>NC_088864.1:47942795-48286659 GCF_032884065.1 Artemia franciscana | reverse complement strand
GGCGCCAGGGAGTTAGAAATCCCCCCTCTTGTATTTAGAAAATATATTTTTTTTTTGTATTTTCATTGAAAAGATCCAAAAAAACTGCCCTCTTTAACTTTGTTTTTTTTTCGTATCTTCAGTAGAATAAATCTTAGGATAATCCCCCCTTCCCCATATTTTTGTGAATTTTATTTTTGTGAACCTCTGTCCATTACTTTAATTTCAGGGAGCTGTTTCAATGGAAACGGTTCGAGTGTCTGTTTTACAGTCTCTACAAGCTGATTATTGCAAAAACTAGCTAATAGTTATAATACAATTCCTTTGCAGCAATGTATGAGAAGATACTGGACTATGGTCTAGCATTCACAGGTAATAAATTTATTAATAAATCATATATTTATCAATTTTGTTCATTTTTTATAATATCCTGTCTAGAGGACTTACATGAGCGTCGTTTTAAAAAGAATTAAATAAAAAAAAACAAGTTTTTGTAACGGAAAGTAAGGAGCGACATCAAAACTTAAAACGAACAGAAATTACTCCGTATATGAAAGGGGCTTTTCCTCCTCAACGCCTCGCTCTTTACGCTAAAGTTTGACCCTTTCTCTTAACTCTACTTTTCAAAACAGTAAGAAACTTTAGTGTAAAGAGTGGGGCGTTGAGGAGGAAAAGCCCCTTTCATACACGGAGTAATTTCTGTTCGTTTAAGTTTTAATGTCGCTCCTTACTTTCCGTTACAAAACTTGTTTGTTTTTTTTATTTAATTTCTGGACGTTTTTGAATTAATGCATGTTTTGATCTTGGCTCTCCGCACATAAATAATTATAACGAAATTTGCATATTAATTAATTGCAATTAATCGGAAGATTTTGAAAAAAAAGCGAAGGAGGAGGCCTAGCTGCCCTCCAAGTTTTTGATTACTTAAAAAAGCAACAAGAACTTTTAATTTTTTACAAACGTTTTCATTGGTAAAAAATATACGTAACTTACGAATTAACTTACGTAACGAACTTCTATATTCGTATGTTTTTATTGCGTATATGAGGGGGTTAAAACCTCGTCGATACCTCGCTCTTTACACTAAAGCTTAGATTGTGTCCCAATTCCTTAAGAATGATTTCTGAATCACAAAGGCCGTAGAATAAATAGTTGAAATTACTAAAAATACTTTAGCGTAAAGAGTGAGGTATAACGAGGAGGTAAACCCCTCATATGCATAATAATTTTTGTTCGTTTTAAGTTTTAATGCTGCTCCTTACTTTCAGTAGAAAAAACTTTTCATATTTATTTTTTCATTATTTTTTCAAATAAAGCTAGAAAATCCTGCTTTATTTTTTACAAACGTTTTCATTGGTAAAATTTATACGTAACTTACGAATTAACTTACATAACGAACTTCTATGTCATTCTCCCCCATGAGAAGTCTCTCCATGGAAATATCATCCCATGTACCCCCCCCCTCAACTCTCCCCCCTAAACCAAAAACGTCCTCCTGAAAACGTCTGTACACTTCCCAGTAACCATTACTGGGTTACACAAGTCAAAGTTTTCAACTTGCAGCACCTCCCACGGGGACTGCGGGGAGTAAGTCGTCCCTAAAGACATAGTTATTAGTTTTTTCGACTATGGTGAATAAAATGGCTATCTTAGAATTTTGATCTGGTGACTTTGGAGAAAAAATGAGCGTGGGAGGGGGCCTAGGTGCCCTCCAATTTTTTGATCACTTAAAAAGGGAACTAGAACTTTTAATTTCCGTTAGAATGAGCCCTCTCGCAAGACTCTATGACCATTCAGTGGATACGATCACCCCTGGGGAAAAAACAACAGCTCCTCAGGGAGTCTGAGGAGCATGAGATATTCTTCACGGAAAAGAGGGTTCCCTGGGGCCCTCCCACGGAAACTCTACGAAAAATTCAAGACCTAACATGTTTTAAGCTGTCTGAATTTTTTTTTGTGGGATTTTTATACAGTTTTTATACAGTGGATACCAAATAGTAAAAAAGTAAAGATGGTGCAGGCTTACCCTAAGTCTTCAATAGTACATTTTTCTTTATGCAGTAATGAAGAAATGTTGCTAAATAGCAAAGACGCTACTCAGTTAGCTTCAAACACATTTCACAATGCATAATAGACAATACGCACACATCAAGCAAACATTAAATTAAGCTGGCAGGACTGTTTCCACACCCATCCAGCGATGGAGAATCACCAGTGAATTCTCGGAGCCAGGCTTGCATGGCGCGTATCTATTTTTGTGTTCTTATCTTTACCCTAACAATACTAAAAAACTAGCTCTATAGCAATTTGTGCTGAGCTTAGAATCAGCATAAAAATCCAATTCTCTTGATGTGTCTATTTTCATCAAAATTCCGTGATGAACTGTTTGATATATTTGACATTTTGACAATTATGAACAAAATAGTTTCCTCAATTTTCGATTCGATATCATTCAATATCAAAATTTGATTCGATAGAAGGACGGACAAAAAAAACTGAATCAAAATTTCAAAATGAAGATTGAATCCACATTTCAAAAAGCAGATGGCTCTATCGAAATTCTGGATGTATTAAAAGCTTTAGCTGATTTCTATGCTCACCAAGTTTTCAAAAAAGCACAGTTATTGGTATTGCAGAACTTAGCTAACCAATCTTAATAGAAAAAGCCATTTTTTTAATGTGTAAATTCCTGTCGAATCAGTGAAAAGCTTCAAATCTTAAGGATGAAAGAAAAAAGTGCTACATTTTGGGAATAAAGATCTACATTGCTTTTCGTGCACACTAAAGTTCTCAACACATTTTTTCCCTTTCCTCTTGCGTCAGGACAAATGCTTAGAGACGGATAATCCAATTATTATTTCTGATTAAGTCTATTTTATAGAAAGTAATATGAATTTTATTTTTTTTGGAAAAAGCCCATTGCACCAAATTTGAATAGCGAAGCAGGAACATCTTATGTCCTCTCCATAATCAACACACACACACAAAAAAAAAGAAAAAATGTGAAATCTTTGTATATGACAGTAACGTTACATCACTACTGCAAAAAGAAAAACAACAAGAAACAAAAGAAGAGATGTCAGAGATACTATAAAGAATGAGCATGAACATAGGTAGGTAGGTAGGTAGGTATGCGTTTATTTCATCAAATAAAAATTACTAAAATTGCACTTACAATCAACAATATGCTGCTCAATTTAGGGACCTAAAATGTCCCTGTTCAGCAGCAAAACTACAACAAATAAATGATAACTATTCATTCAAAATCAAAGAAATACGCAAAAAAAAAAAACAACAGACGAAACACTATACAATCTCTAAACAGCCATCTCTCATCACAAAAAAAAACGATAAAAAGGGATAAAATTTTAACCAATATAATTTATAATTTATTCAAAAAATAATTTTTTATTCTTACTTTAAATAACATAAGCTTTTCAGAACACCTAACACTCTCTGGAATTGAGTTCCAAATAACAACACCTACATGTTTAATCATAAACCCAGATCGCGTTGTATGCCTGATTTCACTAGTCAGCTGATCAGAGCTCCTAGTAGAATAATCGTGATAATTTGAATTATATCGATAAAAACTTCTAAAATATTGAGGAGACAATCCATTTAAAACCTGGTATACAAAAATTAAAATCTGCTGAGATTTAATAAAATCAATATTCAAAATATCTAAATCTCTAAAACAATCTCTAGTACTACCACACACAAGATACTCACCCAAACTTCTAATTGACATATTCTCCTTTTTACATGACTAGAAAAATTGCTTGCATACAATGAACAACCATACACTAAATAAGGATGGACAATTGAATAATAAATTGCTTTCAGGACATGTAGAGGAAAGAAATTATGAAATCTTCTTAAAATACCAACTCCGCGAGCCAATTTTGAAGATAAAACTTTGCAATGATGAATCCAACTAAAATTTACATCAAAATAAAATCCTAGATACCTACATTGAAAAACCTGACTAATGGAAACACCTTGTAAAAGAATACTATGACAATTATTTACAACTTTACCAATACGACTAAATATCATATAATTAGTCTTCTCAGTATTCACTGCAAGAAAACTATGCTTTGTGAACTGAGATAAATTCTCCAAAGCTACATTAGTTATCTCTATAAGATCTTCGACAGATTCTCCAATCACTGTAAGCACTGTGTCATCTGCGAATGATGTAACTACGGCACCAGGAAGGTAAAAACGCATTGTATCCACGTATATAAGAAACAGTAAAGGTCCTAATACCGAACCTTGGGGCACTCCACAATTCACATTGAAGAGTTTCCCTACCACATCATCTATCATAACTTTGATGGACCTACCATGCAAGTAAGACCTAAACCAATCAAAACACTTCTCACGGACTCCCAAACAAGCTAGCCTACTTAATAAAAGATTAAAATCAACGGTATCAAATGCTTTTTTAAAATCTATGAACACAGTAAGAGGGATAAGATTCCTTTCTAGGGCACTGTTAACGCACTCCATTAGATGGTATGCCGCATGAACAGTTGAATGTTTAGTTCTGAAACCGAACTGTGACTCACTTAATATTCCGAACTTGTCTAAATATTCATACAGCTGTCGATGTACTATTTTCTCGTATATCTTTGAGAATAGTGGTAACAAGCTTATAGGTCGATAGTTCTTCATATCTTGCTTATTGCCTGATTTGAACAGTAGTAGGACCTTTGCTTGCTTAAGCGCTTCAGGGAATTGGCCGACTTCAAGTGACAGATTAACGAGGTAGAGAAGACATGGTAGTAGATACACTGAAACTACTTTGAATGCTTTCCGATTCAAACCGTCAATACCAGCAGCATTTGACTTTAAATTCTTCACAATTTTTGTTAATTCTTCAATTGACGCTTTTTAAACATAAAGTAGGAACATAAACTTCATAAGGTATGAGTATTTTTTTTCCAATATAAGCAAAGTTTTATTCAATTAAAACCTGGACTAATTAAAGGGCTGGCTGCAAATGCTTATTGGCACAAGAAATAAAAGAAAAAGGAAAACCATGGTCCTTTGAAAAAAAAGTTCAGACGCTGTTGGTGGAGATTCAAGGAGGGTGATGGGGGGTATTTATCCCTTCAATTTGAAAACATACCTCTTTTTGGTGTTTTCATTGAAAAGGATCTTTTTTTTCATTTTCATCAGAATACATTTAAGGATGAGTGCGATACCATGCAGTATTATAACTTGTAAAACCTGGACGGTATTTTTACAGCTCCTAAATAGTTCTAAGCCAATTGGCATATGAGGCTGTCACTCGATCATATCAAAGGAAAAACAACTTATATTAAAAGCATAAGAAGTTCGACGAGTCACACTTAAATAATATTCTTTTCTCGGTATAAGAGGTTTTCCCATGGTAGTCACAACATCTTCTATATATTTTTTCTGGTGTCTTAGCTAAATGGCTGGGAGACACATAGTAGAATTGCGATTTGAGTCCACGTGGTAATAGGGGCTACATTTACATCATTACACAATTACACAATTGTTTAATCAATAGACCAATTCACCCATTGAAAATTCCAAAAACATTTTAGAGTTACTTATGCAAAAGGTATTCCCGCTTGCTCAACTCGTACGGAACTATCCAATTATGTAACTAAAAAAGATCGAATAATCCATAGCTATACCAATTAAAAATGTTGTAATCCGGTGTAAAAAATACGATGTATATTGAGAAATTATCTGATTTAAGATTATTGAGTTATTTGCGGCCTAATACTATGTTTCAAGTGTTTGTTTCACAATTTTGTAATACAACTGCTAAACAAATTTTTTTTTTTTTTTTTTTTTTTTTTTTTTTTTTTTTTTTTTTTTTTTTTTTTTTTTTTTTTTTTTTTTAATGCAACCCAGGACGTGTTAAACTGATCTTTTTGGGCTTATTTTTTTTTAAAAGATCAATTTAAGGTCTAATATATAAGTTTGACATATACAAAGTTAGTTTAGATCCAGCATAAATTCATGACACTCGCGTTTTTCGAAAATGTCTACATTTGTATGCCTGTTACAAGTAAATAAAATCAGTAAAATAAAAGCAAGATTAAGCAGCACCAAAATTTATCATATTTTATTTTAATTATTTCATATCATTTACTCAAATTCATTTTTACATAAAATATAGTTAGTTTGGATCCACCATAATGCTCTTATGTTTCGAAAGTGTCTAAATGTGTATGTCGGTTACAATTAAATGACATTACTAAAATAAAATGAAGAATAAATGACGAAAGAATTCAACATATTTATTTATTTATACTAACATCATTGCTCTCAAGAAAGTTTAAGAAACGAACGATTATGTAATCATAAAACTCAGTATAACAGTAATTACATTAATTAGATTTACAATCGCTGTCTTGACTCATGTGACTTCCAGATCTGAAATAGAAGAAAAAATTAAGTAAGTATAGTGCAAAAGACCTGATTCATCACGACAAATCAGATAACGGATAAAATTGAAATAATCAATCAAAGCTAAGAGGAAAATCTAGGGGCACATTAGCTACCAATATTATTATCCCGAATCCGTCGTATAGGTCAGGGGTGATCAAGGAGGCACACTCGTGCCTCTATAAAGAGGCGACACACGACAATGTTAAGCGATCTTCGGTTCCAGTGGTCGCAGACGGATGGGGAGGGATGCATTTCGTAGCCCGAGCTCCAACTAAGAAACCTGCAAAATTTCATCCCCCTCCAACTTTTTCTTCATGGGGAAAATCTGGCCGAAAGTTTCGACCTGTCAACCCAAGCCCCCCTTTAACGTTGTCCGATCGGGCTGAAATTCACAAGTTAAGGTCCCCTAGGGCCCAGGAGCTTATCCGCGAAATTTCAGCTTGATCCGATAACTCCTTCCCTGTTTTCCAGAAACCACGCATAGCCACTTAAAATTCATTTACTTTTTTTTTCTAGACGCCTACAGGTCACATCCGACATCGGATCTGGGTGTACGAAGACTCATTCGATGCGGAATTCTCCGAGTAAGTGCCCATGAAAGTTTCGTAGGAAAATCTTAACCCCCCGAAAGTTTCGACCCTCCAACCCCCCCCCCCCCCCCCCCCACCCCTTTTAACGTTGTCCGATCGGGCTGAAATTCACAAGTTAAGGTCCCCTACGGCCCAGGAGCTTATCCGCGAAATTTCAGCTTGATCCGATAACTCCTTCCCTGTTTTCCAGAAACCACCCATTAGCTATTTAATTAACGGAAGAGCCCATGTTAATTTGAAATTTTTAAAAGCTATTGAGAAGTTATATTTACACACATGCAAGTTATTAGCTCAGTTGGTAGAGCGTGAGACTTTTAATCCTCGGGTCAAGGGTTCAAGTCCCTTACGGGCGGTTTTTTTTCACAACATCAAAAAAATTTTGATAACACCTGGACAGCTTATCATTTGAGAGATAACAGAATATTAGCTTCTTATGAGCAAAAGAAACATTTCGGTCATTCTATCTATTTTTTTTCTATTTTATACAATGATTTAAAAGCGCGGGGGGGGGGGGTTCCTCTCCTAATTCCTGTACGAGGAGTACAGGAATTATTAAATTACATCCACCATGGATTGTAGAAAAACGTACAGAATTAATATGAAAAAAAAATAAACCTGTACAAAAGAGTCTTTAAAAGCGGGGGGTTTGCCTCTCCTAATAGTCTTCTTATAGTCCTAATTTTTTTCTATTTTATACAATGATTTAAAAGCGGGGGGGGCAGCCACCCAAGTTCCTCTCCTAATTCCTGTACGAGGAGTACAGGAATTATTAAATTACATCCACCATGGATTGTAGAAAAACGTACAGAAATAATATGAAAAAAACTTCGTTTTCTTAAAGACTTAAAGAGGCTGCGTCCCAAAGTCGAACCTTAAAACGTACAGGAATTAGAAGAGGCAGTTGGGGGGCTGCCGCCCCCCAAACCCCCAGCTTTTAAAGACTCTTTTGTACAGGTTTTTTGTGTTTTTGCTAACCCCCCGCTCTTGGCTTCGGAAAGGCCCTCTTTTAATTAACAAAAAATTGAAATGAATGAATAATGGAATAACTTCGAAAAATGTTAAACACAAGAGGACAGGAGAACCATTGCGCCGAAACTAGTAAATAGTAACAATGAAGTCCCCCCACAAAAAAAAACCTGTACAAAAGAGTCTTTAAAAGCTGGGGGTTTGGGGGGCGGCAGCCCCCCAACTGCCTCTTCTAAATCCTGTACGTTTTAAGGTTCGACTTTGGGACGCAGCCTCTTTAAGTCTTTAAGAAAACGAAGTTTTTTTCATATTATATTCATATAAATCAGGAATTATTCACACGAAGAGATGAGCCAAATGGGACATTAACCACTCCTGGCTGTGAGGAGGTACAAAAAAAACATGGACAAGGGCCATTTTAATAAAAAAAACTGAAAAACTTTCGGCAATAGTTTGGGCCTTTGCAGCCTTCTTTTTCGTAAAATGATGCCCAGGATAAGATTGGTATGCTAGTGCTTTTCAACATTCAGCGATTAAACAAAGTTTTTATATTATAAGGAATTAGTTGCAGTAGGTCTAAAATGCGCTCGTGTTCGTTTATTTGAATAGCTATCGTAGCATTCAAAGATGAACTCTAACTTGTAGTAGTTTTACAAAAGAAACAGAAAATGAGGAAAAGAAGGTCTTTTGTTAAATATGCTTATAAAATATGGCACGAATGAGTTTAAAATCTGTTCGTGCTGCATTCATCGGGTTGTAGTTTATTGTGATACCTGTTAATTCTGCTAATCTGTACAGATGGTGGGAAAACGTATCGGTGTTTCTTGTTTACTAACCCAAATTTCATTATTAAATTATATCTTATAGAGAATATTGTGGGCGAATTGTGGGCAACAGCGCTTTCGCAGATGGTGAAACGGAATCCAAGTTTTATTTTAATAGCACATTTGTGGACATCTTCAAGTTCTGCTTACATTTAAGCAGTGTTTAGAGTTTGGGAACTCCAAAAGGGATTACTCAAGGAGAGGGCTGATGTGGGTTGTATACGCCAATAGGAGTTGGTAATCAGAGAATCCCGACCTGCACATACTTGTTAAACTTTGGATTAACAACCTTTACGTGTAATATTGTCAACACTCAGCTTAAACGAGCAATCACCTGTAAAAGTTACACCTAGGATTGTTGCAGAGAAAACAATTCAAAACAGCCCACCAGGGATCATTATATCCCACTTGAGTGGATTGAATCGTAGAGCCTTCGATTTATATTGATTCACTTGTAGGCTATTTGATTGATATTAGGGGGGGGGGGTGAAGTCCGTGAAGAAAGTCTAGTTAAACTGCTGCTTTGCTATCCCACTCTGTACTCTGTATTTGAGAAGTGTAGACAAGCCACCGACAAACTTAAAATGATCTTCGATTTCTACTAGGATTGGGTTGATGACAGCAAAGAAAAAAGAGCTGCTAGTTTCATTCCTTGGGGACAACCGCAGGTTAGTTGTGACTAGTTTCGGCAAACAAAGGATAAAATGATTGCCTTCTCCCCTTAGGAAGTCTCTCACTAATAAGGGTGTTTGACTTTTAGCTCCTTCAAATTTGTTAATGTGCTCAGGTGTTTTATAAGGTCGGATGCTTTTCTGAAGTCCATAAAAATTAAATCACCAATATTATTAGAAATATCCATTAGAAATATCCAGCCACTTGACGATTAAGTGGTAGATCTGTGGTAGATATAGTGGTAGATATACTCCCGTACTACCCTCTTGTATGCAACCATATTGGTACGGATTTATCGAAGGCACAATTTGTTGTAACAGAGATTGGTAAATAAAACGCTCACCTACCTTCGCTAAGTTGGAAGTTATCGATATGGGTCTCTGTTAATCACAGGATTGGGGTGATTTAACTTTCGGTATAACACAGATTTACGCAGCTTTCCAAATCTTTGGAAATAATTGTTCTCTGAAACCGCTGGTTTATTACTGATGCAATTAGCTTGGTAAAGAAAGGTGAAAATGCTTTCAGCAATTTAACGGGGTGTTTACCTAGGTATGAGGCAGAATTATCAAGTAGCCACTCTATTGCATGGAAAACTGCCATTTGTGACACCTCTACGATTTTGTGCATACTACAATTGTTAATGATGTCACTCCTTTACATTACAAATTTAAGTAAAAAGTTTATTAACTTCAGGGAATTTGATTATACAAACATTCAGGTTTCTAATTCGTACTTCAGTTCTTTCTCTTTTCCCCTAAGCAGTTTTACTACGTTGTGCCACTTGTTTGACTCTGACTTTCGGAGTGGAGCTACTTTTTCCCGTACATACCTTTTTTTGGGGCTCGAAGGGCCGAGACGACTTAAATTTTCATCCTGTTCGCATTTAGTGGATCTTCTGCGGCATAGGCTTTACATTGTTCTTTGATACTGGTTTTTATCTTGGTATCTAACCAAGACTCATCCGTTTCACAAATCGTGTGCTCTTTGACTGGAAAAAACTTTTGGTACTTTTCCTACAGCATCAAGTGTAACGTCTCGACTTTTTCATCGATATTTTTTATGGGACAGACTGTATCAAAGTCAAAGTTAACGATCCACCGGCCAAAACATTGGAAGGAGTTTTCATTGTGGGGTTTGTAACCTGTTTTAGTCTTTTTTCGTTTCGAAATGTGATTTCTGCTCTTTGGTTTCCACCAGAGTACGTTGTGGTATGACTTAGCGAGTTGTCCTAGGGAGAATGATGGCTCATAAAACATCTCAAAATTTTATAGTATGAGGTCTAGTGTACTTCTTCTTTCATGATTGGAAAAATGGACCACTTGTTTCAGATCTAATACACGTGAAATCCACTTTTAATCAGCTAATTTAAAATTTCCAGCTATGATGATAGCTTGATACTGCACGCATGCCACTAATTCAGGTCTGTTACGGGTACTTTCAGTATAATATAATATTGCTAGAATTATACAAGTGTATGTTCTTGGTAACCCTCTCGGCTTGCATCTCAGCAAGATTGTTTCATGACACGAATCTGAGGGGTTACTAGGTTGTCTGCATGGCAAATCTTCACGGCAGCAAATACCTGCTCCACCTCCACGTCATGTAGCTTGGCTGTCACACCAGGTATTGGAAAAGCTCATATAACCTTTAATAGCACCTGCTTCAGTTGTAACACCCCAGCACTAAGTAATTATTATTACTTATGTCGAGTTGATACGTAAGACAAGCTGTAAATCGTCCACTTCGTAATTGATTCGTAATTGATCTGGAGTTGCATAAAATCATACTTGCGAAATGCAATTAGGCGAATAGAGTGACCGGTGTAAGTACAGGAGGGAGGTTATCCGAGTTGTTTAAAGCTTCCTAGCAGTAATAAGGCCTCAATATCGGTATAATTTCTGAGCGATGTACAATAATTATGGGTGTCATGTGTTTAACGTTCATTCTCTTTTTGGTTCCGCCGTCATAGCGAACTGTAGAGATTACTTGCATACAAGGTTGTGTTGTAAAATACACAGCACTCTCTCTGCATTCTCAGACTCTTTTACCTTGCGTTTGCCACACCAACTCCTCTTTATTTTTGGACTGACACCTCTACGACATTTGTGTAGATGGCGTAAAATTAGAGTTTCAAAAAAGGAAAACGTAAGCGGTCCTGAAATGGAACGCCTGCTTTTTAAAAAGCTTACCTTAATAGTGTCAGCTTCTTCTGCTGCCCTTTTTGGGAATATTTGTATCAATATAGTCACTTTTAAGCCGTTAAAACAGTCGTTACTCAAAGCAGGGATATCATAAACACAAGTAAACTAAAGTAGCAAGACTAATATCCCTCTATGCATGTGAACTCAAGGTGAATATCGCTCCATAAGGTATACTTGGACTAGTGTGTAGTCTTGGATGCAAGAGTTTCTTTGACCATAGTGAAACTCACTAGCCCCAGTTAGTGAAATTGGGCTAGATTGGGCTAATTTTCCGTTTTTCAATTGATATTTATATGTCAAAATTCACGGCACCAGGATATTAAGGCTTAGAGACCTCTTACCTAGGCTAAAGACCTCTTACCTAGGTTTTCTCCATAGAGTTTTGTCTATCGAACCTCCTTTTGAAGGAAACACCAGATAGGTTTTTACGGATAGCATTCTTCGAGAGACCATTCAAAATGGAATTAAAGTATTTTAAAAAACTCTTTTTGAAGTACTCAGTGCAGGACATCTGAGTAGTGCAGTGCAGTGCAATCTGATCGTACGAAGTCTTTGACGGTGTTACAATATTTACTTAATCTGATAGTGTATCTGGTTCATTTTTGTTACTTTCATAAGCTAACTAAATTTTAATTAAGAAACTGACAGAAAACAACCTAACTGGGGAAGACTGTCTCTGACTGATATAATTTTTTTTTAGGCCTCAACAGATCAAAGAAAAGGCATGTTGACGTAGATTTTCCGAAGTTCATAAAAGAGCGATGTATGACTATATTTTGCAAATAGCTGCAAATAGCTCTATTGGTAGATTTCTCTGGATGGGTTTCCTTGCTTACACACCGTTTATATTATTTACGCAACTTGTTATTTACAGCTAATAATGACGGAGAAGCTCCTTTTTCCTTAAAGAAAGACAGCTTTCTTAACTTTTACATATACTGCTTATCTCTGGTAACACGAATTTGTAATATGAGCTGTGCAGTAGCAATCTTGGCCAGGAAGGTGAAGAGCGATAAGAATCCAGACGGTACTGGTCAATCTTCAATCCAGATTTATTCAAACATGTTTAATAGATGGCGCCATCAGCTTATTTTCTTAAATCTTCACATGCCTTTTTTGCCAAAAATGACATAATAACGGCTTCCAGTTGAATTTTTGGTGTTGCATCTTATAATAGGCTCATACAGATGATCGCACAGGAGTAAAGTTTACATTTCAAGGCATTTTAGTTGCTAATTATCCCGGTTGAAGATGCTATGTCACGTGACTAGCCGAATTCAGTCAAATTATTATCAAGAAACTTGGCAGTTTTTTTTTGGCAGTATTTTTGAAGCATCAGCACCAGCTATTTGGATAAGGTTAAAATTGGATGAATGAAAAATTTTCACGTCATTTGCTAAAAATTGGTGCAATCCACGAATATTGTCTCCTTTTAAGCGTGAACCGAAGGTTATTGTTTAAAAACAAAAGTATCATCGTTAATACCATTTCTAAAAAACAAAAATCCGCATATTCTTAGCAGAATAAGTATCCGCTTTTTCTTTCATAATATAAGGAGCATTGACAGTAGCCATGGCATGATATGGTCGCAACAGACCTGCAAAACCTAAACACCAAAGTCAGATAAAAATTGCTTAAGAAACACCTGTTCAGTGACGAATTAGTAAACGGTTAAATAATTCGAAAATATAATAAATTTTATTTATCTAAAAGAATATTTACACAGGAATTCAGCAGGGATATGGTTGGTAGAAATGTCTTTTAAAAACGTTTTTTCTATTTTCTGCACTATCTCTTAATTTCCCTTGTTGATTTATTGAGTCTAAGAATTTATCGCATCTTGCGTGTGCCAAGCTGTCTTTCAGTTTGCTGGAAGAAACTATAATACATTGTCGTATATTTTGTACAGAGAAAATTTTTATTGGCAAAAAGAAAGCCATTCGTTGATGCCACCAGTGGTAAGTTTTTTTGTTTTATTTTATTCACGTTTCTTATGAACCCAAAATTTTATCATTTTTTGAAGAAAATTAGCCTTGTATTTAATACAGATGACATCCCCATTGCACTTCCTGGCTGAAGGGCCAAAAAACGGAGATCAGCACCGCCGGTACGGACTGTAAAGTCTAGTGCCGTATCCTTTACCTTACCTTACCTTTACAGATGACATGAATATTCAGTTTTTAGTGCTAAACAACATAGGAGTTATCTATAGTGTTTCTTTTCCAATTAAGTTAGTTCTTGCATGGCGCTGGCACCGGAATGATAATGGCTCCTCTGTGACATTTTTGTTACAGTACATTTGTGGACTTTCAGACATAACCAAAAGTAATTTATGGTCAATCATGGTCAATCTCATGGTCATGGTCTTTACCCCCCTTGTATCCCTGGCCATGAAGCCTTTCGAGGGGGAATAAGTGTATTGTAACTCCATTTTGAATTTTGTTTTGTATTGTGTTGTATTGAATTATAAACTTCTTCTTCTTCTTCTAATAATAAACATTTTTCCAGTCATTCCTTTCAAATTTGACTAAGATTTAGCTGTATATCATTTCTTCCGTTGCATTAGCAGAGGAATAGCATTGACTCTTTTGCGTCACTTTCTTATTTCACTACTTTTGTAGACTTCCAGAGCAAACAAAAGTAATCCACCGTTAATCAGGGTCAATGTTCTCCCAGTCCCTACTTTCAAATTTGACTATAATTTAGCTTGCATCATTTTAAATGATGCAAGACACTATGACTTGGAAATGGACTGAATTACCCGGTTGTAGTAGTTACAGGCTAGCAGTATTTTCACTCTTGTTTCTAGCCCTTTAAACCTTTCTAATAAACAAGAAAAAACAAAAATTTAAAATAAAAAGCCTGTTTACCTAAGTGATTTTCAATCGCAAAAACTCTTGCATTTCGCTCAATCTCAGAATCGCTTAGATCAGGATTTGGATTGCTCTTTGTTG
The DNA here is from genome assembly GCF_032884065.1 of Artemia franciscana. Classification (NCBI taxonomy): domain Eukaryota; kingdom Metazoa; phylum Arthropoda; class Branchiopoda; order Anostraca; family Artemiidae; genus Artemia; species Artemia franciscana. The sequence continues at coordinate 48,272,032 of NC_088864.1, read as the reverse complement.
GAAGAGTCTGCTCTCGAGACCCTCCAGCTGCTAATAGCTCTCTCTCTTTTGAATTTCTCCACTTCATTCGCCTGTTTTGAAACCAGATCTTAACCTGAATAGAAAACAAAAACTTTAGTGTTGTAGCTTGTTTCTTTTTTTTAGTATTTTTTTAACCTTTTTAAGCTGCGCAGTCACTGGGAACCGAATTTCAAAGGGTTGAAGTATGGTATTTTTTGAATGGACGAACTTAGACCACAGCTTAGAGGTTTTTCTTATTTAATCTATGCTTGAACTAATTCAGTGTGAGGTAGGATTAAGCACAAAGTACTTTCTGGGAATATCCCGGAAAACTACTCGTTTCATATAAAAATTAGACATAAATATAAAAGAAAAGGAATGAAGGACGAAAAACGGTAGGGGATGAAGAAGGATTATTTAGTGTAACTAAGAGTGAGTTCACCGTTTTTTTTGTTTTTTTTTGCTGCTAGGGTACGGTACTTGACTTGACTACAGTGAAATCAGCCTTAGTTCACGACTAGTTACTTACATTCCTCTTATATTTCTTTCTAAAAATTTGGATACATTGGAAACAAAACTTTATCTAAAAATTTGTCGAAGTCAACTCTAGTCCAGTTAAAGATCCAACCAATCAAAAAAAAAAAAAAAAAAAAAAAAAAAAAAAAAAAAAGCACCTGCAAATTTCATGAAAAGCATTGCCTTTTAAGCTAAAAATAAACGAATGATAATAACCATTGTCTCATTCATTATTTAGATGTTGATTTAAGTCGGGAGTCTTCCTTACTTTATTTTAAATACATTTAGAAAATTAAAATTTAATATGTTTATTGATCGTAGGATAATGGATAATTAGTTGTAAATGGCATAAGAGTGGTCAGAACAGTGAAAGGAGTTGCGAAAATTACTCACTTTCAATCAAATGGTCGCAAAGCTTCTGTAGATGATCTTATTTGTTCTATGGAGAGAGATAAATCATTGCCAAGCTTACTTAACAACAAGAAACTAATGAAAGATTTAGAGTCAGAAAAAGAAAGAGAAACAGGGCGTCGTATTATTACATGTTGCTAGATGTTTCCACCACTCTAGGTAAACAAGGGCTGGCATTTCGTGGGAAGAGTCGTGAAGAGGGAAATTACGTTGATCTAGCCAATCTTCTTTCGAGACACAGCACCAAAATGAACCATTGAATGAAAAACTAGAACAAGCCAAACTCCATCAGCTATATATCGGGTATTGGCCAAAATGAATTAACTGCGATTGCTGGAACAGAGCAAGTTCAGAAAATCGTAGCAGAAGTTAATAAAGCTGACTTCTTTGGCATCTTTACAGACGGATCGCCCGCTGTCAGTGATGGAGAGCGTTTAGCTGAAGATGTAGGGTACATTGATAGAGAGGAGGCCAATGAAGAGCGTTTAATCGCCGTTGTAGATTCTGATTTGAAGAAAGGAGCCGATATTGCAGAAAAATTTTTGCAAGCTTTGTGGAAGGCTCGTTTAAAAGAAGACAAATGGCATTTCAATGCTACGATTTTGCAAGTAACATTAGTGGACGCTTTGCGGGAACACAAGCTCACGTTTACAAGAAGTTAGGAAGAAATATTCAATTCCTCAGATGCCTAGCCCACAGAGGGAATATTATCGTTGAGCACTGCTGTGGATCTAGCTCCTTGACGCGAAATATGTTTGGTGTTTTACAACAAATCTATAACTTTTTCACCGGGGGATCTAACTGCTTTAATTTGTTTCACAAGAGTGTAGAAGATGTTGAAGGCAAGCTGCATCTTAAGAGAATTTCTGAAACAAGGTGGTCTTCCAGATAGGAGTCACTTGAAACTATATGGAGTTTTCTTCCAGTAACTGTAGGGCCCTTACTGTCATCAAAGAATGTATGAGCAATGATAGTTAACTTACTGGTCAAATTACAGCATCGATTAGCAGGATCATAGGATTAATTTTGGGAGAAGATGGATCTGATGAAAATGGCATGTCAGATCCAGAGTTCCGCTCGTGACTAGGGGGGGTAGAATAGATGATTTCATCGTCAATGGTGGTCTCCTAGAAGATTCGTTGATGAAGAGAGGACAATCGAAGTATTGCCAATGACCCTTTCGACATTTTAAATAATGGAGTCCAAGAACGTTTTAGCAGTAGTTGGCGATGAGTTAGAGATTGCATATAAAGAGATCAAAGAGCTGTTCCTTCCTGTATTCGATTGTTTGGCAAACTTTAATCCTTCACAGTGCCACTCTTTCTGTGCTACGTTTCCTATAACAGAAATACCTGTTCAAGCGTTTAAATCGGAAATAGAATTTTTTGCAGAGATTTGCGAAAGCACTGATAGCGTCATTGAGTTTGCCGAATTGTTCTCTCTAGCAAAAAAAAAAACAGATGAGGGTTGTCTTTAGTGTACAGAGCATTCAATTTTGCAAAAACTTTTCCGGTGGCATCGGCCGAAGATAAACGAATGCTTAGCAAGATGAAAATCGTCAAGAACAGATTTAGGTCAACTATGGGAAACGATCGAACTGGCCATCTCATTCCTCATGATGTCAAAAAAAAGAATTGCATAAAAAATGACCTCAACCTACTTGTAGAAAAGCGGAAAATTGAAAAGCCTGGACTTAAAGTTTAGCTTATTTTCTTTGTTTTAATTTCACTTTTATACATATATGATAATTTTCCGCTATTAATAATCATTATTTTAACACATTAAAAACGAAGTAAAAATGTTGGCTGTCGTCGGCACATACCCGAATTTATCGGCACATTTTGGAAGTCCCACCCCAAAGGTAAAAGGCTAGGGACGCTCCTGGTGGCAACAGCAGTAGTAGTAGCAGTACTAGTAGCAGTAGTAACAGTAGTAGTAGTAGTAACATGCAAATATTGATTTTGGCTAGCTCAACAACCCACCACAACACGCTTTGTAAGTTTAAATTTAATTTTTCCATTTTGCCTTCTTAGATTCAATACCTGGTTCTGTGTTTGGACGGGGAGGGATACATTAAGTTCAAGTCTTAATGACGTTATTATACCAGAAGAGGCTTATAGAATTTAACAAAAGTTAAACAGAGTTAGTATCAATTGTCTTTAACGGGTATTTCGGGAGCACCCAGGACAGTCCGACCTCTCTTTGGGATAGCCAGCGAAATTAAATTATCAGGATAGAACAGGCTGCTGAATAGCGCTGACATTGTCAAAGGAGCTTATCTAAACAATTGATTTGGGAATTAAGTTGGAACTTCCAGAGAATTCTAAAAGGGGAAGATTGTCTAACCAAAAGCCAATATGTGGACGATACTACTAATGCTACTATCCCTGCTACATTTACTATCGCTATTACTACTTCAGCTACTACTTCTATTACAACTAATTGTAAAGGCAGTACGTTAGTACTACTCCTGCTACTAGTACTACCGCTATTACGATTAATACTACTACTAGCAATACCAGTACTTCTACTGTGACTACTGTTATAACTTTCTCTAATGGTTTGAAGGTAAAATTTTTAAGGAATTTATTCGGGGGGTGGGGAAGAAGGTGAACTTAATCACAACACGCCCTATGTATGCAGGTTGTCAAAACAGCATAACAGCAATATCTTGGGTACAGTTTGGTGTGTGAAGTTGAAACTAACAGGGTTTATTAAACTAACAGGTTTAAACTACCAGGGCTTATTAAGTATTAAGGTTGTGAAGGATGTTGAACTAGCCTAAAGGAAATGTTTGCATCCTAATGCTACTGCTTTTACTCATACTACTACAGCTACTACTATTATTAATACTCCTACTTCTACTACTGCCAATAAGCTAAGGCTGATACTATTAATTCTACTGCTAATACTACTACTACTGCTACTAGAACTAAGGGCATTAAGGCGAAAATTTGGTTTATATTGAAAGTGTATGGAACTAAATCAAAGCACACTATGCCCACACAGGTTGTCAAGAAGACGTAAAAGAAGTGCTTTGGGAACGGCTGATGGTATAAGTTGAAACATTCAGTTAGTGTTGAAGAGATGTTGAAGAAACCAAAGGTGCTATGCCCATACTACTACTATAAAGGCTACAGCTATTGCTGCTTTGCAAGCTAAGAATATTAAGGTGGAGCTTTCAAGTAACATTTTGCCTGATTTTGAACTAAATCAAAATAAACTATGAGAATGTGGATTTTCACAATGGTGACAAAGTAGTATCTCAAGACCGGCTTACATTATTAAGTTAGACCTTTAAGGGTATGCTGTGGTGTATTTTGAACTAGCCAAAAGGCACTACGTGCATAATTTTTATACTACCACTTCAGTTATTGTAGCTAATGACGCTAACGATACTATGGTGAAACTTCTAGGGAATGTTTAGGGGGGGGGGTTAATTAAACGAAAAAGCTGTATGCATGTGGGTTTTCAAAAGGGCACCTAAGCAATATCTTAGGCAGCACCACTCTATAATAGCTAGAAATATCTTTGAAAAATTTAAAGGAGCTAATTGGATTCAATTTTTAAAGTTCTAGTGCCCTTTTTAAGAGTTAAAAGATATTGGAGGGCAAGCAGCCCTCCTCCCAAGTCCATTCATTTTTCAAACAAAACCAGTCAAAATTTTGAGATAGCCATTTTGTTCAGCATAGAAGAACGGTCCAGTAACTATGTCCAAAGGAATATTGGATATGTCATTACCAATAATTATGTAATTGGTCCATTATGCTTAAAGAATAAACGTTGGTTTAAAACTAAATCAAAGGCACTGTGTGTATGGTTGCAAATAAGAAACCTCAGCAATATATTGAGAACGACTTGGGTATTAAGTTGAAAGTTTCGGGGCAACTACTATTACTAATTCTGCTTTTTTAATTTAAATAGATCAAAGAGTGTAAGCGTATACAAGTTGTCAAAGAACACACAAAGATTTTTTCGGAAATCATATTACGTTTTATTTTTCTGGTCAACTGGAAGAGGTATAGAATTAAACTAAACAGTACTATTTGCGTCAGGAGTAAAAATTAGAGTAGAAGTTTCTCCAACATAAAAATAGCAATGCAAACTATGGATTCTTATAGAAGAAACCGTAATAAAAAAAAGAAACCTCCACGAAAAAGAGTATGTCAATAAAAAACGAACAGAAATTAATTTAAATAGCTTTTTCTACAAAATAAACAAAGAAAACAAAACAAATGACCGTTGATTGTCAGTTTAATATACATATACTGATATTTATTCCTTTAAGTTTCAACAATATTTTTATTTATTAAAGTAAAAAAAAATAAAACATTTAAAATATATTTTGTTTTCAGTAAAGTGCAAATTATGTTCTGCCTTGAAAAAGCATGGGGGTTTTCAGCTCTACTCGTGTTAATTTGGCTCGTTTTGAGTTTGACTCGGTTATTTATTATAATTTATCTTCGCTTTGGGTTTTTTTTATGTAGTGATACTGATTTGGGGTCATTTTGTGCTTGAAAAATAATTTGATTTTATTTCTGCTCATTTTCAGGTTTAATAGTACTTTTTACTTTTCTTTGAAAAACTTGTTTTGTGGAAATGGTTTTTTAAATTAATCGACTTAAAGGGGTCATTGGACCTATATCATGGCTTCTCGGGTACCGATTTAACCTCGTCAGAGAAGGAGAAAGGGGTCCATAAATTTTTGTCATCAGAACATCTACTGCGATGGGACTTATGTGTCAACTAAACTTAGTGGGAAGTAAGAGTAACCTCGTAGTTACGCTCTATACAAAACAAGAGAAAATCACGAGGAAATTTGTAAAGCCGGTGAACGATAAAGTGAATAATACCTAAGCGGATATTTTGTCAGTATATACAACAGCCGCCATAATCAAAAAAATATAAACAAACAAAAAGAAAACAACTTACTCAAAAAGTCTTATCAATAAAATAAATTTCTAGACTGATATCATAAAATATCTTTTGAAAGAGTCTGGGCTTCCTCACCTCACGTAGGTTCAGCTTGAATTTATGGTCTTCGTAGTTTTTGTATTCTCGAGTCCGGCCGGATTTTATTCTAGAGGATTCTAAAGGCTGGATTTGATTTTTGTTTAGAGGCTTCCAAAATCTTATTTTTTCAGCCAAGAAAGTTTGATTATGCTATATACCAAAATTAACCTTATCAATGTATACTCACTTTAGTTGTTTTATTTATTCTTTACTCTTATGTGAGAAAATAGTTTTACTTTTTATTTATGTGACGTAATTGTAGGGTGGCCGGTGTTTACCCCGTCCCGGAAAATACACCCCCTCCCGCGGAAAATAAATCCCTGCGGAAAATATCCTCGGAAAAAATATCCCCACGTGGAAAATACCCCCTCCCCCGTAGAAAATTAACCCTTAGAAAATATTCCCCAAAAAACAACACCCCCCCCACGGCTGGTTAGTCTCCAACTTCTTTGGACATTAGAAAAAGGACTAGAACTCCCAATTTCTATTCTAATGAGAACACTGAAGCTCTTGTGACCATGAGGTGGAGGTATACATGAGATAGGGGCAGTCCTTCTCCTATCAAACAGTTCGTGATAACGAACTGTAGTAAGGAGCGACCGGGCTCAATAGTAACCAAAACTCTAAAAAACAGAGTTTTGATATCAATAGTTACATCAAAAGAATCAAATTTTAATGACGATTTTAAATATATAAGTTTCATTAAAATTAGTCTTACCATCAAAAGTTACGAGCCTGAGAAAATTTGCCTTATTTCAGAAAATAGGGATAAACACCCCCTAAAAGTCATAGAATCTTAACGAAAACCACACCATCAGATTCAGAGTATCAAAGAACCCTATTGTAAAATTTTCAAGCTACTATCTACAAAAATGTGGAATTTTGTATTTTTTGCCAGAAGACAGATCGCGGATGTGTGTTTCTTGTATTGCGAAAGCAACACTTTGGTTTTGCCGTATTTTTTTCCCCTAGCACCCCGATTTCAGCTTATTTCTAGAAAGTGGTAAGGGTCTAACCTCTGCGGTTTTTATGAAAAGTGTGGAACTTAGACAGGATTAATGAATATGACTTTGCATTTTGGAAAGCTTTGTAGAACTCTTGCCTGGGGCTAAAAACCTAGTCTTTCCACCCATTTCTGTTCGTGATTTCAGTTGAGTCTATTATTCAGTTTTTCGCACTTGGGATTGCGGTAGAGAAATGGTTTCAGATGTGCCTCTTAAACTTTAGAAGTTCTCTCATTGCTGAAGAAATTAGAGTTTATCCGTTGCTTCTTTCTAAGTGATGGCGTTAGAAACTTGGCCTACGGCAAAAAAGTAAACTTTTGAACTAAGACAGATGGATTTTTTTTTGACGGCAGTCGATAGCTCTTGATGAGCTAATCAAAGTATATATCATCCATTTTTGGTAGAAAAATTCTTTCATGAGATATATCAGTTTGAAAGTTTAAAGGGGTTGCCAACTTTAGTATAAGGTGCATACTGAAACCAAAAATAGGCCGATACAGAAATGGTATAAGATGTGCCTCTTAAACTTTAAAATTTCTCTCATTGTTAAGGAAATTAGAGTTTACCCTGTGCTCCTTTCTAAGTCATGACGTTAGAAACTTGGCCTACGCCACAAAAGTCAACTTTTGAAGTAAGACAGTTAGATTATTCTTTTTCGACGGCATTTAATAGCTCTTGATGAGCTGATCAAAGTATATAGGCCGATACCAATTGTGAGACATATAGGGGAGTCTTAAGCAATAGTCGGATGTTAGTTCATAATCATCTTCGGCAATGAGGGGCTCGTAACTTTTGCTAGTTCGTCTACCTATTATTTATTTCTGGTGTATTTGGTGGTAAGACCAATTTGGTTCCAGTGGTAAGACATGTAGGGGACTTGTAAGTAATAATCGGCTGTTAGGCTAAAATCATCTTCAACGATGAGGAGTTTGCAAATTTTGCTAGTTGCAATGGGAGGTTTGCAACTTTTGCGAGTTGGTGTACTTAGTATTTATTTTAAGATCCTTACATATTAAAAACTTAAGCGTTTAATTGAAGCGAGGAAACAAAACCAAAGTGTTGCTCTCGCAACACTTTACTCAGCAAAGCCGAAAAAGGGTGCCGCAACACCTCCCGTTGCCAATTCAACGCAGCCCTAGAATGTTAAGAGAGGGCCCATTCAAACGGAAATTAAAAGTCCATGTGCCTTTTGAAGTGACCCAAAAAATTGGAGGGCACTTAGGCCCCCTCCCACGCTCATTTGTTTTCCCAAAATCGACGGATCAAAATTTTGAGATTAATTATGTCTTTTGGGACGACCTAATCCCCCCACAGTCCCCGGGGGAGGGGCTGCAGGCTACAAACTTTGACCATTGTATAAATGTAGTACTGGTTATTGAGAAGTGTCCAGGCGTTTTCAGAGGGACTTTTTCGCGTTGAGGGAGGGGGTCGGGGGAGGGGGTTACGTGGGAGGATCTTTCCATGGAGGAATTTATCATAAGGGAAGTAAATTTCCGTGAAGGGGCCGAAGGATTTTTTAGCATTATAAAAAAAAACATGAGAAAAAAAAATTTCAGCTGGAACTAAGAAGAAGCATTAAAACCTAAGACGAACAGAAATTATTACGTATATAAGGGGGCTCATCTCCTCCACAATAACTCGCTCTTTACGATAAAGTATTTTTAGTAATTTCAACTATTTACTCTACGGCCTTTATGATTCAGGGGTTATTCTTAAAGAATTGGGACAAAAATCAGCCATTAGCCATTAATGGCTAAATGGCAAGTAAGTTTTTCTTAACTGCAAGTAAGGAGCGGCATTAAAACTTAAAATGAACAGAAATTATTCCGTATATGAAAGGTGTTGTCCCCTCGTCAACGGCTTGCTCTTTACACTAAAGTTTTTTATTATTTAGAAAAGTAGAGCTGTGAGAAAGAATCAAGCTATACCATAAAGAGTGGGGCGTTGAGGAGGGGACAACCCCTTTCATATACGAAATAATCTCTGTTCATTTTAAGTTTAATGACGCTCCTTACTTGCAGCTAAGAAAACAGTTTTTTATTTATTTAATTTCTGAATCAAATTGTCCCACCTTACATAGCAACTAAATTACCGTACGCTTTTTTGCGGGGTATATAGATGGTAGATCGCTGGCTTAAGATGGTCAGTATTAAATTTTAGAGCGTCTTGAAATACACTTTTGGGATTAGTTCAGTAATTTAGGGGAACACCAATATGATTCCTCAGCAAGAGGCCCTACGTCACTTATCTATAATTCAAAATTACCAAAATAACCGAATATTACATATGTTAGTAATACTGGACCCAGAGATCGAACCCGGCTGTAACATACTGCAGGACCGACACAGGGATCTTACCCCTGTTTCCCACTGCTGCGTCAATCCCGACACAATTTTTTCTGGCGGAAAAACGTATGACAGAATCGGACGGAGGTTCACAAAGAAACACAGACTTTTGTGTCGCTGCGACAAACTCTAGAAGAATTCAAATCAGCCAAAATTAGCTTTTCAATCAGCTCCATGACTTTGGTTATGATTTTGTTGTTTTTTTAATCAGAACAACGCATGCGTTTTGTTGTATGAGTTGAAACTATTCAGCGCATCCGACATTGCAGCAAAATGGAGGGTTTTGCATCGTTTGTCGCACGATTTGTGTCATTTGTCGCATGTCGCAGGATTTAGCGCGAAATCGCAGCAGTGGGAACCAAGGATTAGCGGTCATGAAGCTTCGTTATACGACATGATTCCTTGCTTCTTATTACACATCTTACATAGGTATAAGAGATTTTCCCATCAAAATGATGATTCATGGAATCATCTCACTAGTATTATATCAGCTTAATAGATTATCTCGACGGGATGGCACTCATATGTAAACGTACCCCTTTTTTTCCTTTTTCAAGTCGTTAATATAATATACTTAAAACATCTCTTTAAAAGTTTCTATCTTAATTAATGCAGAACCATACCCCAAGATACCCTATTGAGCCGGATAATATTACCAAAATCGCTTCGTAAAATTTTTATCAGCTTAAAGGATTCAGTTACTCGTGGCATTTCCCTTATTATTAGCAGAAGAGCTCAAAACTCATATATAAATTTTATATGGTCATCAATGCAAGCCTGTCACTAACAGCGCTCTCCTAGCGGGCGAATAATATGATATGAAAGGACAATGCAGTGCTTAACGGTGTAATCATTTCTCCCCTGCATTCATGAGCTGTCACTAACAGCCAAGTGGAATATTTGCATAGCAGAAGATTGAGAAAGTAATGCTTTTAAATATTTATAAATTAAAACAAATTTGACAGTACGGCTCTCTAAGGCAGGCGTGTGACTCAGAATGAAACGCAGACGAAAAATACATAATAGAAAGCAGCTGCGGGCTGTATAAAAAAGTCCAAAAAAAGTGGATATAAATTTTGCTTAAGTGTAATTTCTTTCTAACGCTCGAAATTTTAACTGAAGATCAACTTCAGCAAATACTAAAAGAATGACCGAAAAATATGCCTCCTCCACAATTGACTCCACTGGTAGAAATAGGGAGAATTAATTTCTAGAATTCTAAAAGCCTGTACACCCAAAAGCTCACTTTTTGGTAATTTTAGACACCATTTTCCCGTGGAAAATCCTTGGATACTCTCCAAAAATAATCGCTGTATGACCTGTGTCTATGTCTGTATTCATATCTGAAAATTTGCTATCTGTGCAGTTCTCTTATGCCCCATTGCGAAAAATGTAAAATTGAAGAGAACAAAACATTGATTTTACGTATTCACAGTGCAAAAACTTTCAAGGGCCACAGCATAAGAACCAGCGGGCCACATTCGGTTGCAAGCCCATATACCACATACTATATATATATATATATATATATATATATATATATATATATATATATATATATATATATATATATATATATATATATATATATATATATATATAATACTGGAAGCCTGGCGGCTTCGCCACCGGGCCCCAGGCCTCGGCACGCAGCAGGCTTCTATAAATATATTCTTACTGTCGCTTATCTTCTAAAACATTTACAATGTCGCATGTCTTGTCTTCTAAACCATTTACAAGAACAACTTCAAAGAAAACGCTTTCAGCCAATATATATCTAGCTATCTTCCATTTTTTCTGAAAACGACTATATCATTCAAAACGGCAAGGAAAAACTAATAAAATCCGATAGAGGCTCATTTGTGAGCCATTTTGGTTGGATTATATTGAGGTGAAACAGCTGGATGTTATAGACGGAACGAAATTGCCCTAATCTGAAAATATTCAGATACCAGAAAAACTACAATGAGCTTATAACAACCGTTGCTAAGACGCGATAATAAAGAGAGGCTAGAAATAAAGCCAAAATGAGTGCGAGAAGAATAATTTGACAAAGCAAGGGAGGGGCACATGCAGTGAGTGGTTTACCAGAATTAAACCCCAACCACCCTGACTCCTAAATTGGTCACTCAAATTCAGATAAATACACCCTCAACCCCCCCCCCCCCGACAAAATCCTGGACAAGGTCCTGCCGCAAGGTATACTATTAATTCTTGGCTGTCCTGAGGTGGAACCCATTTGTTTAGGTTCAAGAGACATCTTGAACCTATGAAAATGAATAATTTTCTTTTCTTTTATTCTATGCGATGACTATATCTAACTATCGAATACTTCATCTATGACTTCATTCTTGACAGAGTCTTAAGGGGATTTGGTACCATAAAGAATCAGCCTATCTCGTACATTACAATTTTTTTAATTTCTGTGGCCAAATTATATAGAATTGATTGGGCGGTCTTGCGAAAGCTTGCAGAGCTTGGATAAGCAATCCGAATAAACGGCAGAAAACTTAAAGCCGACATCTACATTCTCTGAAATCTTAGAAAAACCTTGTAGCTTTTCTCGTTTTGAGCTGTGAGAAACTTATATCATTAAAAATTGAAAACTTTTATTTTTTTGATCATACGGAGCAGAATTTTCTTTTTTTAATTCAGGAAAGAGTTGTCCCTAAAAACGTTCTAGTATACCTGCTAGGAAAATGCCCAAAATCACCTTAAAAGAAATGTCATTTGATCAAAACAGCTCTTCGAACTTTCTACGGTGCAACCCGTTTTGATCGAAAACTTTGCCAACAGAATCAAATTTCATAATCAAATCAAAAATTCTCAATAGGTTTCAATGCTAAGTAATCCCCTGCGAGAATTCGCTAATGGAACCCTTTGCCTTTGAGATAGTCAACCGACGTTGAGGCTCACAAAATGATGTTTCAAGCGTCGATTCTTATTAAGCTAAGGCCTCGTTATCTACGGTAAATGGATATATTTTGACACGTTTTTCTGTCAAAAGTATTAAGGTGGGTTTATATTTTGACTGTGTTTTGTTCATAAAAGGTTTTATAGACGAAAACTTTCCTTTGCAGCGAGAATAGCTACCCTATTTATTGGTATAACAGATTTGTGAATTTGGCGTGAAATATGAAAATAAAGTACAAAAATCGTGAGGTGTTTTTTACACTAGCTAACCAACAGATTTTGTAATCAACTTAAATATTCCTAAGATGTGTATTCGTTCTTTGGATAACCGGGCTGTTCTTATGAAATTGTTCCTATAATTCAGAGTATAGCAGAGTAGTGAGCACTATAACTGCCAGCGTTGCAGTAACAGTGAGAATGCAAACAAAGGGAATGTCTAAGCTTAATTACTTACAGAATCAAATAGCTTTAAGATTAAAAATATTATCTTTTAGCTCTGGATTATGTTTGGATTAACTTTTACAATAGACATAATATTAATACAACTGCTAGTGCCACTCAGAGTCGTTCCTAGGGCTGGTGGGACAATGAGAAAAATCAATTACAGCACCTTACTCCCGGCTCTGATACGACCCACGGTGAAGTGTTATCACGCAGAGCTAGAACAAATAAAAGTTAAAACTGCTAAATTTTAAATCTTTTAAACTTTGCTTTAACTGTTTAGCGACTGCTGTGGATTTTTGCTTAGTCGGAGAACGACTTTGCTGTTGAATCTAGTTTTGTTAAATTTCGGATTTTAATTAAACATTTGGATCAAACCTGAAATTATCTAAAAAAGGCTGAATTATTTAATTTCGCAATTCTATATAGTTAGGACTAGGTCAGTATGCAGATTATAGGTTAGTTAAAAAATAACGTACATTAATAGGCCTTTTGTGCCCTTTTGGAAATTGTGTTGTTTTTTTTTTTTATTTGACCCAATGCAAAAATTCTATTTTCAATGAGAATCCTGAAGAAAGGAAGGTGTTTTAAATTCCCCTTCCCCAACTGATGCCAGTTGAAACAAAAGTACAAAAAATAAATAAATACATCAAATATTTATCAGGTGAGCGAATTGAAAATGCGGAATCTTTTGTCTTTCTCGGCAGTCTTTTAACCTCTAACAACGGTTGTTCAAAATAGGTTTAAACTGAACCTCACAACCAGCAGCTTCAAGAGTCTATCGTTAATTTGGAAAAGTAAATTAGTATCAAAATCACTGAAGGTCCGATTCTTTAACTCTCTCATACTCCCCAGTGCTAAATATGCAAGTGGAACTTGGTCAATTAAAGCTGATGTCGAACGTCGAATCTTCGCAATTGAAACAAAATGTATCGTTGCATAGCAGGATTCACCTACATTGACCAAGTATCCATGTAAGACCTCCGGAAACTCCTCCACTGCTCATACACTATCATGGACCGAATTAGAAGTCAGCAACGCCACCGGCTTGGTCATATCAAACGAATTTCATCAAGTCAACTCCCCAAAATCACGTTTGAAGGATGGGTACATACCCCACGACCTTGTGGCCGACCCCACAAGAGGTGCTGCGACCACTTCAATGGCCAGAACCTCCCCAACTCCTGCGTATAGCACCACATAGAACCGAATACTGTAGCCATATTCAACGACTAGTGAGAAGAAAAGAAGCCCCAATACAGCCACAAAGGTCGGATGGGATATAAGTGTTGTCGTTTATCAGGTTTTCCACGATTTTTTTTTATTTTATTTTGATGAATAGCGATAAGTGACACTATTTTTTTTTTCATTGAAAAATTTCGCATAGCCTTTATATAAACCCGAAGTAAATTCCTTTTATGTGCTTCTTCGAAAATTCTGATTTTTGTTTGACCCCTGTAAAGTAAAAAACTGAAATACACGTGTCCAAAAACCAATGCGTGGCCAAATCCTCATTTGAATTATTTAGAGAGGTTATTTGCCATGAATATGAGCCCGACAAATTGTATGTTAAAAGAGCAAACACAATTTATTTTTCATTCTTCATAGACGCAGGATGTATAGTATATAGCCAAGCTGAGTGATCGGAAACAGCTGAGTGACCAAGTTGTGCTTGAGAGGCCACCTAATGTCTTATTATATTTTTAATTATTCCCTATCCAAAACAAAATACTTACTCCTCGATAAATGCTGTCATTTATAAGATAAGGTGGAGTTTTTAACTATCAGTTAAGCCTGAGAAATTCTGCCCAGTTGTCAAGAGATTACAAACAAATACCACGATTACTAACTTTACTGCATGTTGGATGCCACAGTTTAGCCCTTTAAGTCTGGATGTCCTTTTAAAAGTACAAGCACGTTTGATTAGTTGCAATGACTCGCGTATGGTTTCAATCGGCATGCACAATCTCTTATATAATTCAGTAATTCAAAACGTGTCGAACAAGATGTCGCACAAGACCGTTTGACACTCGGTTCAGTTGCTAGGCGAAGATTGGTGGGAGAGGTCCAGAAAGCGGTGAAAGGTAGGTATTGATTAAAATATTATTAAAATTATTAAATGACTTTCAGAAATTCTATAAAAAAAATCAGAGTGTAGTTAGATAGTGTCAAATTAGAATTTGATAAGAGGCTAGGATCCAACGGTAACAATGCTGGTGTATGAACTAGTTTCTGACAAGCTGTCCTTTTGAAAGGACATCCGTCCGTAAGGGTCAACAACTTGACGGTTATTGCATGAAAAAACATCGAAGGAAAATAACAAGTATATTTAATATGTTTGAATATGTTTTAACGAATTTATATCCAAAGTATTTTTCCAGATGGGTGGCAAGTTTGAGAAGGCATTGAAGAAGTCACGAAACTTGCACGCTCGGCGAAATCTTGAACCAGAACGAGCTTTAGAAATGTTTATGGAACTACCAGATGGAGATGTTTCCCAGATTTCAGATCTTTCAGATTCTGATGATGAAGAGAGTGATAGCCAGTATTTGCCGCCGAACCCTGAACTAACTGACTTCTACGAGTTAATGCAGCTGGAACCGATGCGAGACAGCCCCCCTGCCGATAACTTTTTTGAGTCCCATGATCTTGAAGAGCCTGGGCCTTCTACTAGCTCTGGGCCATCTACTAGCTCTAACAGGGCAACTGAAGATCAGCAGCCTCCTGCCCTAAGGTAAACTGACAAAATAAGGGCGAATACAAGTGGCGTTACAAGGACTTCGAACATTATATTGAGGATCAGCAAGTTATGTGTGCATATGCTCCCCCACCAACAGAGTCCCTGACCCCAGCCGAATATTTTTCTATGTTTTTCTCTGATGAAATGATTGATAAGGTATTGTTAGAGACGAATCGCTATGCAATGACGAAGGACAACAAATTCATCGATGTCACAAAACAAGAGATATACTCATACCTTTCAATAACTCTCTACATGGGAATAATAAGATTGCCTAGCTACAAGCTCTGCTAGGATAAGGAGCTGAACTATACTCTCGTCTCTGGAAAGATGTCCCGAGACCTTTTCACATTGATTCGAAGGTACTTGCACTTCAATGACAACAGTAAGTGCAAGCCAAAAATCGATCCTGGGCCTGATCGTTTGTTCAAGGTGAGGCCCATAGTTAACCTGCTGCGAGAAAATCTGATGAGAACTGAGCCTGAAGAAAGACACAGTGTCGACGAACAGATTATCTCATTTGAGGGAAGATCTGTTATGCGGCAGTATCTCCCAAACAAGCCGCACAAGTGAGGGTTCAAAGTATTTATTCGAGCTGGAAGTAGTGGGACCATGTACGACATTGAAATATACCAAGGCGAAGGAACTGTGGAAGTTAGGCTTTTGAGATCCCTGGAACCCAAAGCGGGGTACAAGATCTTTTTAGACAATTGGGTTTCGAGTGTAGACCTTGTCGTTCATCTGAAGGAAATTGGATATGATTGCGTTGGGACTATTCGTTAGAACCGTCTTTCAGGATGCAAACTGATAGAAGAAAAGGAACTGAAAGAGTTTGGTCGAGAACACGTCGACTGGAGAGTTGAAAAATCAACAGAAGTTTTCTTGGTGCGCTGGTACGATAGCAAAGCGGTGACGCTTGTGTCGAAATACGTTGCAGTCGAGCCCAAGGATACCTGTATACGTTGGGACTCCTTCGAGAAGAAATGCGTGGAAATCGAAAGGCTCGCAGTGTTCAAAGAGTACAGCAAGTACATGGGCGGTGAGGACTTGGCTGATATGCTTACTGAGCTCTATCGCTCAAACCTGAATACAGGAAAGTGGTATATGCGCATATTCTACTACGTTCTTGACAGTGCAGTGGTCAATGCCTGGCTAATTTATCGTCGTTACTGCTGGCAGTCCAATGACAAACCGATGCCTCTACTGAAGTTCAAAACCTTCATTACATGCTCTCTCGGATACTCCGAAGCACCCCGAAGGTGCCCTGGTAGACCATTATCTCTAGAAGCCGAAGGTATTTCTCCACAAAAAAATACCTACACAGCCTACCCCCCTACAGACGTGTGACATGACGGGTACAACCATTTTCCTGAATTCGGAAAAGATCGAAAATGCTGCCGAATTTGTCAGAGGTAGACAAATATCATTTGTATCAAGTGCCTTGGAATTGTACTGTGCCTTGTTCCCGAGAAGAACTATTTTCTCTCCTACCACAAGAAGTGATCTATTTTTTATTTGTGTAGTAGTTTGGTCTGATACAAAAATATGTGGCATTATTTAAAAAAACAAAATACTCCACTAAGGACGGATGTCCTTTCAAAAGGACACGACGGATCTAGAACACTGAGCCAGATACCGAAAATGTGACTCCATATTCGAATTCAGTGATTTTTTTTTTCATCTAGAAACATCCTTCAAATAAGAGTTAAACTTAGGTTGTTGGCAGCAGTGACAACAAATAATAAATTGCTTTGATGAAAGTAGACGATGAGATTAAAAACACATATACGAAATGCACAATAGAAAGTATTCGTTTTTGTTAATCCAATTTTCTTCTTGTTTTTCAGTTGTTTTTTCCAGACAATTATTTTTCAAATTTTATTCTCTTTTCAAAATCACTAGATACACTTTTCAATACAAGTGGGTTGCTAGAAATATTCTGTGTCATTAACTCTCTACTGTGACTGTCCCCGTAGTTAAGATGTAGACCATTACACGTGTCAGATCAGGTGGGGGGGGGGGGTCTATCTACCCACATATTTAGCGTAAAGACACCAAACACAGTTTTATGATTGGTCAATAACATTATACGTTGCTCCAAGTGACCATCTGTGTCACTTACTGTGACTGCCCCCGTAGAAGAGTTGGTTTATTTTTGGCCATATCATGTAAATTAGCCAAGGCAGGTATTCAGGTCAGATCGGGAGTCAATATACCAGGATACTTAGCGTTAAGACAGCAAGCACGATTTTATGATTGGTCAATAACATTATAAGTTGCTCCAAGTGGCCATCTGTGTCACTTACTGTGACTGTCCCCGTAAAAGATTTGGTTTATTTTTGGCCACATCATTTAAATTAGCCAAGGCAGGTACACAGGTCAGACCGGGAGTCAATCTACAAGCATAGTTAGCGTAAAGACACCAAGAATGGTTTTGATTGGTCAATAGCATTATAAGTTGCTCCAAGTGACCATTCTTTGTCACTTACTGTGACTGTCCCCGTAGAAGATTGGTTTATTTTTGGCCACATCATGTAAATTAGCCAAGGCAGGTACACAGGTCAGATCGAGAGTCAATCTACCGGCATACTTGGCGTAAAGACACAAAGCACGGTCTTATGATTGGTCAATAACATTATAAGTTGCTCCAAGTGACCATCTGTGTCACTGTGACTGTCCCCGTAGAAGATTGGTTTATTTTTGGCCATATCATATAAATTAGCCAAAGTAGGTACACAGGACAGATCGGGAGTCAATGTACCAGCCTATTTAGCTTAAAGACACCAAGCACGGGTTTATAATTGGTCAATAGCATTATAAGCTGCTCCAAGTGACCATCTGTGTCACTTACTGTGACTGTCCCTGTGGGAGAGTTGGTTTATTTTTGGCCATATCATTTAAATTAGCCAAGGCAGGTACACAGGTCAGATCGGTAGTCAATCCATCAGTATACTTAGCGTAAAGACACCAAGCACGGTTTTATGATTGGTCAATAATATTATAAGTTGCTCCAAATGACCATCTGTGTCACCTTACTTTGACCGTTCCTGTAGAAAAGTTGGTTTGTTTTGGTCATACCATCTAAATTAGCCAACGCAAGTATGACTGTTCTCACTTACTGTGACTGTTCCAGTAGAAAAGTTGGTTTATTTTTGGTCATATCATGTAAATTAGCCAACGCAAGTACACAGGTAAGATCGAGAGTCAATCTAGCATACTTAGCGTAAAGACGCCAAGCATGGTTTTATGATTGGTCAACTTAAAACCAAACCAATTAGCCAGCAACACAAAGACTCGAACCACTGACAATAGCAATAACCTGATTGGTCAACAAAATTATAATAAAGTACAAGGCAAACTGCGTAAGGATGTTCTTTTTCTTTAGTTCACCCAGTCAAGAAGTATGTTTGAATGAACATCACAATTGTTTTAACTTTTCTTAAGTTCAAACAATTAAATATTCAGGGCTGTAACAAGTTCCGTAACCTAGTAAAAACCGAACAACGGCCAACAGTAATTAAAAGCTTATAAACACTATTTGAAATAAAAAAAATTAGTGATAAATTTCTTTAATTTAAAAGTGATTCAGGAATGATAACTATTAGGCCTATATAGGCTTATCTTAATAGCAAAAGTTTATAGCGAAAAATAAATGTTGTGAATTTCGGAAAAGGACTCGAAGCCCCTCGAAGACAGCGAGATTCGCACGAAACAAAATACCATTCAAATCACGATGGCCGAAAACTTTTGACCAGAGGTGTTGAGCCTCCCATCTTAGAAAAACAAGGAAAATAGCTTTTTGCAGGGATAGCAGTGAAGTGTCTCCTTTTCCCCCTTCTTTTTCGTCCCAGGGCTACCACACTACCACGTCCCAGGGCTGCCTGGATACGAGAAATCGTATCCAGGTGTTTTAATAAACTTGTCTTGATAACGCCACTGTAGAGTACACTATGGTGCCAAAATGGTACTTTTTCGAGCCATTTCTCGAGTGGAAAGGCTGGGGAGCAAAACGAGGGTTTTGATACCCGTCAGGGGTGTCGTTTGGGAGAGCAGCGGGGTTTGTTGCCCTCAATAATTAGGATATAAAAATACTGGAGGTTCGCCCCTGATGCCCACGGTAAAAAACACCCAACCGGAAGTTTTCAATCTCTCCTCTTGAATGCACACAGCTGCCTTAGTAAGCAAAAACTGAAAAAAGTAAATTGAAAATAACCTTATAAAAATTAAGTTTGAGTTAAACCTGATTAATGAATTGCAACTGGTATTTTGTTTATCTTAACAGTGAGCTTTTATTACAATTAAATTAAAAAACAAGTTTTTTAAAATGAAAGTAAGGAGCGACATTAAAAATCTAAAAACGAACAGAAATTACTCCGTATATTTTATATATTTCCTCCTCAACGCCTTGCTCTTTATGCTAAAGTTTGAATCTTTCTCTTAACTCTACTTCTTAAAACAGTAAAAAACTTTAGCGTAAAGAGCGTGGCGCTGAGGAGGAAATATATAAAATATACGGAGTAATTTATGTTCGTTTTAAGTTTTAATGTCGCTCCTTACTATCATTAAAAAAAATTATTTAATTTCTGAACGTTTTTTAATTAATGCATGTTTTGATCTTGGCTCTCCGCATATAAATAATTTAAACGAAATTTGCATATTAATTTTTTTTTTAGCTAAATGACTTTCTCATAGTTTTAATCGAAAGATTTTGAGAAAAAAGGAGAGAGGGAGGAAGCCTGGTTGCCTTCCAATTTTTTGATTACTTAAAAAGGCAAATAGAACTTTTAATTTTTTTTACGAACATTTTCATTAGTAAAAAAACGTAATTTACGAATTAACTTAGCCTACGTAACGAACTTCTATATTCGTATGTTTTTATTGCGTATATGAGGGAGTTCACCCCTCGTCGATACCTCGCTCTTTACACTAAAGCTTAAATTCTGTCCCAATTCCTTAAGAATGACCCTTGGATGACAAAGGCCGTAGAATAAATAGTTGAAATTACTAAAAATACTTTAGCTTAAAGAGTGAGGTATGACGAGGAGGTAAACCCCTCATATGCGCAATAATTTCTGCTCGTTTTAAGTTTTAATGCTGCTCCTCACTTTCGGTAAAAAAAATTCATATTTATTTTTTCATTGTTTTTTTTTAAATAATGCTAAAAAATCCTGTGCCCCCTTCATTGAAAGTCTCTTCCCCCATGAGAAGTTTTTCCATGAAAAGATCCTCCCACTTAAAATCCCCCCTACCTCAACTAGCCCTCCCAAACCAAAAAATCCCCCTGAAACGTCCGTACACTTCCCAGTAACCATTACTATATGTAAACACAGGTCAAAGTTTGTAACTTGCAACCCTTCCCACGGGGACTGCGGGGAGGTAAGTCGTCCCCAAAGACATAGTTATTAGGTTTTTCGACTATGTTGAATAAAATGGCTATCTCAGAATTTTGATCCGCTGACTTTGGGGAAAAAATGAGCGTAGAAGGGGGCCTAGGTGCCCTCCAATTTTTTTGGTCGCTTAAAAAGGGCACTAGAGCTTTTAATTTCCGTTAGAATGAGCCCTCTCGCAACATTTTAGGACCACTGGGTCGATACGATCATCCCTGGGAAAAAAAAACAACAAAAAAACAAATAAACACGCATCCGTGATTTGTCTTATGGCAAAAAATGCGAAATAACACATTTTTGTAAATAAGAGCTTGAAACTTCTACAATAAGGTTCTCTGATAAGCTGAATCTGATGGTGTGATTTTCGTTAAGACTGAATGACTTTTAGGGGGTGTGTTCCCCTATTTTCTAAAATGTGGCAAATTTTCTCAGGCTCGTAACTTTTGATAGGTAAGACTAATCTTGATGAAAGTTACATATTTAAAATCAGCATTAAAATGCGATTTTTTTATGTAACTATTGGTATCAAAATTACATTTTTTGGATTTCGGTTACTATTGAGCCGGGATGCTCCGTACTACAGTTTGTTACCACGAACTGTTTGAAAAAAAAAAATCTTGAAGCTCTGATATGTCTATTTTTAATTTTTATTTCTCCAGCACTAGTGGGGCATTGAACCGTCGTTGAGATCTGTTTAAGAGCTTATTTGAAAGCTAATCCTTATACTTACGTGCTTTAAACACTTTTCTTGCCAACACCATCTTAAAGTTGGAAAAAACTGGGGTTTTAGGAATCTATTAGGATAAAAAATCGGATTTTGTGTGTCATTTCTGGACTGGATAGACTTGGTCACATAAACATCGTACAAGTGAAATGTTCATGGTAAAAAAATCCTTAATCGAAGGTTCACCCTCCCCATTTTGAAAATTGACTTTTCCAGCTCCCTTAATAATAGAAATTTAAAAACTAGATGAAAAAAAAAATGTCCAGTGAGAATTTTTTTTTAACCCAATTCAAAGCTGATTCGGTAGTGACAACTGCTATTTATTTTTGTCTTAACAGTGCCAGTTAATTACGAAAACACATTTTCGGGAATTCCCTGGTGTGAGCTTTATTTTCTCCAGTACCAGCGGGTTCTGGAGCATCGCAGATGAGTTGAAATGAGTAACCAAGTGAAATTTCACAATTTTAATTTTACTCCCTCCGCCTCGTCAAAGCGTGCAGGAATCAGTTACTGACTTTGAGGTTACACATTGACTCGTCATCTGGAGGCAGGGGAAGGGCATTAGCCCCATTAATTCAGGTAATTCTTGTTTTAACTTTGTTTTCTGCATAATAATATATTTTAATGATCAGTTATCCTGAAACGTTGAAGTCCAAGAAGTAAAAATAAACTGAAGTATATTTCCTTATAAAAAGTCAAGAATTTTTTGTGCTTCAATGGTAAAAAAAAGTTGCAATAATAATGATACAGTTTTCTAGTAAAGACGTTGAATTTACATATAAAATTCTTTTAGTGTCCTTTGATTTTCTATCTCCATATGTTTAATAATGGATAATATATCATAAATAACTGAGCTTTTTATCTGCAATTTCTTAAAAATACCAGAGATAAAATACCCTTTAAACTCTTTATGTGACAAAATCGAACTTTTTTGTAGGGAAGTTCGCTAAAAGTAGAAAGTAAGACCTATGTTTAGTAGCTCTTTTAACAAAAATTCATTTCGACTTGTTTAGTCTCATCGCCTAAGTTAGACAAATATCTTTTTTTATTTTTTTTTATATATTTAAAAAAACTAAAAACGAATAAAACCTAATCTGAAAAATTAGCTTTTAGAACTATTTAATTTTAAAACAGTTTCCCAATGGAAGTAAAGAGCAATTGAAATTTAAAACGAAAACCAATTATTGCTTTGCAGTTTATTTAACATATTTCTACAAAGCTAGCTCAAAGAAACCGACTCATGATACCTCGTTAAATTTGTAGAATTCTAAAAAAGTTGTGGTTTACTGAAAACTGAGCTTGCTTGAGCTTTTTGGATAATTTAAATTGATTACCAGAAGTTATTGTTACCTTTGCCAGTTAAAGACTACTGAGAGTATTATAAAAAGTCTTTTATTTTCAGCACACTAATCATATACTTTTCTGCTCCTAGGAGATTATCCTGTTGTTTCCCGCCATGTTCGTGTTTTCAGTAAAGCACAAGTTTTCCCAATTCTATAAATATAGGGAAATATCACGAGCCAGTTTATCTGAGCCAGCTTTGTATATATTTATTCAATAAACTGTAAAGCAATAGTTTTGCAATAAGCTTTTCAAATATCCTTTTGAAAATATAAGAAAACCGATAGATTAAGCTTGGGAGGAGAGGGGTTAATATTAAGAGCCATTCATTATGTGGGCATTTTGCCAAAATGTTATCGTATGTCTCGTTATGTCTAGTACCAGTTTAGGCAAAAATAATGTGTCTATGCTTAGTTTTGGTAGGAAGGGACAAATTTCTTCCAATAGATCTGTGTTCCTTCACGATTAATCTCATCAAAGATGTCAGGCACAGAAAGTAATAAACAATTTTTACTTTTTAGTCTTTTGATTCCTTTGAATACAGAATTCAATATAAGAGCAGTCGAGAAAATCATAGAATGGGGAACGAGGTCGCAGCTGCAACAGACAGTCATACTAGGCTAGAATAGATTTTATGACAGGTTTGGATAATGTGACCTAATAAGTAAACCAATTTTATTACAATTTTATATTAAAATTTACGTATATGATGAATCTTTTATTTTTACTAGCGAGAAAGATGAAAGATGAGAATCAAAAGCCATATGGTAACAAAATTATGTATGTTGGAGAAGAAAGGCAATTTTAGAACATCGAGGGCTTCTTTAGTCGCTGTTTTTGCCATTTCAAACAAAATATCGGCAGTCATTTTGTTTATTAAGTAAAATAAGAATGATATTCATTTAAATAGTGATGTTAAGTGGAAATTGCTGTTAAAACTTCAATAAAGAAGAAACTATTCGCTCAATCCCCTGCTCTTTACGCTAAAGTTTGATTAGTGCTTGCTTTATAGCATTTTGGAATGCCACAAATATAGCCCGTTGACAATGGCAAATGTATTATTCAAAGATTGCCTTTAAAAATGTTACAGCAAAAATTTTTATTTAAATCAAATACAGAAGACTGAGCCCTCTAATTCTCCAAGCGTTGAGGTAAAAAAGTTTAGGCTGTTATAAAATGCTAAATTCATAACTAAACCAATATTTTTAATGGTCTTCATTTTTAAGTACTAAGGCAAAAAAATTATCATAGAAAAAATAGTAAAAAGCATGAAGGGTTGGGGAGGTTATTAATCTGAATATCATATTCAGAATGAAGCCTAGATACGACGGGACGTACCAGCCTCTCTAGCCATCCTACTATGATTGCAAAAGGGGTGCCGTGATTGTAAATTAGCGTTTCTGATCCTTTTAAAGGTCCCAAACTGACTGAAAGGGTGCTTGCTCCGCGCTCTTCAATGACACATGCGTCCTTGGGCTCCCCCTAGCTCCACGTGGCATCAGATTGAGGCTTATTTTTATTCATAACAAGTGGAAGGATCAAAATATGATGGTCACATGGGGATGTATTTAGTTCAAATCCTAAGCTGAGGGTCGAAAAATTATGCAAATTGGCTATTCTTCGTAGATGCACTGATGAATTTGGACATGTTACTATCTCTTGAAAATTAAAGGGATGAAGGGGTAAAAAATTACCAGGGAGGTGAAGTTTGGCTGGTGCTGTGAGGGACTATTAAAAAGGGGCAATGAGCCCGCTTTTTTTCATTCCAATCATATAAATTGCAAAGATTCTCAATTTGTATGATTCGAACGAAAAAAAGCAGGCTTGATAGCCTCTCACAGCACCAACCAAACTTCACTTCATCCCCGTAATTTTCATAACTTTCGATATTCTGAAGGGTGCACTAGTCCCATATACCAAGCCCTTAATCCGTCCCTGTTGGTCTCTCAATAGGATATTATTTATTATTTTGCCAAAGCATCCCATTTGAAAAAGAGAGTATCACTTTCCTACAAGTTTGTGGTAATAAACACAGGTTTAGCTTCATTGGTTTACGTCTGTGACACATTTGTATGGACTCATCGCATTATTCCTCAAGCGTATGTCAGAAAGGGAAGCCATCTAAATCCGTCTTTTTGAAACTAATGGGTTTTCTTGTCTTCTTTGTCAAGTTTTAATTCAGTGAAACGAAAAAAAAAGTTAAATTTCACCCAGGCTGGTTCTTCTGCGTTAAATTTTAATCTGTTAAAGTTTGGAGTCGCAAAATTTTTTCAGTGAGTTTCTCTCTGACCTAATTAAAGTTAGTTTCACGTAACTGTAAAAACTTGACAATTTTGCATTTCCAAGGTTTTGCAGGTAAGTCTTAGAATTTATCACAGCACGGAGGTAGAGTGTTAAGAAAACTAGATAGTGGTTCTAAATTGTTTTTATTCAAATGCTGACATTGCAAATTTAACTAGGCAACATTCCTAAATAGCCTACTAAGTTTTTGGTGTACCTAATATATTTATTTTCATCGAGGCAAAGTTGAGTAGAGATGCTGGTGAAGGGAGAAGGTGTAGTGTCAAATTGATTTATCAATTTGGTCCTTTGCCAATATGCAACCGCAAGGGCGTCCAAAAAAATTTTCAAGCATGGGTGGGCCATACAATCTTTTACAGTGGTGTTGGATCAGTGACAAAAATTCACAGAAATATAAGGAGGGACAAAATGTATTTTTCAAAATCTAGATGGGGGCATTTTTTTATTTTGTTCAATGAAAATATAAAAACATATATATATATATATATATATATATATATATATATATATATATATATATATATATATATATATATATATATATATATATATATATATATATATATATACATATATATATATATATATATATATATATATATATATATATATATATATATTTATATTTATATATATATATATATTTGAAATCTAGAAGCAAAACATTTAGGGGGGAATCCTACCTCTGCACCCTCCAATTGGTGCTCCTTGGTTGGAAGTTTTGCCCAAACTTTGGAATATTTTGACCTTTTTACATACTTTTAATCTTTCTAACACTTCCCTTCTTTATGAGAGGGGCATTAGGTCCCATTATATGACCATAAGCGCAGTAACCATAAAGCACTTCAACAAAATCCTAAAACGGGATCAGCTAATACTACTGTTCATGCTCATATCCCTTTACTGCGGTCAATCCTAGGATACACCCGCAAAACAGTATGCTTTACCAGCTTTAGAATCATATTTATGAACCGAAAGAGAGAGAGAAAGTGAGAGGAAGGAAGAGAGAGAGGAAGGAAAGAGAGAGAGAAAGTGAGATAGGGAGGAAGGGAGAGAGAGAAGGGGGGGGTCACATAGAATTGTCTTATGAAAATATGAAGAGTTGATAGTGTCAATAACACTGGTAAGTTTCATGAAAAGGTGACAAATTCTAATCCTCCCCCTCTTTGTACTGTCATATGCAATTTAGTTTTAGACAAGAAATAATCGTGCGACATTACACAGCGGAAAACAAGGCAAGCTAGCATTTCTCATTTTTGGCATTGCATACAGCCAGTAGCCTAGGCTTCGTAAAGAGGTGGACATTATTTATACGGGTTTTTGTGCAAGTCTATTCTGCTTTGTCTCCTGGTTGGGGTTTTGAGATGAAGATTCTTAGATTTTTTGGGGGGAGGGGGGGGGCTTCCAAAAGCGTATACGTTAAGAATATTTTTTTTTGTAGGTCTATTGACTGACTGCTTCTAATCCAAATTTCTCAATAATACTCTGCTTTGAAAAAATAAATAGTTATAAAAAAAAGCTATGAAGAAGCTTAAAACATAGACGTTGTATTTTCCAGCAAATTTATCAATATCATTCCCCGTCAACAGTTTCTCTCTTGGAAACAATAAATTCTCCCCTCATTAACAGCTTAGTATCAATCGCCGCATGATGGTTAATTGATATAACTGCCTAAATCAGATTCTGTTTATGAATGAATTTCACGGATATTTGCGCAAAACGATTACACACACGGCTGACGTCTTTTATTCCCTAATTCCATATGGTGCCAGTGTCTTTGACATATATAACTTGATGATTTTATTTATTGAATGAATTTATAAGGAGCAACAAACCTATTAAATGAAAAGAAAAAAATGGATCACGGATGCCATTAAAAAAAAAAAAAAAAAAAAAAAAATGGGAAAGCGGAGGTATGAAATAAGAGTGACACAGTTTTGTTTCTAAGGGTTACATTTCTTGGTCGAGGGAGAGAATTATGGGAAACATCCAAAAATAAAAGAATAAAAAAATGAATTATATGAGCAGCTTTGGGGAGTACATATCTGGGTCTCCTATGCGTGTGGGTCTGATAAAGCATCACTTTGACCTAAAATTATCATTTATCTATTAAAGCGTTTTTCCAGGTGTATTAATATTATTTGGAAGCGAGATAAAGACAACGTTCCCATCCCCCTAGAAAAATAAGAAGAAAAAATTTATTCCCAAACCCGACAAATTGAACAACATAGGCTACATTGCATATGAAAAGGAAGACACATAACATAAGTGCGAAATTGGAGCTTTTAGGACAAAAATTGAATTTTGAGCCTGTAAAACATGGCATGTTCATGTTCAAACATGAAATTAGTGTCTTCTATTTTCAATCCTCAACGGTAAAACACATATCATGATTTTTTAATCTAATATATAAATATAATATAGTATTGTAAAGCCCGTATTCAGGATTTTTTCTTCGAGGGGGGATTTTTCGGGAGGGGTTGTACAAAAACTTTTAAAACGCATAAAAATTGTTTATATGCATTTTTGTTCAGTTCTTACAAATTTGAAGAAAATTTAAGGAAGGAAGGGTCAATCCCCCCCTGATTGATATAAACTTCAATATTATTACAACACATTAAAACTACAAGCGTCTTGAAAACTTAATAACCTACTAGGACATGGCTTGGATCAGCCAATTCGTCACTGCGAAAACCAAAAGATCCATTCAATACGTTTTTTGCAAATGAACTAGTGAGTGGGAAATAAATCTCGAATAGATCTCTTTTCACTAATCGTATGTGAAGGCTATAAGCTTTTTTGAGGTAGGGGAGCCCTTTACTAATCTAAAGCTCTAATATGATTATAGCTCGTTTTATTGCAAATGTCAAATCTTATTGATAAATCAGTTTATGTCCATTATTCAACATGATTCCTTTATCTTACATATCGCAACAAACGATGAGATTGCCTGACATGACTACCAATAGTTATATCCCATTTTGACATTATTTGCCCATTTAGATAAATATTTTACATTTTTTTTACTTTTAAGTGAGTGTAACTGCGGCTTCATACAGTCCCTAGAAAGACCTATTATGACCAGTTGAACGGTAACTCAGCTCGTCGAATTTAATATTCTTTCAAAGTAAGACCTATGGTCAACCCAAGAGTAGCAGGTTAAATTCTTAGTCTAAGGTATTATTTTATGCAAATCAACACATTAAAAAAATAATCTTCCTGTCAATATATGGACCCAAGTAGAGCCCTTCGGAGTCCCCTAGATAAAAAAAAAGTCGCTACGGTCGTTTTTACTAGTGTCACAATTTCATAAAATTTTCATGTAATTCGCAATTTTTTTATTTTCTTAAAAATGCCAATTCGAGTACCCCTCCCCAACATATAAAATTTTGTACAACTATCAGCCTCACAATCCCTAATTAGTGAGACTACTTTCACTAAGCATTTTATTATGATTTTTTCTCACACTAAATGTTCATAGAATACAGGTCTTTCTTTTTTCCTTCCCATTTATTAGGCTTTAACAATAAAGCCTAGGTATGTTATCCTACCTGTGAATCTTTTAGTCCGAGTTTCTCTGCTAGTCTCTTCCTGTCTGGCTTCGAAATATATTTCTGTATTTGAAATCGCCGTTCAAGACCTCTTCGCTGAAGCTCTGAAAATACAGCACGTCTCATCATGCCTCGTCGTGGACGTGATGATCGAGTGGATAAAATAAAGGACTGACTTGCAGACGCAAGAAGTGACGTCCCTAGGGCTGGATGGGTATACCCCTCCAGCTTTTCCCCTGTAATGAAGATTTCTTAGTATATATCGGATACAGGCAAAACACTTATAGCGTCTCCAAAATTGAAGAAGAAAATTATACCGTTTGGTTGTTTCAACGTTGTGTTGTTTCAACATTTGTGTAAACACTTAAACTTGATTAATAGCGTGAGACCTGTCTGAAATAAGTATATGCAGTATAAGTGTAATGTAGTGTAATAAATGTAATGTGTAAGTATAATGTAGGAGTTGGCAAACTACCGTTGTAAATGGGATTTTGGCAATGGCTTACATGACTGGCTCCTTCATCAAAAGCCACCGGATAGCCTTAAAGGACTAGAACAAACAAAATGTGAATAAAATTTGCGGGTAAGTCTTCATCAAAAGATGAAAAGAGATAGCAGCATAGTTACCACCACCGCTTATTCATCATTAAATTCGGTTATTTCTCGCTATAGACATTTTAAAATGATTTGTAAGAAATTGGCTATTATTTAAACAATCTAAAGTTTGTTACAGCATCAAAAACACTATTTTGTTTAGTTGTTATTGGCCATTATTACTGGTTGTTATGTTGAAATTATTTATTGTTGCTTCAGATTGCAAGATCGAACAAGAAAACAGTCAATGTAATTACCATATGCAAACCACACTTTTAAAAGCACTATATCGAAAGCTCTTTTTATATCTTATTTTGGTTTAATCTAAACCTGATTTCCGTTATATCGCTGCATTTTTTTCGTGTAGTTGCGTATTGACTGAGTTGTCTTCCAAAGTCGATAACAATGTGTTTCAAAAGGTCATTATTCCGCACACCTTTCACAACAAACAGCAAACAAAAAAAGTATATCGAATCAAATGCTTTGGACACCTGCTGTGAATGCCTCCACATCTAACCGCAAACACGATCTACGACTTCGACCCAATCAAAGCCGGCTGGAAGTGACTTCACAGCCGACCGAACAAGCGATGGTTCGACATCCTGTTAGAGTCCCTGTCGATGACAAACATCAGACAGAGGGAAATAAACAATCGCCATAGACAGGATCACCTGTCGATCAGCACTCGGCTGTAGATATAAGTCAAGTAAGTCAAAGTCAAGTACATTAGGGCCTAAAGACACAACATTTTTAGACTTTTTTTAAAGTCAAAAATGTTCTTTCTTATTTAAAAAAAGGAAACTGATTTAATAGCAATGCAATTTGTTTGCGTTTTGTCCTTCAGAATTCCTTTACTAACTTGAACGACGAAGAAGACCCAACTGTCTTCCCATCATTCAAACAGTAGGTAAGATAACGCGGCGAGGACATTCTAAAGACGATGAGTTGCAGAATAAGGTAAATTAATTTCAGTTCAATAGCGAAATAAAAAAGTAGAATGGAGATAAAAATCAACTCACAATAAAGAACGAACAAACTAAAAAAAAAACAATACTGAAAAGTGGAAGGCTAGCTGCCAAAAAAAGCAATAATTGCAAGTTAAAACTTGTTTTTGGTATGATTTGGCTTGTATGAGTTATCATTTTCATTAATCTTAACTGAACTTGTCCAGAGTAATGCAGGTTTATCGCTTTTATTGGTGATTCTATTTTTCAGTTCCCTTATTTTCACTTTAAGCTTCATTTTACCTTTGTTCCACTGTTTTTATTTCGCTGAGAGAGGCTATCAAACAGTTCGTGGTAACGAACTGTAGTAAGGAGCGACCCGGCTCAATAGTAAACAAAACTCTAAAAAATGGAATTTTGATGCTAAAATATACATCAAAAGAATCAGATTTTCATACTGATTTTAAATATATAAGTTTCATCAAATTTAGTCTTTGTCATCAAAAGTTACAAGCCGGAAAAATTTGCCTTATTTTAGAAAATAGGAGAAAACATCCTCTAAAAGTCGAAGAATCTTAACGAAAATCACACCATCGCATTCGGCGTATCAGAGAACCCTTTAACAAAATTTTCAAGCTCCTATCTACAAAAATGTGGAATTTCGTATTTTTTGCCAGAAGACAAATCACGGGTGCGTGTTTATTTTTTTTTATTTTTTTTTTTTTCCCAGGGGTCATCGTATCGACCAAGTGGTCCTAGAATGTCGCAAGAGGGCTAATTCTAACGGAAATGAAAAGTTCTAGTGCCTTTTTTAAGTGACCAAAAAATTGGAGGGCACCTAGGCCCCCTCCCACGCTCATTTTTCTCCAAAGTCAACAGATCAAAATTTTGAGATAGCCATTTTGTTCTGCATAGTCAGAAACCATAATAACTATGTCTTTGGGAATGACTTACTCCCCCACAGTCCCTGGGGGAGGGGCTGCAAGTTACAAACTTCGACCAGTGTTTACATATAATAATGGTTTTTGGGGAGTGTACAGTCGTTTTCAGGGGATTTTTTTTTGGGTTTTGGGGGTGGGGTTGAGGGAAGGGGACTATGTGGGAGGAGCTTTCCTTGGAGAAATATGTCATGGGGGAACAGAAATTCAATGAAAAGGGCTCAGGATTTTCTAAAACTACTATAAAGAAAAAAGAAAAAATAAACATGGAAAAGTTTTTTCAATTGAAAGAAAAGAGTAGCATTGAAACTTAAAACGAACAGAGATTATTACGCATATGAGGGATTCTAAAAATACTTTAGCATAAAGAGCGAGGCATCTAGGACGAGATAAATACCTCACTCTTTATGCTATAGTATTTTTAGTAATTTCAACTATTTATTCTACGGCCTTTCTGATTCAGGGGTAATTCTTAAAGAATTAGGACAAAACTTACGATTTAGTGTACAGAACGAGGTATTAACGAGTTTACAAAGCCCCCTCATATACATAATAAAAATTAAAGAATATAAAAGTTTGTTACGTAAGTTAATTCTTAAGTTATTTTTTTACTAGTAAAAATTCGTTAAAAATTAAAATTTATAGTTGCCTTTTTATGTAACCGAAAAATTGCATGGCAACTAGGCCTCCTATCCCATCCCTTATTTCTCAAAATCGTCTGATCAAAACTAAGAGAAAGCCATTTAGCCAAAAAAGGAATTAATATGCAAATTTCATTTTAATAATTTATGTGTGGAGAGCCAAAATCAAACATGCATTAATTCAAAAGCGTTCAGAAATTACATAAAAAACTAGTTTTTTTAACTGAAAGTAAGGAGTGACATTAAAACTTAAAACGAACAGAAATTACTCCGTATATGAAATGGATTGTCCCCTCTGCAATCCCTCGCTCTTTCCGCTAAAGTTTTAGTCTTTGCCACAATACTGCTTTTTAAAACAATTAAAAGCTTTAGCGTAAAGAGCGAAGGATTGCGGAGGGGACAACCCATTTCATATACGGAGTAATTAGATAATTAAGGAATATTCGTTTAATCTTTTTCTGCAACTCTAAAATGTCCTCATTGTATTGTTCTTTATTGTTTGTATTGAAAGTCGCACTGTCTCAGAAGTCATGTGCACCAGGTGACGCGTGCCAAGCGTGGCGAAACTGTGCGGCACACGGGACAGTCCGAGATATGTACCAGATGGCTTGAAGTCAGTGCCCCCTTGGTTTGTATATGGACTGAGAAATGGTAAAAGGAGAAGGGTACTTGGGTATTATACGCCACTCAATCAAGTTTACATTGCGTAAAACTCGAGAACCAATCGGTTTCTTTGTTAGTTTTTTTTTCAGCTTAGCGTGAGACAAGACAAAGGCAAGTGACTGAATAGCTGTGAAATATATAATTTAGGCTGTATATTTCCAGATAAGGGGGGGGGGAGTATTTGAGCAATTTGAAGTTAGAAAACAATTCTTACTTCATAATATGCAGAATAATTGTAGCTAACACATTTTGAATGCAGACGCACCATACTTTACCCCACCCCTCCGCCCTAATGTGCAAATAAAAAGCCCAAGTCCACTTTTAAATTATTGTATTTTCATCATATTTTGTGATATTTCATTAGAATTGAGCGTCAAAGAAACAGATTGTAATTAAAGCAAGCACTTGAGTGTTTGACGTATAATACATAAGTACCGAAAGAAGAAGAAAAAATAAGGGCTTTGAACTATTATCATTCAAATGGAAGCCACAGGACCTAACTACGTCACAGAATCTGATAGGCATTGGTTTTGCACGTCTAAAACACTCGTCAACACCATTGACAGTAATTACCACACCAGAATAACGCAAGGAGTAGTTAAGGACAAAAGCAATAAACAAAAGCGCGTTCCAAATTATCTTCATTTTAAATAGCTGCCTTTAATTTGCCTCCATCTGGTTTTAACCAAGTTGATGAAATACATATATCAGACTTTATACTCTATTCCCTTGAGGACTGGATAGGAAATTCGCGTGATTGTTTATTCTTTGAAAGCTGAATTGTATATTTTTCTACTCAAATATCTTCCTTTTCTAAGGATGAAATGCGAATCATCGGGCAATTAAAGAGCATTTGTTTGTACTAAATGTGGCCAACGAGAGATGGCTCGTATTGCTTTATGACTTTTCATTTGCATAGTTTATGCAGAACGGAAGCTGCTTTCAATTCTGTTAGAAAGCTAATTGTTTAGCAGAGAGGATCTCTATAATAAACTTGAACGTCTTTATGTCAGTCTATCCGTATATCTCTAGGAAGAAGAACTACTTCACAGATCCCATAGAGATTTAGAGCATCCATACAAACTTCAAAGGAGTGGAAATGCTTTTTTTTTTTAGGGCAGCAAAGGAAGTAGAGCTCCCAACCTTGAAAACTGTTCCTCCATAGAGAGCACAGTAGAGCAGGTAGTGAAGCATTCAACCTTAGTTTTGGCGGTGAGGCCAGTCATTGTGTGTGCAGGTGGTGAAAAATACGCCTTTTTGTATCATCATTAAAAAATCGAAAAGAATCCAAAAAGTCCCCCTCTAAATTTTTATAAGAATTAGAACCTTTACCCTATCTCCTACATTTTGTAAGTTGACACTACGACATAGAAATATACACATATATTATGTCTTTCAGGCCATAGTGCGATTTGGAGACTATTTCCGAACCTTGTCAACGACGAATGTTTTTGATAGTAAGACATGCAGATAGGCTTCCGTATAATTGACAAAAATATAGACTGAGAATGAGAAAAGATTGAGAATGAAAAAATTCATTCAAAGGAATTGGGTTAAGATCAAATTGTTAGTGACGAAACGCCTATATCAAACAGCTCGTGGTAACAAATTGTAAGTAAGGAGCGACCCGGCTCAAAAGAAACCAAAACTCTAAAAAATGGTACTATGATACCAATGGATATATCAAAAGAATCGGAGTTTTATTCTGGTTTCAAATACATAGATTTCAAAAAGTTTGATACCAGTTGATATATTAAAGGAATCGAATTCTTATGCTAATTTTAAATATGTAAGTTTCATTATGTTTAGTCTGACACATCAAATGTTACAAGCCTGAGAAAATTTGCCTGGTTCTCAAAAAAGGGGCAAAACCCCTAAAAGTCATAGAATCTTAATGAAAATTACATAATCAGATTCAGCGTTTCAGAGTACCTTACTCTAGATGTTTGGCGCTCCTTTCTATAAAAATGTAAAACTTTGTATTTTTTGCCTGAGAAACGATCATGGATGTGTGTTTATTTGTTTGTTTGTGTTTTTTCTTCCAGAAGTGATTGTATCGACACAGTGGTCCTAGAATATCGTGAGAGGGCTCATTCGAACAGAAATTAAAACTTCTAGTTCCTTTTTTAAGTGACCAAAAATAGAGGGTAATTTGGCCCCGTCCCACGCCCCTTTTGTTCGGCGTAGTTAAAAGCCTGAAGAACTATGTATTTGGAGAATATCATGACCCCCACAGTCCTCGGGGACAAGTCTTTAAGTTACAAAATTTTCCCATTGTATAAGCATAGTATTTTTTATTGGGAAGTATGCCGACATTTTTCATGGGGGGATTATTTGCTGGTGGATTTTCCACGGGGAGAATTTAACATGGGGAGAGTAGTTTCTAAGGGGTAAACTTTAGAGGATAAAGTTTACACTAGGGGAATTTGCCAAAATTCCTCTACGAAATTCTTCTTATGCATTGCTTTCTCATTGCCGGCTCATCAAGTTTAGCCTTACCCAACAAAAG
Organism: Artemia franciscana; assembly: GCF_032884065.1. Classification (NCBI taxonomy): domain Eukaryota; kingdom Metazoa; phylum Arthropoda; class Branchiopoda; order Anostraca; family Artemiidae; genus Artemia; species Artemia franciscana. Next base: position 48,237,056 of record NC_088864.1, on the reverse strand, counting down.
CTACGAGCTTGAGAAAATTTGCCTTATTTTAGGAAATAGGGGGAAACACCCCCTAAAAGTCATCTTAATGAAAATCACATCATCAGATTCAGCTTATCAGAGAACCCTATTGTAGAAGTTTCAAGCTCCTATCTACAAGAATGTGGAATGTTGTATTTTTTGCCAGAAGGCAGATCACGGATGCGTGTTTATTTTTTGTTTGCTTGTTTTTTTCCAAGGAATGATAGTATCGACCCAGTGGTCCTAGAATGTTGCGAGAGGCTCATTCTAACAGAAATGAAAAGTTCTAGTGCTCTTTTTAAGTGACCAAAAAAATTGAAGGGCACCTAGGCCCCCTCCCACGCTAATTATTTTTCCAAAGTCAACGGATCAAAATTCTGAGATAACCAATTTATTCAGCATAGTCGAAAAACCTTATAACTATGTCTTTGGGGACGACTGACTCCCCCACAGTCCCCGTGGGAGGGGCTACAAGTTACAAACTTTGACCAGTGCTTACATATAGTAATGGTTATTGGGAAGTGTACAGATGTTTTCAGGGGGGTTTTTGGTTGGGGGAGGGGTTGAGAAGAGGTGGATATGTTGGGGGAACTTTCCATCGAGGAATTTGTCACGGGGGAAGAAAATTTCCATGAAGGGAGCGCAGGATTTTCTAGCATTATTTAAAAAAAAAAAATAATGAAAAAATAAGTATGAAAAAGTTTTTACAACTGGAAGTAAGGAGCAGCATTAAAATTTAAAACGAACAGAAATTGTTACGCATATGAGGGGCTCATCTCCTCCTAATACCTTGCTCTTTACGCTAAAGTATTGTTAGTAATTTCAACTATTTATTCTACGGCTTTTGTGATTCAGGGGGTCATTCTTAATGAATTGGGACAAAATTTAAGCTTTAGTGTAAGGAGCAAGGTACTGACGAGGGGGTGAACCCCCTCATATACGTAATAAAAACATGAGAATACAAAAGTTCGTTACGTAAGCTAATTTATAAGTTACGTATACGTTTTACTAATATCGTAAGAAATTAAAAGTTCTAGTTGCCTTTTTAAGAAGCCAAAAAATCGGAGGGCAACTAGGCTTCCTCCCCCGCTCTTTTTTTTCTCAAAATCACTCGATCAAAACTATGAGAAAGCCATTCGGCAAAAAAAAAAAAAATGCAAATTTCGTTTTAATTATTCCTCTGCGGAGAGCCAAAATCAAAACATGCATTGATTCAAAAACGTTCAGAAATTAAATAAAAAAATAAGTTTTTTTAACTGAAAGTAAGGATCGACATTAAAACTTAAACCGAACAGAAATTGCTTTGTATATGAGAGGGGATGCTTCCTCATCAACGCCCCGCTCTTTACGCTAAAGTTTTTTACTGTTTTAAAAAGAAGAGTTGAGAGAAAGAGTCAAACTTTAGCGTAAAGAGTGGGGTGTTGATGAGGAAGCAGCCCCTTTCATATACAAAGTAATTTCTGTTCGTTTTAAGTTTCAATGTCGCTCCTTACTTTCAGTTAAAAAAAAAACTTGTTTGTTTTTATTTAATAACTTAAAAAACGACCAGAAATAAAATAAAAAAAACAAGTTTTTTCTACTGAAAGTAAGGAAGAACATTAAAATTTAAAACGAACAGAAATTATTACGTATATGACGTAATATATTACGTATATTACGTAAATATTACGTATAGGTGGTTGCTTCTCCTCAACATCTTGCTCCTCACACTAAAGTTTGAATTCTGTCCCAATTCTTTAAGAACGACTCCCGAAACATTGTGTGTTTGATTAGAACAATAAGAACCTTTTTTTTCTTAAAGTACTAAAAACTTTAGCGTAAAAAGGGTGGTGTTGAGGAAGAGCTATCCCCCTCATATACGTAATAAGTAACAGGTAATGCATAATAAGTCGGCTCTCTGGCACCAGCTTGGACTTCCTCAGATCTAAAGTCGGGCCAAAATGCTGCCAATTTCGGTACCCAAGGAATTTAATGGTATTTGAGAAAAAAAAATTTAATATTATCTGAGAATGGGGGTGCTGATATCGTTGTTCAGAACAATCAGAAAGTAATGTAGTAGACATGATAGTGAGTGCATTTGTTCTTCCTAAAATGGCTACGCTAAGAAAACAGAGGTCCATAATATAAATAGAAGGTAGTAGGAGGTATTTCTCCGTTGATGTACCCTCAACACCCAGGAAAACAAAATACAAAGTCACAAGAATAAAAAATTCATTTTCGCTAGAAAATATCGTTGATTACTCTACCTTTAATACGGGGATGGGTACTAGTTACTTATTCAGAACACACCAAAAAATTTTGATCTGTAAATCTGTAAAATCTTTCGTACCAGTTTCGTACTTTTCAAGCAGTTAAAGGAGGTATAGCTTTCCTTTGAAGGCGTAGTTGTCTCTGTGAATCGACAGATTGTTAATTTTTGAATTCGTGCGGACAAAAAGTGTTTTCCCATTTAGCTAATTAGTTTCACTTATTTGTTTTCACGACTCAGCGTGGCAACAGTGACAAAAATGCAATACTGCTACATAAACTCCGCAATGTTAAAAGCACCGACAGAAAATTCTTAGAAAATCATGGCTTTCAGATACGAATAGTACTAAGGTGGGTCCAGGTGGGGTAAAATTTTTTTATGCCCTCTGAATTTTAATAGTGAGCTCAGACACAATGGTAAACAATCTTTCATAAACTCGTAAGAACTTCTAAGAAAAGCTGTGTACCGTTCACCATGCTATTTTTGGTCTCGAAAGGGTCTGTAAGGGCTCGTTCACAATGGAATTTGGCTAAATCCAAAATATAGCTAATGCTAAGACATTCGTAACGAGATTCAGTTAATTCATAGAGCTAGGGAAATTTGACGACGAAGTTCTATTTATTCGAGTTTCTTCGGCACCTAGCTAACGCCAGCCAATCAGAAAGCTTCATTATCGATCCTTAGCTTAAAGAAGAAAAACTGTATAGTATTGTTTTTTCATTTTAACTAAACTACCGATTCGGGCAAATTTTATTATGAATTGGCCGTGTACCAGCTTAAATATCAACTTGAGCTAAATACCATTTTGAACAAGCTTCAATACAGACAGGTATATTATGAAATGTGAAAATTACTTGTAAAGCTCTTGGATGGCTTAAAATCCCCTCTCCGTACATTTTCTCATTTTCTCAGGCCTTGAAAACTTCACAGGCTCTAATTTAGGCTTTGAAAACTCATTTCTGAAAATTTCATTTACCTACCTTAACTACTTTCCAAGACAGCCAGCCCCTCATCTAGAATTTCATCAATTTATTTTATGACTAATTTCCAAATACAAAAAGCTGCGATAGGTCAGCAATTAGGCGAAGCGGAGCTTAATTTCTATATGGATCTCCAAAAAAGTTTAAAACACTAATTACGAGTGTTAGAACCAACCAACCAAACTGAGTAAGTAAATAAATTTTGAATTAACGAATCTATTTCAAAATCGTATATTAAAAGTTATTGCCTTGAAAATTGCCAAAATAAGAGCAACGTTAAAAGTCATGAACTAGTCTGGAATTTCTCTTGGCTTTCAGATTTGGAAAAAAAAAATTAGCTCTCTGATACTTTGTCATAGTCCTTTGATTAATGCTTCTTTGCTTAGAATTAAACTACAATGTGTTTCTTGTAAAAAAAAAAAAAGTATTTCCCTTGTCTCTTCTATTTTCTTTTTGCTGCTTCACTTCTTTCCCTCTCGCTATTGTCGTTTTCTTTTTAACAATTGTACACTTTGCTCAGCTCGAGAATGTTTTCTTTTATTTAGTTTTTAGATGGCATTGCTTTTATTTCTAAGGATCTCGGCTAAATAATTAGTTTTCTTTCAGGAATGAAAGTAACTTCGTTGTTATTCAAACCATGAAAAAAAAGAAGTCAATTTACGTGATCCTTCGTTCACTACGCTTAGTGGAAATCAATCAGGGTTGACGCCACAGAAAGTTCCTAAAGGGCTACAGGTGCCCAAATTTGCGTGCTGCACAAGAATTTTCGGTGCTACTGTCAACATTTTTTCCCGCGTGTTGCGGCTTCCGCCGCGACACGCGCATAGTCCGTTTAAGTGTGCTTAGATTACTTTTTAGGTCAATTTTTTAATTTTTTAAATATAGAGGAATAAAAGGTATCCATAAAAAACGTAGCTGATCAGAAAGCTGAATGGCTGAACGCACATCCCTTATTTAAATATGTTTAGATTATTGTCATGCATAAGAAGTGCTCTGACGTATATTTTGATGTGAGACATATCTTGTGATTGTTTTTTATATGTCTAAAATTTCAATTTGGTCATATAACAGAGAAAGTGCTATATTCAATATAGCACGTGCTACACATAATAAAATAGTGTTAAAATAACACTTTCGTGCTACTGGTGGCAACCCTGTGGTTACTGGTTAGTACTACCTTCTCATAAGAGTCGGGCTTTTGGTATCCGGGTCGGGGCTCCTTTGGATCCAAGCTCCGATTACCACTAGCTTGCTAATTTCAAGGTCTAAAGGCATCTAAAGTCAGGATAACAGCTTACTTATCTCAGCGCCCTTTGAAAACCGTTGAATAAATAAATAGCATGCTAGTTTCTTCCTGGGTATTTGTTAATTATTTAGAACATGCTCGTGTTCTTGATTTGAATGTAAGATCTGATATAACTGGTTATAGCCACAGAGACAATTGATGGGTAAACTGTTAGACGGGTAGACAAGTTAACTGTTACTTGCCATACAGTTAAGCCTATTTTGATTTGCAGAGACAACTAAGCCTTCAAAGGAAAGCAATACCTACTTAAACTGTTTACTGTCTTGGTCAATTTTTTTGGCTCTTCACTTACTTTTTTCATTTGACGCTGACTAGTAGCCTACCTAAAAATTTCGTACCTGTATATTCAGGTCTTTTTCATTAAATTTAAACTTCGGATTTTTTTTATTTTAATGATATATTTTTTCCATTTAACCAATTCAAACAATCAGATGTCATTTTTACTGTACTTCGCATTTTAAAGTATTAAAAATAACGGGGAAACAAGCAAGGGCTGACACTACAAGACATCTCTCACCAGGGGATAGAGCAGTGGCTGTTCTATACCCGGGCAGGGAGGAGGCAACTACCCCCCCCCCCCCAGTTTGTCTGATATTTGCCATTAAATTCATTTTATTTTATATTTTTACGCTTCTGCTGTATACCTTGCCCCCCTCCAGATGATGAGGCCTAAAACGGCTACTGGACAAAGATAGCAAACGAAATGAATTGCGAGAGTTTGCGTAACACATCCGTCTCTAGGTTGACAATAAATTATCGATATCGTTTTTCCATTGAAGTAATTAAAACACTGTATTCATTTGCTGATTTCCCATTCTTCCCGGGAAACATTTATGAGAATGTTTCTTCAGAGTTCACTATGTCAAATGTATTTTTTGGTTTATATACCTTTCGCAAAAAGAAGAAGAAGAAAAGCACAGCTCTATCCTCTTGACATTCAGTTTGTCTTTTTAGATGACAATTTCAGCTGGAACCAGGGGAGCATTTACTAGCTACCAGTTGCAAAAAAGAAAATATTCTAATAAAGAAGAAAATAAAAAATTAAAAACTAAAAAGAAATTAATGCTCCTGGGACAGGGGCATCAATTCACGAAATTGTAGCAGAGAGAGCGAAACTAATTTTTCAAAATGTAACGGTGGGGGGGCATTCTGTTGTTTTATCGACTTTTTCAGTGCAAACACTAGAAAAGGAATTCTTCAATAAAAATACCAAAATACGATATTTTTTTTAAAACTAGTAGGGGTCGAACAATTATCCGCCCTCCGTTTGACACACCCGTCCTGGGATGTGAAAAAATATTTTTGGCGGTAATTTTTGAAATAATCTTCATATACCTGCGTGGTAGATATACGAGTATGTTTGATAACTCTATGTCTATAATGTATATGTGCGTATTATTTACAATACCTTGCATTAAAATCCGTTCTTGGTCAAATTTTTGCGTCACAGATGCGTAGAAGGACCTAAGAAAAGGGTCAAAATATTGAGAAGAATGATGCAGAACAAGCGGGAGTAAGGGATCAACACCTGCAAGAGAAATAAACACCATCATAAAAACAACCTGAATTGTAATTAAAATACGAATTAAGCATAAATCGTATTTAGTAGCTATAAACAAAGTGGGGCATTCCAAAGATTCTTTACATTTTGTTTAAATGGCTTAGGATAATTAATAATAATAATTTATATTTAACCCACTAAAATACAAGACAAGTGGAGTAAATAAAAGATAATGAAAGATATATAACACGACTATGCGAGAGATAAAACATATACAGCACAACCATAACTCAGTTAATGGAAGAACCTCTTAAATATAACACACCTATAAAACGAAAACAGGTGAAAACTAACGAATAAATAAACGAACTAATGGTTGGAAGGGCCTAGAGAAAAACATAATCCTTTTCCAATCTTGAGCCTAACTTCCGCAAAAAAGCTGGAAGAATTGATTATTATCCAGTTAAAATAAACCAAATAAGGGAAGAAATGAAGCAGTGGAGTACGATAAAGAATGAAAAAATTAATCAAATTAAGTAAATAAAGCCTGCAAAATTACAACGTTAACACAGAAAACATTTGTCAGACAAAAAAAAAAGAGTTATCACACCCAGTGCCAAAGGGTTTATATTTAACTTTTTTTCTAATAATGAGTTAAAAAGTGATCAAGTGATCATTAATTCAGAAAGTAAAGTGATTAAATCCTTTCTCAGTGTTTTTAATGCTACATTCCCCAAATAGGTGTGACAAAAAGTCAAGCTTATCATAGCCTTTTTATAATAAGTAATAATTTGAGCCTAAATATGTGCTCCATTAGTAAAGTCTAATTATCTCAATTTACCGACTGTCACAAGTTAGAAAGTGATCAAGTGATCAATAATTTAGAAATTAAAGTGATTAAATCCTTTCTCAGTCTTTTTAATGCTACATTCCCCAAATAGGTGTGACAAAAAGTCAAGCTTATCATAGCCTCTTTATAATAAGTAATAACTTGAGCCTAATCATGTGCTCCATTTGTAAAGTCTAATTATCCTAATTTACCGATTGTCACAAGCTGACTCATCTGTTCCAAGTTTATTTTTGTATTTTTATGTGCATTTGTGCGTGATTTTAACGTATATTCATTATAAATACCTTCTTCTCTGTACATAAAAGTTATATTTTTTCTGACTGAAACCCCTTAACTAGAGATTTTAACCAAATAGGAGATGTGACCTTCCAGGTTTGTAGGTGAATCCTTTTTCGGTACTACTTTTAAAATAATATTACCAAGATTTTCTTAGCCTCTACCATTCGCTGGAGCTTGAAAAACTGACTTGAAGGACCCGCTTTGCTAAAAAACCCAAAATTTCATAAATATTTCTGCAGTTGGACAGAACAGCACATGCAAAAACGGTTATATCCCCAATCAAAATTGAATGTTTAAAAAGAAAACCTTTCAAATAAAGAAAATGACATTCCGATTAGTGACTACAATCATTGGCTTGTGTGGAAATCTTGACCCCATTGGAAACGTGAAATGAGCTACGCCACCACTTCAGCCGCATAACCTTTGGAGTCTAGAGCACAGTTTTCTCAGTATATTAGGGCTTCGGAGAGGGGGTAAGCTCGGAAAAATAACCAAAAATCATATTCATAATAATTAAAAACAGTGTGAAAGTCATCAACACTTTTGGCTCGAAAGAATTGAAATTAAATTTTGATATTTTGAGCCAGAACCTCACAGACCCAATCCTATTTGTTCACATTACTGCTTTTTTTTAGGCATTTACCACCATTATGCGACTCTAACACGTATAAAAATTTTTGTGGGTCGAAGGATGGGTTATGTTCGACACATTACTTCACCAAAATGGGCTAATTATATGAAAAAATATAATCTATCATGGAGGATGAAACAGGAGTTAAGGTCCATACTCGGCAATATAAGAGGTTTTTTCAGAAAAAAAGAAATAGGAAAGATGCTTTCTTGTAATGTTTTCTAATCAGTTAAAAAATTAGCTAGAGTAAAACCTGGAGACACTTGAGCCAACACCTGAATCAGTAGATAAAGAACCTAAAAAAGAGTTTAATCAGCTTTAAAAAGCGTTGGAAAAGAACCTAATTCAATGAATTTAAATCAAATAATTATCAAGTTTCTTACGGGCTAGTAGCAGCGCTAAAGAACTGTTATATTCAAAAGACTTACCTTGCCTACTTTGAGTATGTATCAAACTTAACCAGTCCTTATTTTCTTGTTTTTCTTCATTCTTTGCATCAAGTCCCAATATAGCCGCAACACCAAATTTCAACTTAGGTCCACACGCATTTCCGCATTCTTCTGAACTTGCTGAGTTACGAGATTCTGCACGTCTTTGGAAAACTGACTCACGGTCTGATTCTTTTAAGTCATTAGTGTACTTACGATCACTCAAGTTTTCAACATATGACGGGCGATAAAACGGCCAGAGATACTCACTTGCCGGAAGCATTTTCCTGATTACCAGTAACTAGATCGTTTTAGCCCAAGAAAATCCAGGAATATTTCCTTGCCTGTTATTGGTTATTCATTAGCCAATTAGAGGAAAGATGGTCGTTTCCTAAACTGTTACACTGGAAAGTTAAGAGGCTCATTTCTACTGGGAGTGGAAATGTTTAATCAAAGTAGTCAGAGCAAAGTCCTTCTACAGGGAGTTTCTCAGTCATGGGGTCATTCCTAGCCTCACTTGAACTCTTGTTCTTATTAAAAAGCATAATGTATTCTCAAAGCTAGGAGGAGGCTTTGATGATAATAGCCCAAAACACGAAAAGAAGCGTTTGTATTTTGATCCCTATTGTAGCTTAAAACATTAAAATGTTGAGCTAAGCAGATATTTATTGTTCAATACGTATTTTTTTTATAGCATAAATCTGCTTTTACAAAACGAGAAAACTTGAGTGCAAAAAAAAAAAAAAAAAAAAAAAAACCGTAGAAAACAACCAGTACAATAAAAGAAGAACTTTTCCGTGTAACATTGACAGGGTTACTGAATAAAGAAAAAAAAACTGATATTGAATGGAAATTCAAGAAACTGGTAATGGTATAAGCTTCGGAGGAGGCTCATTGGTTTCGTAAGCAGAAGTTCTAGTGCATTTATAAGATTCAGAGTGATCGGAAGGTGGATCCCCTCCACAACTCATATATTCCCGAAATGCATCTGATAGAAATTTTGGGACAGCCATTTGTTATCTTGGAAACTTTGAAAAGAGCTCATTTTATTGGTAATTGAAAGGGCTAGTGCCCTTTTGAATAGTCGAAAGTGAGTGGAGTACAACTAACCCTCCAATAATTTGGAGGGTTAGTGATTGAAGGGCCCACGGCCACCATTTCCCCAAAACCCATCCAATCGAAACTTTTAGATATCAATTTTGTTCAACGTAATTGAAGGGTCTGGAAACTATGTCTTTGAGGATGACCCTCCCCCCTCAGAACCCTCAGGGCAGGGGTTGTATGTTATACTCTAAGGGGCATATAAGGTATATATAGAAATGGTAATCGTATAAACTTTTTAGGGGACACATTGGATTGGTAATCAGAAGTTCTAGTGCTCTTATTAAGATTCAGGGTGATTGGAGGGTGCATACCCCCCAAACCTCGTATTTTCCCGGAATGCATCTGATTTTAATTTTGAGATTGCCATTCGTTGCTGGCCATACTTGTTTCCAATCAGTGAGATCATTAGGTAGTTTCCTTAATTCTGGGAAGGATTTAACCCGGGAAGATTTAGTTAGTGGGGTGCAGAAAATTCCTTATTCTTGTGGAAAGTTTTATATTGGTAGAGCTCACCAACAATCTATTGAAAGATTTATTGAGCATAGCAACTCAATTGAAAAAACCCTACAATTAAGAAAGCCTCACAAAACTTTTGTTTTGGCTCTGGCTGAACATACATTCTTTCATCCTGAACATTTTATACAATTTGATGAGACTACAGCTATTTCTAATGATAGGGGTTTTTCTCAATGGGCGAGGGAGGCTATAGAAAATAAAAAACATATGTTTGCTAATCTTTCAATAAACAGAGACACGGAGAATTTAAATATTGACCCAATTTACGATTATCTTTTGAAAAGAGAACCAATAGCCGATAAGGGAATTAAAATTTTACATAATCACCAGGGGACAAGATTACCTACTGGACCAAAAAGAGTTGCTTCAATATTAGCTAACAAGAGGATTATTTCGCAACAGAATAGTTAACTTAGTTTCAATTTTCATAATTTTTCCTCAGTTGGTTTGTTGTTCTCATTGAAGTAACTCTAATAGCTTCTCTTCCCTACGTGGATCAGTAGCGACTTTTGTATTTATTATTATTGGTGGTTGTTTTATTTTTTTCTTTCTTTTTATCTTGTGCTGAGGACGCCTAGTTTAGATATAGGAGGAACATCCGCGTTGTTTCAGTCTTTTCTCTCTACTGGCCGCAGTCTCGTTTGAGTTTTTATGGCACTTGGTATTAACCAAGTGACATATAGCAATCGCAAATTCTGTCGGTCCCGGTTTTGCTACTTTAGGCACTTCCAGGTAAGCTAGGACGATGAAATTTGGCAAGCGTATCAGGGACAGGATTAAATTAGAAACAGTCGTTTTCCCTATTTGACCATCAGGGGGTTGTAGGGGCCGGTTAATTCGGAAAAAATAGAAAAAATGAAGTATTTTTAACTTATGAGCGGGTGATGGGATCTTGATGAAATTTGATGTTTGGAATGATATTGTGTCTCAGAGCTTTTATTTCAAATCTCGACCGGATCTGATGACATCGGCGGGAGTTGGAGGGGGGAACCTATAATCTTGGAAAACACTTAGAGTGGAGGGATCGGGATGAAACTTGATGGGAAAAATAAGTACAAGTCCCAGATACATGACTGATATAATCGGAACGCATCCGCTCTCTTTGGGGTAGTTGGGGGGGGGGGTAATTCTGAAAAATTAGAAAAAATTAGGTATTTTTAACTTACGAACGGGTGATCGGATCTCAATGAAATTTGATGTTTAGAAGGATATCGTGTCTCAAAGCTCTTATTTTAAATCCTGACCGGATCTGATGACATTGGGGGAAGTTTGGGGTGGGGGAACCTAAAATCATGGAAAACGCTTAGATTGGAGGGATCGGGATGAAACTTGGTGGGAAAAATAAGCAGAAGTCTTACATACGTGATTTACATAATTGGAACGGATCCCCTCTATAGGGGGGGGGGGGGTTAATTCTGAAAAATAAGAAAAAATTACGTATTTTTAACTTACGAAGGAGTGATCGGATCTTCATGAAACTTCATATTTAGAAGGACCTCGTAACTCAGATCTCTTATTTTAAATCTCTACCGGATCAAGCGTAATTGGGGGGGGGGCAGTTGGAGGGACTGGAAATCTTAGAAAATACTTAAGGCGGTGAGATCAGGATGAAACTGGATGGGAAGAATAGAAACCTGTCTAAGATACGTGACTGACATAACCGGATCAGATCTGCTCTCTTTGGTGGAATTGGGGGGGGGGAATTTTGAAAATTGAGGCATTTGTAACTTACGAAAGGGTGACCAGATCTTAATGAAATTTGATATTTAGAAGGATCTTGTGCTTTAAAGTTCTAATTTTAAATTCCGACCAGATCCTGTGACATTGGGGGGAGTTGGAGGGGGAAACCGGAATTCTTGGAAAACGTGAAAATTGGGGTATTTTTATCTTAATAAGAGATGATCGGATCTTAATGAAATTTGATTTTTAGAAGGAATTCATGTCTCAGAGCTCTAATTTCAAATCCCGACCAGATCTTTTGACATTGGGGGGAGTTGGAGGGGAAAATCTTGGAAAACACTTGGAGTGGAGGAATCGGGATGAAGCTTGGTGGATAGAATAAACAAATGTCCTTGATACGTGATTGACAGAATCGTACTGGATTCGCTCTCTTTGGAGGAGTTGGGGGGAGGGGTTCAGTGATTTGGCGATTTTGGTGCTTCTGGACGTGCTAGGACGATGAAAATTGGTAGGTGTGTCAGGGAGCTGCACAATTTGACTTGATAAAGTCGTTTTCCCAGATTCGACCATCTGGGGGGCTAAAGGGAGAGGAAAAATTAGAAAAAATTAGGTATTTTTAACTTACGAGTGGGTGATCGGATCTTAATGAATTTTGATATTTAGAAGGACATCGTGACTCAGAGCTCTTATTTTAAATCCTGACCGGCATTAAGCCTCTTATTTTCCTTTTTAAATCAATCTATTGATTAATAGAATTTTGTTAGAGCTCATACCATATGATCTCTTGGCTCTTCGCTCTTCATGCCTCGTCACAAGTGCCATATGAGCTCTTAGCTCTTGTTTTTTTTTTGGTGAGCTTTATCTCTCTTTGTTGTTTGTTGATATGTCTGGCCAATTTGCCTTAAGAACTTTCAAGCTATGCCCTGGGGGTATATAAGGTATATATAGAAAGGGTGATCGTATAAACTTCGGAGGGGGCTCATTGGATTTGCAATAAAAAGTTCTAATGCCTTTTAATAGACTCATAGCGATCGGAAGGTGGATAAACCCCCCCCCCCTCCCCAACGCCTCGCATTTTCCCGAAATGCATCTGATAGAAATTTTGAGATGGCCGTTTGTTGTCACAGAAACTTCGGAAAGTTTTTAAATAGCAATTATTTTCAATGTAGTTGAAAGGTCCAAAAACTATAGAGCCCTCAGGGCAAGGGTTGTAAGTTATACCCTGGGGGCATATAAGGTATATATAGAAAGGGTAATCGTAAAAACTTTGTAGGGGGCACATTGGATTTGTAATTAGATGTTCTAGTGCTCTTTTTAAGATTCAGAGTGACTTGAGGGCGGATACCTCGCCCCACATATCTCTTATTTTCTCGAAATGCGTCTGATTTTAATTTTGAGATGGCCATTTGCTGTCGTAGAAACTTCAAAAACAGCTCATTCGATTGGAAATTGAAAGGACCAGTGTCTTCTTGTAATAGTCGAAAGTGATTGGAGGGCATAACCCACCTCCCAGGCCCGTTATTATCCCAAACACACATCCAATAGTTTTTTTTAGATATGTCCATTTTGTTCGACATAGTTTAAAGGCCCGGAAATTATGTCTTTGAGGATGCCCCCCCCCAAGAGCCCTCAGGGCAAGAGTTGTAAGCTATACCCTGGGGAATATAAGATATATATATATATATATATATATATATATATATATATATATATATATATATATATATATATATATATATATATATATATATATATATATATATATATATATATATATATATATATATATATATATATATAAAGAGTGATCGCATAAAATTCAGAGGAGGCTCATTGGATTCTTAATCAGGAGTTCTAGTGCACTTTTTAAGACTCGGATTGATCGGAGAGTGGATGCATCTGATAAAAATTTTGAGATGGTCATTTTTTGTCGTAGAAACTTCGAAAACAGCTCATTCGATTGGAAGTAGAAAGGGCTAGTGCCCTTTTTAATAGTCGAAGGTGACCGGAGGGCAACTAACCCCCTTCTCGTCCACCATTTCCCCAAACACATCCGATCATAATTTTGAGATAGCCATTTTGTGAAAAACTTAAACAAAATGGCACCCCCCCCCAAAAAAAAACCCTAAGGGCAAGGTAAGTTATACCATGGGGATGTGTAAGCTACATACAGAAAGGGTGATCGTATAAACTGCGAAAGGAGCTCTTTGGATTTGTAATAAGAAGTTCTAGTACCCTTTTTAAGATTCAGAGTAATCACAGGGTGGAGTCCCCTCCTCCAAACTTCATATTTTCCTATAATACATCTGATAGAAATTTTGAGATGGCCATTTGTTGTCGTAGAAGCTTCCAAAAAGGCACATTCAATTGGAAATTGAAAAGGGCTAGTGCACTTTTCATTAGTCAAAAGTCATTGGGGGGAAACAAGCCCCCCCACGCCCATCAATTCCCAAAAGACATCTAATCAAAATTTCGAGATATCTGTTTTGTTCAGTATAGTTGAAAGGTCTGGAAATTATGTCCTTAACAATCCCCATACCTTCCAAAGACCGGAACATAACTTGCACTTTACTGAAAAAATGGCCATGGATTGTCAGTATAGTATACATATACTGATATATATTCCTTAAAGTTATAATAATTTTTAATTTATTAAAGTTAAAAAAGTTCAAAGATTTTAAAAGTATTTTGTTTATTTAAATCATACATAAATAACCGGGTCAAACTCAAAACAAGAAAAATTAACATGAGTAGGGTTGACAAACTCCATACCTTCTCAAGACCAGAACATAATTCGCTCTTTACTGAAAATAAAATACATTCAGAACATTTTCACTTTGTTTTTACTTGTTTAAAATGCGTTTGTTAGATATATGAAGGGGGAAGTTCTACCCCTTGCACTCCAATTACAGCGCGAGTGTTTGGTGCCTTTTTTAAGAGTAACATCGGAGGTTAAGCAACCCTTCTCTCAAGCCCATTCATTTTCCAAACGCATCCAGTCAAAATTCTGAGACAGCCATTTTGTTCAGCATAGTAGAACGGTCTAGCAACTATGTCTTTAGGTATATTAGGCATGCCAATCCACCCCCCCAAGTTATGCAATTGACCCATTATGCTTTAAAAGTAAATGCTGCTTTAAAATAAATGACAAGGCATTGTGTTAAATGGTTGCCAATAAGACACCTCAGCAATATATCTAGAATGACTGCGGGTATTAATTTGAAACTTTTAGGGATACCACTTTTACTACTTCTGCTTTTACAACTTGAATAAATAAAAAGAGTGTAAGTGTATCCAGGTTGTTAAAGAGCATAGATAGAATCAGGTCAACTGTAAAAGCTATGAAATAAATTAAAAAATACTGTTTGTATCAGGATTCAAAATTATTGAAGAAGTTTCTCCAACATACAAATAGCAACCCATACTATGGATTCTTACAGAAGAAAACTGAAAATATATACAATATTTCTTTTCCATGAAAAAGATTATTTCAATAAAAAACGAACAGAAATTAATTAAAAACAAATTCCACTAGACCAGTTTTTCAAAAAAAAAGTAAAGAGCTCCACTAGTCCAAGAATGACCAAAAATAAAGTCAAATAATCTTCTAAGCGTAAAACTACCACATACCACAATCAATAAATAAGTGGAACTCAAAACAAAAATAAACTACAATAAATAGCTGAATCAAACTCAAAACGAGCAAAAATTTACATGAGTAGGGCTGATAACCTCATAGGCAAGATAACCTTGTTTAAAATGCGTTTGTTAGATATATGAAGGGGGAAGTTCTACCCCTTGCGCTCCAATTACAGCGCGAGTGTCTGGTGCCTTTTTTAAGAGTAACAGAGATCGGAGGGTAAGCAACCCTTCTCTCAAGCCCATTCATTTTCTAAACGCATCCAGTCAAAATTCTGAGACAGCCATTTTGTTCAGCATAGTAGAACGGTCTAGCAACTATGTCTTTAGGTATATTAGGCATGCCAATCCACCCCCCCAAGTTATGTAATTGACCCATTATGCTTTAAAAGTAAATGTTGCTTTAAAATAAATGACAAGGCATTGTGTTAAATGGTTGCCAATAAGACACCTCAGCAATATATCTAGAATAACTGCGGGTATTAATTTGAAACTTTTAGGGATACCACTTTCACTGCTTCTGCTTTTACAACTTGAATAAATAAAAAGAGTGTAAGTGTATCCAGGTTGTTAAAGAGCATAGATAGAATCAGGTCAACTATAAAAGCTATGAAATAAATTAAAAAATACTGTTTGTATCAGGATTAAAAATTGTTGAAGAAGTTTCTCCAACATACAAATAGCAACCCATACTATGGATTCTTACAGAAGAAAACTGAAAATATATACAATATTTCTTTTCCATGAAAAAGATTATGTCAATAAAAAACGAACAGAAATTAATTAAAAAACAAATTCCACTAGACCAGTTTTTCAAAAAAAAGTAAAGAGCTCCACTAGGCCAAGAATGACCAAAAATAAAGTCAAATAATCTTCTAAGCGTAAAACTACCACATACCACAATCAATAAATAAGTGGAACTCAAAACAAAAATAAACTACAATAAATAGCTGAATCAAACTCAAAACGAGCAAAAATTTACATGAGTAGGGCTGATAACCTCATGTCTTCTCAAGACCAAAACACAATTTGCGCTTTACTGAAAACAAAATACGTTTGAATTTTTTCACCTTTCTTACTTTCATAAATGAAAATTATCAAAACCTTAACGAAAAAATGTCACTATATGTCAATTTAACTGACAATGCATGGTCATTTGCTTGTTTGTTTTTTGTCAGAAAGCGCAAATTGTGTTCTGGTCTTTAGAAGGTATAGAGGTTATCAGTCCTACTCATGTTAATTTTTTCTTGTTTTGAGTTTGACTCGGCTATTTATTGTAATTTCTGTTTGTTTTCAGTTTCATTTATTTATGGATAGTGATTTGTTGTAGTTTTACGCTTGGAAGATTATTTGACTTTATTTTTTGCCTATTCTTGGCTTAATGGAACTGTTTATTTTTTTGAAAAAACTTGTCTTTTGGAAAAGTTTTTTAAATTAATCTCTATAAAAGAGTTATGCTACCCACTACCCAGGTGTTTTAGAATCCTTTTAGTAAAATATTGTAAAATGCTTAGTCTGAGCACCCAAGATCAATGGGAGAAGAGGGAGACTTAAAGTTTCAAAACTTGACTTAGAAGATAAATTAATTTATTCTTCTACGCTCTAAGAAGGGTTTCTCTTTTGACATCGATTCACAATAAATACTTTATATTATGGTTTATAAATGATTAGCTTAAAAAAAAGCTTTTGTATGGAAATAAAGAGAGAAATTGAAACTTGAGACGAACAGAAGTTATTGCTTCCGCTAATAACGCAAAATACATTTACAAAACTAGCTCAAATAAACTGATTCGTGATATTTTCCAACATCTGTTCTAGTAACTAGCGCCTTGCCGAATACACCCCCCCCCCACAAAAAAAAACAACAAACAAAAACTGAACAGGAAGTTTTCCTAGGATTAGGAAAATCTATGACTAGCTGACACCAAACAACGACTAACATATTAGCGTCCCAATGGTATTTCAGCGATAAAGATACCGACAACATTTAGTATAGCATTATAATTCTTAAGAAAAAAAAAGAAAGAAAAAAGGAAATAAAGAAATTCCTCTTCATTAATTTTTTCTCAAAGCGCTTTTTTTTAGTTTTAACCTACTTATGGGTTGGGAGTGGAAAAGGGAGCATACAATAGAGGTTTGAAATTCAAGTTAAGCAAGTTCAATCATGCTAATCACAATAGTACCCTCTTTATGCTTCTCAGCCCTTCCATACCAAATATAACAACGAAAATACCATATTATACTTCACGCTATAAAAACAACTGCCATTTTTCAAGATGGGGGAGGGGGGCTCAAAATCCCTCATTTAAAGTTAGAGACCATGAAAATAGACAGGTCTTTTGTATACCCCAGCATTTTGACTCCCATTGGGGAAAAGTTCACGTTTTTTTAACATAAACTAGCTGAAAACGCCACTTTACTGTGGCGCAATCTCTTTTTTAACTCAAAAGTGGCTCTAAATATTGCCACTTTCTTCCAAATAAGCATACTCCTAACATTCTACGACGACTGGTTCGATGCGATTACCCCCAAGGAAAAAAGAATAAGAAAAAAAAAGAGACATCAGTGCTTTCTATTTAAAAAAATGTCTTTTCTTGTTGCCCAAGGTTGGGAAATGTGATTCTCCTCTATAGGGTTTACGGCTAGGGCCATTCCATGGTGCACTTTTTGTTTTCTATCCGACACCATTTTTGAGGGGTTCCAGGCTCTTTTCGAAATTTCTATAAATTTGTATTTTGAAATAAAATTTTAATATTAAGATTTGTCGAAGCAATAGTTAGTATTGTGAATAAGCAACAACTAGATATTTTTCATTATAAAACATTTTTCAAAACCCAAAGCATTTGTAACCTTTGGTGACTAAGGGTCATAGTTCACTTATAACTAGGTTGCAGCTATCACTGCATCCATGACCTATTGGGATGTTACATAAAAAACTGGTTTTTCTAACTGAAAGTAAGGAGCGACATTAAAACTTAAAACGAACAGAAATTACTCCGTATATGAAATGGGTTGTCCCCTCCGCAATCCCTCGCTCTTTATGCTAAAGCTTTTAATTGTTTTAAAAAGCAGAATTGTGGTAAAGAGTCAAAATTTAGCGTAAAGAGTGAAGGATCGCGGAGGGGACAACGCATTTCATATACGGAGTAATTTCTGTTTGTTTTAAGTTTTAATGTCGCTCCTTACTTTCAGTTAGAAAAACTAGTTTTTTTATGTAATTTCTGAACGTTTTTGAATTAATGCATGTTTGATTTTGGCTCTCCACACATAAGTTATTAAAATGAAATTTACATTTTAATTCCTATTTTGGCTAAATGGCTTTCTCTTAGTTCTGATCAGACGATTTTGAGAAATAAGGGATGGGGAAGGAGGCCTAGTTGCCATGCAATTTTTGGTTACACAAAAAGGCAACTATAAATTTTAATTTTTAACGAATTTATTTATTAGTAAAAAATATACGTAACTTAAGAATTAACTTACGTAACAAATTTTATATTCTTAAATTTTTATTATGTATATGAGGGGGTTTGTACCCTCGTTAATACCTCGCTCTTTACACTAAATCTTAAGTTTTGTCCCAATTCTTTAAGAATGACCCCTGAATCAGAAAGGCCGTAGAATAAATAGTTGAACTTAGTAAAAATACTATAGCATAAAGAGCGAGGTATTTATCTCATCCTAAATACCTCGCTCTTTATGCTAAAGTAGTTTTAGAACCCCTCATATGCGTAATAGTCTCTGTTCGTTTTAAGTTTCAATGCTACTCCTTACTTTCGATTGAAAAAACTTTTCCATGTTTATTTTTTCTTTGTTTATTTTTATAGTAATTTTAGGAATTCCTGCACCCTTTTCATTGGATTTTTCTTCCCCCATGACATATTTCTCCAAGGAAAGCTCCTCCCACATAGCCCCCTCCCCTCAACCCCACCCCCAAAACCAAAAAAAATCCCCTGAAAACAACTGTACACTTCCCAATAACCATTATTATATGTAAACACTGGTCGAAGTTTGTAACTTGCAGCCCCTCCCCCAGGGACTGTGGGGGGGTAAGTCATTCCCAAAGACATAGTTATTATGGTTTTTGACTATGCGGAACAAAATGAATATTTCAAAATTTTGATCTGTTGACTTTGGAGAAAAAATGAGCGTGGGAGGGGGCCTAGGTGCCCTATAATTTTTTTGGTCACTTAAAATGGCACTAGAACTTTTCATTTCCGTTAGAATGAGCCCTCTTGCAACATTCTAGGATCACTTGGTCGATACGATGACCCCTGGGGAAAAGAAAAAAAAAACAAAAAAAAAAACAAACAAATAAACACGCACCCATGATTTGTCTTCTGGCAAAAAATACGAAATTCCACATTTTTGTAGATAGGAGCTTGAAATTTTTGCTATAGGGTTCTCTGATACGCCGAATGCGATGGTGCGATTTTCGTTAAGATCCTATGACTTTTACGGGGTGTTTCCCCCTAGTTTCCAAAATAAAGCAAATTTTCTCAGGCTCGTAAATTTTGATAACAAAGACTAAAGTTGATTAAACTTATATATTCAAAATCAACATGAAAATCCAATTCTTTTGATGTATAAAAATTCCGTTATTTAGAGTTTCGTTTACTATTGAGCCGGGTCGCTCCTTACTACAGTTCGTTACCACGAACTGTTTGATTCCCTTTTCAAAAATATTCCCTGTAATAGATAACACAAATGTTTATAATTGGTAGCTCTGGAGTTAATGAAACTTGTTTATCATAAATAAGAAGAAAAATTTGGTGCTTTTTCTCTAATTAAAATAAACAATATACCATGTTAAAGCGACTGAAGGTTCATAATTTCAAAGTCAGTAAAAAAAAAAACTTTACCACTAGACGTTTGACTTCAATACTGCAAAATACGAACTTTAGTATTTGTATAGACAGTGGCTTGAAACCTCTGTCTTCGGTTTCAAATTCACGTCTAAATTCACAGTAACGTTTTTATCAAGATTGCCCCCTTCTTAAAATTATGCACATATTTCTTATTCTAATAACATTTTAAGTGTGAGTTCAAAACTAATTTTGAAACTAGACTTATATCATGACTTACATTCGTGCAGAATGTTCGTGGAGAAGCTCTATCCTGATTTTCTTCATTCCTAACTGGCCGATCCCTTGCAGTTGAAGCTTATGATGAGTATGTTCCATTTGAATATGGAGTGCCACAGGCTCAGTTCTTGGATCATTCCTTTTCTTTATATATATCAACGACCTCTATCGACTATTTAGCAACCCACAATCTAATTTCTGTTGTCAATTGTGCCAGACAGGAGATGCTGAGGTTGGAGCCTTGGCTGCGCCTGGTCAGCATGAGTAACTCTTTGCATTCGCCGACAACAGCACCCTGGGGGCTGCAGCACCTGATGAATCATCCCTTATCATCAAGCTACAATTGATGACAGAAAACATACATCAATGGTTTGATGCAAATTTATTAGCTTTGAATATAAAAAAAATCGTTTTTTCTTGTATTCTCCTGCATAGGCAAAAGCTGCCCTGCAGTGACAGAGCTCCAAACATCTAGGGGATCCATATCCCGCCCATCTGACCGATTTGCTCCTCGATTCCTTGGGGTACTTCTAGATTAAAACTATCTTTCAAGTGGTTTATTGAGTCGACGAGGTTAAAGGTTTCTCGAGGCCTTGGAATTATTCGGAAGTTGAAGCGAGTCTTTCCTTTCTCTATCCTTCGTCTATTATACTTCTCTCTTATTTATCCTTATTTATGTTACTGCTCATCAGTGTGGATGTCTACATTTCCATTTTTACTTACACCTTTACATAATCTCGAACTGAAATCAGCAAAAATCCTGCAGTCTACCACCCATATTTGTATTGAACTTCTGAAGATAAAAGATATTCATACGCTACACCTCTCTTTGATTGCATTTCAATATTTTCGTGGAAACCATCCATCAAGTTTTTCCGGGCTACCTGAGCTTATTAGAAATGTCAGTCCTTATGAAACTAGGAACCAGGATGATGTGCTGGTGCCATCCACCCCTGCAGTACGCTTGGACTTTGGTCTGATGGTTGCTGTCGGGCGTACCTAGAACTCCATTCCTGTTGAGATTCGACGGTCCTGTACCCTAGACTCTGTCAAGAAACAGTTAAAGAAATTTTTATTAAAAAAAATTATAATATTGATCAGTTATTTATATTGATTAATTATTTAGAATTAGTTATTAAGAAATGGATGATGTGAGTGTTGATTCGTCGATGTTTATTTTTTATTCATTTTTAGTATTTTTTCCAATGTAGGTGGTGCGGAGACCAGTTGTACTCGGGTGGGGATTGCTGAGTAGGATCTAAATATATTTTAAGTGTAAATGCACTTAATATTTATTTATATTTTCCCCCCCAGATAACGGGCCATTTAAGTCCTTTGGGATATTTTTGTTTATAAATAGACGTATATTGGTAATAAAAGGGATTTGAACTTGGAACTTACAACCAGACTACATCATGCCCAAATGGTTTTTGCCATAAAATCTGCACGACAAATTTCGTTGGATGACTTGGAATCGAGCTCGCAAAGTGAAATTCTTTCCTATCAAAAACTTTCTGAAGATTGGTTTAAATGAAGGTTGACACTTGAATATAGTGCCATTATGCATATGCTGTATTAATACCCCACGTACATAACTAATTTTAAATTGCACTTTTACCATAGAAGCTTCTTCGTACATAGGATATCACACAGAATATTGAAAAGTTCTGGAATTTCATTTTGAGGAGTCCTGAAGCTCGTGATTGATGAAAAGACAAAACAGATTCTTCATTGGCATTGACCGGAAATGCACATTTCATTTTTTGTTACGGTTCCTTCACACACTCCCCCAAAAATAGTTGAAGCTGAAAAACAGCAAAACTTTCATCTAAATAATCTAGTAGATCTTCAAAAATATGTTAAGGGAATTCGATACCATAAAGGATGACCCTACCGCGTCCATTATAAATTTAGTTTGAGTGGCCAAACTGTTTAGAATTGATTCGACAGTCTTGCCATAACTTGTAGCGATCCAAATAAACGACGGAAAACTGGAAGCCGACACCTACTTTCACGGAAGTCTTAGAAAAACTATTTAACTTCTCCTGTTTATGCCGGAGATAGAGATATTCCATACTTCATGAAATTTTATATCACTGGAAAATGTGAATTTTGTTTTTTTCGATTGAACGGAGCAGAAAATCTTTTTGAAGTTCTGGAAAGGGCAGTCTTTAAAAAAATATTCTAGCAGACCTGCTTGAAAAGCATGAAAATCAGCTCAAAGGAAGTATCATTTAATAATTTGAAAGCTTTGGGAGCTCCCTGTTGTACTAACCAGCTTGATTGAAAGCCTCTTGCCGACGCAAGAGGCATGTTATTTATGCTCTATGTGCATTGGACAGACAACATTTTGTTTAATAATTAGTAAAAGATTTCACGTTTTTCTTCATTTTAAACTTGCCTCTCGTTAGCTCTTGAACTGTTGACACATTTATTATCCTCAATCAATTTTTAACCAAAATGGCGTTGGGAGTTCCCAGTGGTGCTGGTGAAATTTGCTAATAGGGCATTTTTCTTTGAGACGGTCAGCCGAGCCTGAAACTCTCAAATCGCTTTTAAGGTATTGAATCTCCTTAACAAATTTTGTCACATTTTCAGAATTTTAATGTTCTGACCTTCCGCAATTTCATCAGGTGCGGCTTTGGCTTTAGGGAGTTTTCGGTTAAGTCATTTGCTTTTATTAAACAGGTAAACGTAAGTTTAGTCGAGAGGCAGCATTTTTTTTGGGGGGAGGGGATGGAATTAAGTGAAAAAAATGCAAAGTATGTGTAAAGCACACGGAACTATGTGGGAAACTGTAAACATTAGATTTCGTCGACTGGATTACACTAAAGGTAAAGGTAAAGGATACGGCGTTAGACTTTACAGTCCGTACCGGCGGTGCTGATCTCCGTTTCTTGGCCCTTCAGCCAGGAAGTGTAATGGGGGGTTGGGGGCCAGCCATCCTGTGCTTTCGCACACCCTTCCTGTTTACCTTCCCCAGATTTCTCCAGGTACCCATTTAGAGCTGGGTCGACTCTGGCTAAGCTTACAGAGTCACGCCACTGACCCCCGTCCCAAACTGAAGAATTGGGTACACTGGGATTCGAACCCGCGTCCTCTCAGACAAGGGATCCCGACAAGGGACACTACAGCCATAATTTCAAAAAATATTTATTCTAACTGATTTATTCTAAAAAATTACATAGCAACATTGTGCAAAATATAAAAAGCAACAGTGAATAAACACTGTTAAAACTAAACTGAAACAAAAGAGAATCATAGAAAAGAAGAGCATAAACTTGAAATGGCGCTGACTTTGTAAATTGTAAAAGAAAAATGGAATTAAGTTTCCTGTCAAAAACAGGGAGAGAGAGACAGAGATGAAACAGAAATATATTTAATAAAAAATTACTGAATTTGAACCCCTTTTCTATTTAACTAAGTAAATACAGTTCTGTAACAATAACGTGAAACAATCTTTACCACTTAACCTAAAAACGTTTCGAAATTTTTTGGCGGAAATTTTCCCGAGACCACAGGGATTCTGATCCTAATTTAGCTAAAACCCACATATTCCCATATACTGGCAGATCCAGGGGGGCGTCCCTGAATTAGAAAAATTTTACTTTGTGCGGTTTTCATTAATATTGATATAAATCTTTCCAGTAAAGAAAACCTTATCCCAACCCTGAATCCACCACTGCTTTTAAAAAGAAAGAGCATGCCCAGCAATTGCTAGTAAAAACGCTAGCAACGGCTGGCAACGACAGTTCAAAACTAAAATAGAATAGTCAATAATCTAATTACAATTTTGCACCTGCACAGTTTTTTCGCCGATTTTATTTATTGATTTAGTCATTTTTTTAGAACAGGAATTGAGCAGACAATGTTCAAATGACAAATCGACCTGTTTGTGTATTTTTTTTTTCCTTCTAAGCAACAATCTATCTTGGATAAGTCTTTATAATCTATCTATTTTGGATAAGTCTTCTTGGATAAGTCTTTATATCTTGGATAAGTCTTTATATTAACTCTCAATTCTGACTCCAGCTTGCTACTTCTGGTGCATTAAAAAAAACAATAGATAAAATATATCACAAGACAATTTCTCCTCTTCAAGCCCGTATCTAGAAAGGGGAGGGAGAAGGTCAGGTGTTTGACCCTCTCACAATTTTTTTTTATCCAACTCATAAAAACGTAAAAAAAAGATTAACAAATTTTTGATGTTAAGTCTTATTTTGCACTCCCCCCAAGCCACAAAGAAATAACACCTCCGCCGACAAAAAAAACCTCCCCTTCCGAACAAAAATCTTGGGTACTATACTACCGCTTTTTACAATTTACAGCAACCATGGGTGGTTTTTAGTAAAATTAATTTTTAAAACTGATGACTTTTACTAGAGGGAGGGGGTATTGATCAAACGAAGATCTGTCCCATGTTTTCACCACTCTGTATTACATGCTTCTATTTTCCTAGAGTAACAGGTCTAGCATATGGTGACCCAACTGTTACGCTGTATACATGAAGGCACTGTCATGCCATGTATATTGCTTTACTGATTTCCTTGAGCATCAAAATTATCCATTAGCATCCTGGATTTGAGAACCTTTAAAGTTCTTGGGTACTGAAATTAACACGCTGCTACGCCAACCCAAGGTCCAAAAAGGGCTGATCCGGGCATTGAAGAGCCGTCTTTATTTTACCCCCACCTTCCTACCAAATACTACAATGTATCTTTTCTGGTTATATGAGCAACAGAGGACAAAACGCAATAGGGCTCACATTTTAAATAAATAAAAGTAAAAAAATTAGGTGACATAACCCTTACAGTACTAGACTCCAAAAACAGATAAGTTGCATTAAAGAGACTGAAGTAAATTAGAATCACCGTAGACAGAATGTTTTCAACAATTTAGTTTATTTTCTCATGGGCTATATTAAAAGGCGTATCCAGAATTTTGGTTCGGGGGGGGGGCATAAAAAATCTTAAATTGCGCACCAAAAGTTTATTTATATGCATTTTTGTTATGTCTTTACGAGTAGAACAAAATTTTGAGAAGGGAAAAACCCCCTCACCCCTTGGATACAGCTATATTAGTACTCTGTTGGTATATTTTATTTTAAGGTCTATAATATTCTAAAAGTCTTTGGATAAACCTAAAGAAATTGGGAGTTGGACTATCGCAATTGAGGCACATAGAGTCTAAAAATTAAAGAACTGGAATATTCCAGGCCAAAACGTAATGTAATAAGCTAGCTATAAGTTAGTTTTACAAGTAGCCAATCAAAAATACTTTTTGAGAAATATCAAATGTCCCAAATACAGGAATTAATTTAATCAAAATCTTCAATCAACATCTTGAAGAAATGTTTCAAAAGGTATTCTTAGATACACCAGGGGCATCAAAAATGAAAGCACGTTCATTCTCTACAGAGATATTTTGAATCAGATGGACTCCTACGGTATCAATTGATAGTATTTGCAAAATCTTCTTTATTTATCCTATCATTTTTTCGTATAATCCGTAAACGTCCATTTCAATTGTTTAAAACTTGTTTATTGCTTGGAATGTATTTTGATTTTGAACAGCCGATATCCTGAAGCATATTTATGGCGTAAGGTGGCCGCTGTAACTTAAAAGGTATTACATAATAATTACAGCGTAAAAATTCGAGTTCATGCACACCCACGCATGTACGTAGGACAGGGGTCATAGAGTACATGTCCCTCCCTGAAACTTCAATATTTTTATGGTTGTCCCTCCATTTTATATTTCCCATTCAATTCACTAATTTGCCCGTTTTTCAAATATGCACACCTACCCGAACTCTCGAGCCCCAATCGAAATAAAGTTATTCGTATAGGCATGCTTACAAATTTCTAAAATAATCTGCTGGATCGACTAGTAGAGTTCATATTAGAATGTCTCCTTTAATTCCCAATATGATTTTTCGTTTTTCCACTTTTTTCTTAATTTGCTACAGTTCATACTGGACAGGAAGATGTGAAATGAAAACTGTGAAAGCATAAATACCTCGATGTATCTTGAACGTCTAAACTACCCCTTTCTTAGAGGTAAGTGCGCAATCATTCCTTTTTGGAGAGAGGAGGACGGCTTCGTACGTACATTAGGCAATAAAAATTGAGCTTATGTTGGGATAGGGGATAAAAAGAACAAAAACAGAAGAGACTATAACTGCCAGTAAATGAAAAAAACACTGAGATTAGTTGGCGGGGGGGGGGGAGGGCTTGAACATGACTGCTTTTTAAAAGAAATTGTTAATTACCACACAATCAAACAATACGTTGAATTAAGGCAGCCGAAACAGTACTCAGTGGCAGTGCTATTTTAAGACAAAGTACAACATTTACACAAGTTTTCACCATTTCCTTTCATTACTATTGACAAAAATGTTCACGGTTTCACAAGGTAACTAGCGCCGCATCTAAAGACACTACAACTTCAGAAAATCCTTTATAACATTTTATAAGTAAGAAGTTTATTGGCGAAATAACTACCAGTCATGTCTACGACAGTGCCTTACATTAGGGTTCTCCGTCGACCGATTTTGAATTGGCGGAATGATAATTTAGTTTTTTTTTTTTTTGGTCACGGATATTTAAGCTACAATTTTTGCAGCAAAAATTCGGGTAATATTTTTTGCCGCGAGGATATTATTACGATCTATGAGAATTTAATAAAAAAATAAGCACGTGCAATCACCCCTTAGATGGCTTATTTGGCGCATAATGTAGAAGCTCATTAATCTATTTCTAGAAATGGGCTTCATTAACGCTGCTTTCTGAAATGGTATTACCTAAGAATTCGATCGAGGGGGAGGGGGGATTGAAATTAATATGGCATTTATTTGAAGAATAAACAATTAATGTATATGGGCCTCAACTTCAAATATAAGACACAATGGCACAAAATGGACACTATGAATAAAAAGAAGAAAATATAAAATTACTCGTCAACTACACTAGGTTTAGCATTCTAAGTAGAAACTATCAACACTATTGGAAATAAGGCACAATGGATAAATGTGGAATTTTTTCTTGAACATCAAATGGAAGTGGAACCTGAAAAAAGCAAAAGAAATCAGAAAATTACAGGATATACATTATATATATATATATATATATATATATATATATATATATATATATATATATATATATATATATATATATATAGTTCAGTGACCTTGGTTGTTCCCATTTGTAATTCAATGCTAAAACATCTAAAACATTATAATCTACCAGCTTGCCCATTTAACTTGTTTTTTTTTTCTAATTTTAAATTATAACACAGTCAAAGTATTGCCGCAAAATCATCAAAGACAATGTAGCAGCAAAGACTTTTTAAATAGCCTTTTGTCTCCTATGAATTATTTTCTTTTTCTTCCCGGTTTTTTTTATGGAAGACAAAGTCTTTAAACATAGTCGAAACTTATAGTCTCTTCCGACCAGAATCGGATTGAAATTTAGATAGCATTTTCTTTCAAAATAGTCAAAAGGTTTAATAAGTATGTCTACGGGGTCGACGTGACCCGGATAGCCCCATGGATAATGACCCTAAATCATAAAAAAACTGTCCCTAATATTAACATAAAGGCTTTTGTATGAAAGGTTGGCACGTTTGGTCTTGGTTGTCCAATAAGCTTCGAAGTCTTTAAAGAACCGTCAGCCCGGTCAAGATATTGCAGAATTTTCCAAGGGTACTCCTGAAACGACACACGTATCTGAGAAAATCAAAGACTTTATATGCACCTTAGTTTTCAAAATACGTTATCTGCAATGCCTCAGGAACTAACTAGAGTATCGAGTGTTATGAGGGGGTGCAAGGGGACTGCAAATTTTATGAGGCCACGTTTTCAAGTTTAAGGGGAACTTTCAGGGCATGTAGACAGGAACGAGGGGCTCTCAATGTAGAAACGAAACATGGAACAAAATTGATTAATTAGTTCATGACGCCGAAACGGGCCAGACTTTTTTTGTATCCGATCGGCTTGTAACTTACAGGGCATATATAATGGGCAAAACAAACCTAAGAGGAGAAAATGTTTTGAAAAAAAAAAAAAAAAACAGAGGTCATATCGATTCGCGGCACTCTAAAGTGGACCAAACATTGTTTTTCTCCAATCAGCTTGAAAATTTAAAGGACCAAGAGGCCTTTACGAGGACAGCAAATTTTGACAAAAAATCTAGCTTTACTGACTCGTAGTGCAAAAAAATTCATTTTTTTTTCGCTGATCCCCTTGAAAATTACACGACATGTAGGCAGGACCAAAAGGGTCTTAATGGAAAAAATATGGTTGTATTGGTTCGTGAAGCTTGTTTTCTTAAAGAGCAGCATAACAAAATTCTTTTTTAAAAATGACCTTGAGATGCATATATCAAAACAATTTAACAATTGCAACAAAGGGGAACACGAAAAGAATCTTTCAATATAATTAGAGCGTTAACATACGTATACTTATTTACTGATAACCCGTGCTTCCCGTAATTTTTTACTTATAGCATACGTAATCTATAGCCTACTAAAATTGGATAAAAAAATTATTTTCAATCGTTTCTATAGGATATGGCAGGGTATAGCTTCAGCTCTATAGCAGACGAAAAATTATTCCAACTTTCAATCCGCAGAATGAAGAATCCTCACGTGAAAACGAACAAAAATCAAATAAAAACATATTATCAATAAAATGATTTTCAAAGAAAAGTTTAGAGTCCTATTAACACCTAAAAAACAGAAGAAGTAAGGTGATACAATAAGCAGCAGGCCTATAACTTAAACAGGAATACTATGAACAAAACCTAAACCAATCACAAACTGAGTCTGAATTTGATGAATTATCACATCAAACTTAAAAATAATAAATATTACTATTGATGAATAGACAAAATCTACAATAGAAATGCAATTAAAATCAATACAAGTTAAGCTTAAAATAGAAAGAACCCAAACATGAGTGAGGGCGACAAAGACCTCTAATACTACATGACGAAATAGGCAGATAAAACTATCCAGAAAAATTCAAAAACACATAAATTGTATGTTTTAGTCACAAGGAGGGGAAGAAGGAATAATAAATGACTGCGAGCGAGGGGGAATATGAGAGTGCACACAATCATTCCTGAAAAATAAGCTCCCAGGGTCATCGTTACAAAATATACAAGGTTTTCATACCAAGTATTTATACTCTCAATTACTATTTAAATAAAACACTCAAAACTCAACTAACGTCAAGAAACTTGAGCTGAATATGTCACTTAAGGGTTTATACCTCAATAAGATTAATTCAACAAAAGAAATAGCCCACGTGAACAAGGGATCAGCATCTGAATAAACAATCCCCAGACCCCCCTTTATTCAATTTGTTACATGATTTACCCACTTGAAAGCCCATTCCGAGAATGTTTGGCCTGTGAAAACATTCGTAATAGAATAATTATTGGTTAAGCGACGGTGAATAATTGACGAATGATGATAACGATGTCACAAAAATGTCGAATATCTAGACTAATCCAAAGGAATAAGTAATAACAAATAGAAGAGGAAATTTCTGATAGATGTACTCAATCGGAGATATATATTTGGGACGGGTCCATAGGGGTAAATATAATATTATAGAGTAACTGAAAAATAAAGCCGAGATGGACATTTTAAAGAGATTTCTATGTTTCTTGATACAGACCGAAAAACCCTATCATGTAAAGTCTATATTTGGTGAGCGCAAATAACCAAGTGATGACATTCATTAGATAATTTCAGCTGCGAACTTCCAAAATATGCATTGTGTTATATACCAGAATATACCAAAATTATGATAAAAAGGTATTTGTTATGAATATTTCCAAAAGTCAAAATGTGGATATCTATGATTACAACGGTTAAATATTTTTTTCTTGGATAGCGGGGGGGGGGGGGGTTTAACCATTGGAAATCTCTGTTTACACTTGCCGCATTTTTGTGCACAGAAAAATATAAAAAAACGTGTCCATGGTATAAGATGACTAGTCCTTTCATCACTTTCCAAGCCACAAAGTTTCTATTTAATGTTTATATAATATTAAAAAGAAAGGCAATAATATTACTTTAAATAATGACGAATACCACACTGCCTTTCCATAATACAACAACAAAAGATAGAATAATGAGGACTTTTTTCCCAAGACAGTGAACCAACAAAACCTATTTGAATATTTCCGCCCTATATCTAAGGGCCGTCTTCAGCAAAGAAAAAATAAAAAACAATAAAACACTTACAATAAAAGTTCTCAGTTAAAAATCTATTTTTTATTTTAAAATAGCCTTGGCATCATAACTTCTTAACGAAAAGTTCAGCCAAGACTGTCTGATAAAAGCTAACATTTTACAAGATAAAAAGGTTCATTCATTTCACTAACTGTATTTATTAAAAATTGGAATGATTTCTTATTGCGATATTTGCCTTCTCTGCAGCTAATCTGATAGTTCTTTTGATATTGGGCTTGTTTTTGTTCGTTCCTATTTTTGTTTTATTTTGAATTAGATTATTTTCTATAATTAATTTTGTGTACATAGGGTTGAGTGTGTATTCACCCAAGTCTCTATTTAGGGATGTATTATAATTTAAGTTTCGTTTGATTTCGATTGCCTCACGGACAGTTGTTTGATTCCTAGGTCATTGCTAATTAGAATTGTTTCGTCAAATAGAACATAATGGTTTGGATTTTCAAAAATATGATTACTTAAGGCTGAATCGAAAGATATGGAGTTATTTTTAGATTTTAACGCTTTTTCAATGCTTTCTTTGTGTTGCTGTAATCTTGTTCCTAAATTTTGGTGGGTTCGACCAATGTAATAATTTCCACAACTACATGGTATTTGATACACCCCTCGTAGACGAGTAATTGGGGTTTTATCCTTACCAGAATTGACAAGATTCATTATACTTAAATTGCTTGTGAAATCAACACGTAAATTGTTCTCTAACAAACTTTTTTCAGTTTTGAAGTAATTTTCGGAATATAAGGTAGGTAAATCGTGCTTGTGGGTTTATTCGAATCATTTACTCGATAATTGTAAATTATCAGAATAGCAAAAGATCTTTACAACTTTTTTATTCCCCTCTGATACCTGTAAAACCAAAAAGGGATCGATATTTAAAATCAAAACATATAAATTGGTTTTTGTTTTACGATTCTCAGAGGGAAAATACAAAACTTGATAGGCTTTTTTTTCTCCTCTGAAACTTCACGATTATGGAGATACGTCGTTTTGATATCCGACTGACGGTTTTCCAAGAATTTGCCGAAACTTGGCACATACACAAAGGGTATCAGCCTCTTTTGAGGGTGATAAATCTCTTCATCTTCTAAGTCCCAAGCACTACTTTATTTTTAACGTTTATGCCCTAAAGAGAGGGAAACAAACTGTTTAATCAGCCTCGCATTAGTTTATTTAGAACAAATGCGAACGTATTTATCTTACGTCCCATAAGAGGAAGAATAAGAGTGAGAGCAGCTACATTTTTACCAACGTTGAAATGCGAATATTTCTCAATTTCCTTTTTAGTACATTTTTAAAAAGTATTCTTATTTACCACTGGGGAATAGTGTTGTAAAATTACCACAAATCGGTAAAACTGGTAAAATATGATAAAATTGCTAAAATAAGGTAAAATTGGTAAAATAAGGAGCTCCCTAGGAAATACAGGGTAAACTTTGTGTTTTAGAGTTGTTCTGTAGCTACAAGTCCCGTAAAGCATTTCTTTTTAAGCATAACTTCCAGCTTTTAACGAAATTTTTTAATGATTCCGATTTCCTGGGCTTAAAAAAGATAATGCCCCTTCACCTATAGTTTCATAAATTTAATTAACTGTCTAGTTTATCCCTTTTGTAATCTTGTGCCTAGGGCAATGCCTCAGCAATTGGACAGTGCCTGATTTCAGACATCTATATTGTAAAAAAAAAAAAAAGAATAACAATAAAATCAGATAAATAAATCACATTTCCCATCATTTGGGAGTAAAATGATATCAGTCACTTTTTTTCTATATTAAAACTAAGAAATGTTACCTAACAGCCTTGTATGTTTAAATAGCAGTATTCAGCCACATTCCTCGTATCATATACATGCTATTTTTCATTTATTCATAGAAGTACCAAGTACGGTTAAAAAAGAGGTTTGTAAGACTTTGGTTAACTAAGCACTTGATCATGAGAGCGGAACATTCAGTCACTTTCATAGTCATTAAGATAGTCTTCAACGGGATTTGCTTGCAAGTCTAGCTTCTCTCCTTCGGACTTAGATTCTGATTCAGGTGACCGTGCCAGGTCCGAAACCCCCACCCCTAAATGAAAGTCCTGGATATAGCCCTGAGGATTATGTATCACTTTCTACCTCTACCCTCCAATCGTCTTTCCTTTAGAGTTAATTCTGTATTTATCTGTATATTCTTTCAAACAACTGCCGAAACGTAAGGGCAGTTACACTAGAATAAGAATCCTTTTTTAGACACTATAGTTAGCAACAACTCGTTCGGTAGCAATTCGTTTAAAGGCAGGATAAATCTTAGAAAAGGGCTATTGAGGATATTGGTTCTGCTTTGGCGCTCCCCGTTGTTTTAATAGAGACCTTGCTTAAAAAAAAGATACTGGAGATATTCCTTAAACCCAATTTATAATGAATTAAAATTAAAGGATTCAAATAAAATTATTCTTCGGTTTAAATTAAGATCACCTGTCCGCATTTCTAAGGAAAATTAAGTCAGTAGACAAGCTAAGTCAATCACTAAGCAGACAATTCTTACCCAATCTAATTGGTGAATAGTCTTTCATCTATTTTGACTTGGTTTATTGGTTTGTTTGATTCAGTCTTCTTCTGCTCAGTTAAAGTCAATTTAAGACGTGTAGGCGGAAGTCCCTGATGAAATATCTGCCTCAATAATTTTCCCTTCTTTTTTGTCCGCTAGCTGACAATGTGCTTGTATTTTAATTGTATGTGCTTTTTTTATTATTGTATGTGATTTATAAGTGTTTTATTTTTGTTTTATTGGCCCATTACAAGCTAAGCTTCTTGGGCTTCGTAATTACCTTACGTTTTGTAATTTTTTTTAGCATTAATAAATTGATTGATTACTTGATTGATTTGTTTTTTCACCGTTGAAAAACTTTGGAAGATCTGGAAGATAAGTCTACGAACCAGCATTAGAATATTGGAAGCTACTATGATGACCATGGTCAAGTATTGTTCTATAGCGTGGGGGCTTCGAAAGACAGAGGAGGACTATCTAGATATTTTCTACAGAAATTGCCTACGGATTGTTTTGAGTGCCAATCTAACTGACCGTATCTCTAACAGTAAGCTGTACGAAAAACCTTGTTCAAATCCCACTTTCAAAGGCTACAATGAGAGAAAGGTTGAGATGGCTAGGACACGTTCTCCGAATGAAGGATGACATATTGCCAAAGATCGTCCTTGTCGGCCAACCATCTAGGGTCAAACGAAAAGTAGATCGTCCTCGAATGGGTTGGGAGGATGTCGTAAGGAAAGATTTAGAGGAAATAGAAACTTCTTGGGAGGGTGTAAAGATGGAAGTTTTGAATTAATTGGGATGGAGGAGGAGCGTGCTTAGCAGTGTATGCCTGCTTCGTGCTGCAGTGAGCTGATAATAGTTGTAGTGAAAAAAGGAAAGATATATATCTTTATCTTTCCTTTTTTCACTGGCTGAACTTATCCTTCTCGTTTTCTTCTTCTTCATAATTTTTTGTCAATTTTGACAAAAACTTTTGTTGTACTTTTTCTCAAAACACTCGACAAACCCTATATAGGCTACTTCCTCCGCTTAGTCCATTCTCTTGTAAAGTGTATGCGATGTAACAAACCGCCTTTTGTATAACCGCAGCCAAAAAGAGGCTCTCCCAGAAGCCATGTTATGGTTTTCCCTTCTACGGAATACTAAAATTAAAACGAGGAATGGCTTCCAAAACTTATCAATGAACAACTTGCATATGCAGCCACTCTTTTGCCAGATCAATTTGATATAGAAGATAACTGCTGGTTTTAATCACACTGTACTACTCATCTGGCAGAAAAAGACGTTTATTTATTTTTTATTTCTGTGCATTGGTTTGACTAGGAGAATATATCTCACTGTATTTGAGGCTTAAAAAACAAACAAAAAACAATAACAACAAAAAATTGAAGGTCACAATTCTTTTTTTTGTTAATTTGGGTAACCAGTCTCTAAGCTTTGTGTGCTTCAAACTAGCTAAGTCAAAAAGTGCTTTTCAATAGTCTTAAGAAAATCTAAAAGCAAAATCTAACTATATAATAGGTTATATCGGTAATTCCCAGCCAATATATAATCTCCGACTCAGAATAACCATGATGCGCCGTAACACAACATGTACTTGGTTACTCAATCGAAGAGTTTATTTTTCATTCTACAGTCCATAGGTTTCCTTAAAATGTTGACAAATTGTATACGCAATTTGGTTGGTCTACACTGCTTCGGCTCTTGGCGGGGGATTGAGTTGAAACTTTCAGGATTCTTATGGCACTTGGTATTTACCAAGTGGCATATACCGATATCAAATTCTGTCAGTCTGTCTGTCCCAGTTTTGGTAGTTTGGTCACCGGTTTTGCTAGTCCAGATAAGCTAGGACGATGAAATTTGGCAGGCCCATCCGGGACTAAACCGGATTAAATAAGAAATAATAGTTTCCCCGATTTGACCATCTGGCGCGGGGGGAGTGGGGTTGGTAGTTAATTCGGAAAAAATTGAAAAAAATGAGGTATTTTTAACTTACGAATGAGTTATCGGATCTTCATAAAATTTGGTATTTAGAAGGATCTCGTAACTCAGACCTCTTATTTTAAATCCTGATCGGTTCCAGTGTCATTGGGAGGAGTTGGGGGAACCGGAAATCTTGGAAAACGCTAAGAGTGGAGATATCGGGATGAAACTTGGTGGGAAAAATAAGCACATGTCCTAGATATGTTATTGACATAACTGGAGCGGATACGCTCTCTTTGGGAGAGCTTAGAGGGGCACCTAATTCGGTAATTCGAAAAAATTAGAAAAAATGTGTTAGGTTACAGAGGTTACAGAGGGACAGTCTAAGCTTGTAGCCCCCACTCAAAATACGAAAAAACCATCCTACGCTGTCGTTGTAAGAAACCCACCCCCGGAGCTCAGCGACCCTATCCTTCGTATGAAGAAGCTCGAAACGTTGGATGGTCACGACGGAATCATAAGTCTAAAATCTAAGCCACATAGCAAAAGCTGGGTTGTGATGGTACGCGATAAGCGCTCAGCCGACTCGCTTGCTGAAGCTGTTACTAGCTCCATCCCTAACGTTGGAGCCAGAGTGATTGATAAAAAGCCTTTAGCTGTGGTCCGGGATATACCCCATAATTATTCAAGAGCTGATTTGGAGGCCTCAGTGGAAGGACTTATTAGTGCTAGTCAAATCGGCGACTCTCGTACTTTTCGCCTCGAGTTCGTCGACAAAACCGCTCTGAATGCGGTTCTGGAGTCGGGAATCCGTATTGGATATGAAATTTTTCGCGCTAAGCCCTTTCAATCCATTCCACGTCGATGCTTTCGCTGTCAAAGTACTGATCACCTGATTGGAGCTTGTCCCAGCTCACCAGCACATCCCAAGTGTTCCAGATGTTCTGGCCCTCATGTGAATTCCAAGGAAAACCCTTGCCAAGCCTCACCAAAATGTGCAAATTGCACTATGGAACACGTAAGTTTTAGCCTGAAATGCAAAGTTCTCCGATCGGCTCTCAACAACGCTAATAAATGAATGCTCAAACTCCGTTTAGCTTTGTTTCCCTTAATATTAATGGTACAAAAGACAAGGATCTACTGATAAGTGAGATACTTGAAAATGATATTGTGTTTCTACAGGAGCACCTTCTCTCTAAAGTGAATGTTGATAGCCTAAAGCGTTCTCGGACCCATTATACCTTCTTGAGAGCCGCCCAAAAAACCCGTGGAAGACCATCAGGAGGTCTGGCCATCTATTTCAGACACAAGACTCAGCCGATATTATTGCAAAGCGACGCTAACATCTTAGCGATAAAATGTGGTGATACCGCATTTATAAACATTTATTTCCCCTGTAATAAAAAGACTGTGCAGTCATTGTCTAGTTTTTCACAAGCATGTAATCGCCTACGAACACTACTTAGCGACCTTTCAAAACAAAATACCAAATGGGTTCTCGCCGGTGACATGAACACTGACTTATTATCTAATTCCGACCGATCTGAAATCTTTCTCGAATCACTACCTGGAGGATTCCATCTTGCTGATAAAGATCTTCTATTTACTTATATTCACAATCGTGGTGGTCTTACTTCCAA
Source organism: Artemia franciscana (assembly GCF_032884065.1). Classification (NCBI taxonomy): domain Eukaryota; kingdom Metazoa; phylum Arthropoda; class Branchiopoda; order Anostraca; family Artemiidae; genus Artemia; species Artemia franciscana. Next base: position 48,200,460 of record NC_088864.1, on the reverse strand, counting down.
CCTTGATCATGTAATTGTGTCAGATTCAACTCTACTTTCATCAATAGTTCATGTGGAAGACTCTAAAATCGACGACGATCATTTACCAATCACGTGCCAACTATCTTGCTCCATGGCGACCTCTGTGCAACGTAACTCTCCCAAGTGGTTCTCAAAGTTAAATTGGGAAAATACCAATGTTCCACTTTATGTATTGACATTGTCCCAGTTATTATCATCTATTAAAGTGCCTTTCCACTTATTGCAAACATCTGTATCTGCAACTTCAACGCGGATAGATATCAACTCGTATTATCAGCAAATAGTGTTCTGTCTAAAGTCTGCCGCTAAAACAGCTGTACCCTCCGAGTGCGTGCGAACGGGTACTCGCAATCCCTTTTGGAAAGTTGATCCTAAAGTGAAGATAGCTAAACAAAAAGCTAAGTTCTGGCTCCGTATGTGGATAGCCTGTAATCGTCCTTCTTCTGGTTCAGTACATCAAATAAAACAGAAAACCAAGCGAGAGTACAAATATTCCCTGCGCAGAGCGAGACTGAATGCCTGGGATGGTCCTTGTGACAAGAAATCCTGGGATCGTGTTATAAACAGTGTTAAGTGTTCACCTCCAATTAATTCGTCTCTTCGGCTATGTGACTTCGTTTCTTATTATAAAAATATTTTGCTTTCGTTTAATATTAATCTCCAAAATCATTTTACAAAGCTTGTAAACTCAATCCTCCCAATTCGTATCAACCAATCTCAAGTGTTGTCGGTGGAATCTGGTGTTATACTCCGAGCTCTTATGCAAGTGAATAAGTCTGAGTCTCTTGATAGTGATGGTCTTTGCTTCAAGTTTTTTGCTTATGATTGTCCTGAACTGCTGAAGCATTTGCAATTATTGTTTCAGATGTGTTTGGCACAGTCCGTCGTGCCAGATAGTTTTTTGTCCGGTTGTATATCTCCCATAGTCAAGAGGGGTAAGGACCCCAGTGCTTGCTCTAATTATCGTCCTATCACTGTGTCTTGTTTTGTTAGTAAGCTATTTGAATATGTACTGCTACCGGCCATTAACTCCAAGTGCAATTTTACTCCCTTCCAGCTTGGTTTTAGAAAAGGTATGGGCTGTTTTCAAGCTCACCATATTGTGGGTAGGCTAATGAAACAAGCTGTTGCTCAAAAAAGTCCCCTGTATTGTTTGACTGTTGACATATCTAGTGCTTTTGATAATGTAATTCATTCAAATGCTTTGTTTTCTCTAGCAGCCTCGGGTGTTAACCTTTCTATTGTTTCCGTGCTTAAGTATTGGTATGCTAATTCTTCAGTTAGGGTGAAGTGGAATGGTACGGTAGGGGAGTATATTTCTGTTAAAAAAGGCGTTAGGCAAGGTGCCGTGTTATCCCCGAGCATTTTTAAATGTGTTTTAGCTTCGTGTCTCCAACGTCTTCAACCGTCAATTTTTTACAATGATAATTTAGGCATTAGTCACGTTGCATATGCTGATGATGTTCTGCTTCTTAGCCGGACAAAAAATAGTCTAATTACCAACTTCTACCGGCTTTCAGCCGCACTATCCACAGTAGGCCTTTCAGTTAATGCCTCCAAATGTGAGTTTTTGTGTTTTGGGAGTCCTCCACCAGCATCACCTCTTTGCTTGGGTTCTTTAACTATACCATGTTCAGCAAGTATTAAATGGTTGGGTCTCTCTTTTTCCACGTCACTTTCGTCTACTTGCTCCGCTATTACGTCCAGCGTGCTGAAAAGTATGCGGGTTGGATACGCGAAAATTTCACCAAATCGTGGTCGGTATAACCGAAATGGACTATGCCGTCTTTATTCTAGTTTTTGTGCCCCTGCTGTTTTTTATCTTTCTGGTTTTGCTTTCCTCCTTCGCAAGAAGGATACAAAGAAAATACGCTCAGGATATTTTAAGTATTGCAAGTATTTGCTGCGTCTGCCTCGGTGGTATCGGAATCATACAGTCGTCTCTAAATTTGACATCGTTGATGCGCCCTCGCGACTGAAACATTTATCTAAAGATATATGTTTTAAAACTCGGCAAATGGTCGGTGTTTTTGACCCTCTTTGGCCATTTTTTGATTGGAGGTAATTTATTTATGTTGTATGTCGTTATGCTGCTATGATATTTATGTTGTTATGTTTTTTGTCTTGTTTTTTCTTTTTTTGTGTGTTTACTCCACAGTTTAATGTACTTTGTGGGTTATAAATAAATTATTATTATTATTATTATTATTTGGGGGAGTTGGAGGAGAAAACTGGAAATTTTGGAAAACGTTTAGAGTGGAGAGATGGTGATTATGCTTGGTGGGGAGAATAAGCACAAGTTCTAGACACCTGACTGACATAACCCGACCTGATTGGCTTTCTTTGGGGGAGTTGGGGGGATTTACTAGTTTTGGAACTTCAGGATAAGCTAGGACTAAGAAAGTTGGCAGGCGCCAGGGACCAGACTAGATTAAATTAGAAATAGTCCGTTCCTCGATTGGACCATCTGGGGGGGGGGGGGAGCGAGCAAACAAGATAGTTGAAAAGAATTTCATTTGTCGCTAAAACAAATCATTGTTCTTCTTAAATATGGCTTGTTGTCTTGGGGCATAATTCTGGCTTAGGGTCCAAGAGGTCTCTGGTTCGGATCTTGGACCACCCCAATTTTTACATGAAGAAGATCCGAAACTAGATACGTGATCAATATAGCAATCACTTAAAGTTGGCAGGCGTATCAGGGACCGGACCAGATTAAATTAGAAATAGTCGCTTCCCCGATTTGACCATCTGGGGGAGTGGAAGGACGGTTAATTCGGAAAAATTAGAAAAAAACGAGGTATTTTCAACTTACGAATGGGTTATCGGATCTTAATGAAATTTGATATTTAGAAGGACCTCGTGTCTCAGAGCTCTTATTTTAAATTCCGACCGGATCCGCGGACATTGGGGGGAGTTAGAGGGGGAAACCGAAAATCTTGGAAAACGCTTAGAGTGGAGAGATCGTAATGAAACTTAGTGGGAAGAAGCTCTTGGATCTTGACTTTTCCGACCTCGTCACAAGTGCCATATGAGCTCTTCGCTTGTGTATTTTTATGAGAGGGGTGTAAGTAAGGGAACTTCAGATTTTTGTGTTGGAGGGAAAGGGCGAAAATTTTCTCTAGTCCTCACAAGGAAGTATATGTTAGGGTTTTATTTATGATGATCGCCCAACAGGCTCAATTGCTGATTTAATGTATTTGATCTATGAAGTGAACAATCCGAACAGCATTAGATCAGAATAACATAAATGTCATTCGTTCCCTTCCAAATAATAGGCCTTGTAACAAAAGACCACACATTCTCAAGTCACCAAGCCATACTACCCATTAGTTAAGTGTGGGATACAGCTAAGGGATTCAAAGCTTGAGGTGTTGAATTTTCCCCCAATAAATGGGCAAATCCTTAATAAATTAAGTCACCGAATATTTCAATTAATTTAAATCAAATCTCACTTGAAGCAAGACAAATAGTTTGAAAATTCGGTACTATGGTACACATTCGCGAATGTAGATCTACAAATAAGACAACAGCCGGTTTTTGGCCGGCAGTATCCAAAGAAAATTAGCTTAGGCTCAGTTGAAACTTACATTCTAGGTATACTTTTTAACAAATATTTAATATGTAGTTATATAGATAGTATTTTGATTGGGTTAGGTTAGGTATTTAAGATAATGCGTTCTGGGTGCCCCCAATCATAATTCTTTGTTGTAGTTTTCAAAGTTTTTTTCTAGTAAAGAATGGTATTTCCATCATATTGCGGTATATCTCATTATTATTAACCAAACTTCATTTACGGAAGTATTGAAAATTCAATATAAATAAGACGGATCTTAATTTCAAACCTTTACTAGTGACAAGGGGCGTTAAACAGAAGACCTTTAATTTAATTACGGTTGCACCAATTTGGGGTGCCGGCCAAATTGGCCTATTGTTATGTCAAATTGGCCTTTTATGTCTATTTTGAGATTTTTGCAAAATATTTTTTAGTTGAAGGGACTCAAAGGTTGCATAAGCCTAGGATCCCCGGAAGGTCTTAGTCCGACTCTGATAGCTCCGTTAATACAGCAATTGTTTTATTTATACTGAGACTTCCAGAAACAAGCTTTATTTAGATGGCCTGTTTTTCTATAGTACCGCATTCCCTTTATCAAAACAGAATCCAGATTACAAAGTCCAGTATTCTAATTTTGGACTACACAATCCGCAATGAAAATCCCCGCTCTCTCAACCGTTCTACTAGAATAACATTTAAGAGAATCTAGGGCTAACCATATGTAAATTAACTCGTTTTTTTCAAATAGGGATTTCAACAAGACTAAAAATTAGGTTTCAATATGGTAATGTAAAAGCTTACTGATGTATATAGAATGAATCTTTTCAATAGAGTAATCCTTTTCTATTGATGCGTCTGTAGATGATTATCAGGGCAATAAAAGGGTTCTACCGGCACCTGCCTTATTAAATATCTCGTAAATGACTTATGGGTCAAAAAGATGGAATAGTTTGAATGCTTTCCAAGATTAGAGGAACACTTTCTTTTATTTCTCAGAAAAATAAGCGTGGGATACGGACAGAAAGTTATAGCTTCTTAAGGTAGAGAGTTTACTCGCATCAAATGTAAATTAAAAAAAAACTTTATAATTTTTATTATTTGCTTAAAATATCATAAAAAGAGAAGAACGATCAGGTTGTACGTTCCGCTTGTTGGTTCAAAATTAGACACAGGAAAAGCAAGTAAATACAACAACGGCAAGAAGGTGGAGTTAATTGACTTTCATCCCTAACACAGGTTTAAAAAACTATAGCGAATGACTTCAAAAAATAAACAAACTTAATAAATAAATAAGAAAAATATATAAATAATATACAATAAGTAATATCATCTTACACGTTCTATTCTTACAAACACATATATCTTACTTGTTATATTCTGGAGTATATATATATATATATATATATATATATATATATATATATATATATATATATATATATATATATATATATATTCTTTTATAATGTATACTGATGAATTTATTTCAGGGAATGTTGAAGAGAATATTGAAATAAATCAAGACACTATTTGCATCCAGGCTTAGAACAAATAAATGTTAATGATTGCTACTAGGCAGAATCTAATAGCCGAACATATTTGCTTTAGACTATTGACATTAGACTTGCTAAATGACTAGATAAGTACTCTGGACTAACCATTATTTTTAAGGGAATTAGGGGCACAGGAGGCTATCTCATGGCAAGGCTGATGCAAATAAGAAGAATTTTGCTTTTAGACTTATTAATAAGATAGACGAGATCCGAAGTGACTTAGGAGATTGATATTGCATAGACCCATAGAAAAAACAAATAGAGTTTTCGAAAAGTAATTCAAGTTCGCTACAGTATATACCGTTACCTTACACTTTTCAAAATTTTGAAGAGATGCCTGAGTTTATCCCACTTAACCATCACTTATTACTAATTAATTGAAAAAACATGAAAAGTTTTTAAACGATATAATATAGTCTCTGCAACGAATATAAAACCTATATTAGGCAGGTGCGCATTTTTTTGGGAGGGGGTAATAATAAAAAAATTTAGAGGGGTTATATTACAAAAAAAAGATTCATTTGACACATTTCAATAAGAAGTGCCCATGGACTTAGGATAACTTCTGAATTTCAGAGGGACAGCCTTAGCCCCGAACTCCTCTCCCTGACTTAAACATAAATTTTAATGTAAGAACAAATATGGTGCATCTGCAAAGTACTAACAAGAACAAAAAGTTAAAATTTAGGCAGCAATCTGAATTTTTTTCAGTTTAACCAAGTGAATTTCTTATAACCAGGATTGTTAACGTCCGATTCAGTTTTTGCAAAAGGATGTATTTAGCTTAAATTAAGAACATACAACACCTAACACTAAAGAAAACAACTAAGTGAACAAATGGTTACAATAGGAGAGCCTAAGAAATAAGAAACTACAATAGGAGAGCAAACAGGATCAAAAGAGTAACATTCCTTTTGTAACAACTCCCCCTTACAAGTAAATATATTTTGCTTTCTATCAGCTTCAATCCTTGTAGGCGTGTCAAATGAAATATGTGTGTCCTCCCATTGTGGCTATCATGAACAACATGTTGTTTTTTTGCTAAATAAAAACACATCTGGCGTAATGGGGATACATTTAATTTGTAAAGGCAGGGTTTTCAAATGATAAAAGGCGTGTAAGTTGGGGAATTTAGTGAGACAGGTTATATTGAAAAATAAAAAAGGATCCAAAGAATGACGCTAGGAGAATAGGTATGGTATTTAGCTGCATTTTGGAAATTGTAAAAGGAAGATAACTTGTGAACAGTTCATTGTGTGTGTGTTTTTCTTTTCCTTTTTTTTATGACAAGATCCGAGACAACAGTAATAATTCTAGTCTTGCATTTTTTCAGGAAAATTATTATTTTTACCAAACACTATTAGCTGCATGGGTGGTTAGGTCACACAACAGACAAGGAACTCTCCAGAGACGTCAACTCTTCATGAGAAGTTTTTTGAATATCCACTGTTTAGATTTCGGCTACTATTGAACAAATTCGGATTGAAAAGGCGCTGGGCCCGATTGGATCTTTTTTTGCAGGGTCTTCACTATATATACCTGCATATTAGTTTCCGTATGTAAAGTAGTTCGCGTACGTAGTGCTAAATCTCTATAATATAGGACTTGAACTTTTACGGGTATCAGTTTCTATATTATAATGTGCACATTATATAATAGCAGGCCTAAACACATTAATAAATCTGAGGCAGCAATGCAAATTTAAAATAAATATGTTTTTAATTATTTGAATAACTCATACAATTTATCCCTTATCGTCAAAAACAATTTTGTTTAAATTTAAAAATCTTTGTTTGTTCATTTTCATGGTAACGCGGGGCCCGATTGGGCCCAATCGCTCCAGTCACCCTTTATCAGGCCCTGCTGGGCCGTGACACGCTCTTTACTAGTTTGCAGGTACTGCTGCAACCATAAGGCAAAAGACATTCAATAACCTTATGCTACCCATCGGGAAAGGTGGTGGTAACCCCAGAGATGGCATGGAGTTTGCGCTTTGCGGTAACTATCACACCCAAACTATGAATGGGTGGTGGAAAATGGCTCAAGATTAATTTCCCCAGATTCTATGTATTTTTAACTTTCAGAAGTTATAAAAATAGAAGATGGGGCTGCATAACCTTCACATTGGGCTTAGTAAAGTGTTCCAAATAAATCACAAAAAAAAAAACATTTTACGAGATGAGCAATCTTCTTCATGCAATGAAGTGGTTGTAGTTTTAGATAATAACTATAAAAGATTTCTAACACCTCAAGAATGTATAGAAGTTATATGAGATTATGGAAAAACAAGTAAGCAATTTCTAAGACCACATTGGTTATGCAAGACAAAATAAAAAAAATTACGAAGATGAAAAAAAAACGAGGATATTTCCAGCAAGCAAAAAAAGAAGGATAAATAAGCACAAATTTCGGTCGAGGACTCCACTCGATCGTTTTCAAGTACACAAAAGTAAACGAAGAGCAAAAATATAGGGATAAAAGTCGTAAGTAGAAAAATATAAACAAAACACTACATTTATGTTTTTGTAAATACTAACCTTCACCTGTCTTCAACATATTTCTCAATCTAAAAAAAACTGTAAAAAATAAAATAAAAATGTACCTCCGTACATGGGTAAAACTTCGTACACAGCTATCGAATGATAGCAAAATTGCCGTCTTGCGTTACTGCATTAAGCCGTGGGACTGCAGAAAAATAACCTATAAAACTTACAGGGAAAACATAGACCTTACTATTTTCGGTTATTATGAACCACCGGTTATTATGGTCCGACAAATGGGCCACCCTGAGTCCATTAAACAGTAGAGAGCTACGCAATATTCATTGCAGGTTTTATTTTAATGTACCAGTCATCTGACGGAGATGTAACACTACTGTTTTACTGTTGAATAACTGAGATTCAACTTTATTCATCCACATAATTACATTCTTGAAAGTTTGCCTTACATTTTTTTAAATTGGAAAATATGTCAAAAACATGCTAAAATAGAAAGATATCCAACTTTTTAAGAAAGTCAAGATCATTTTCTAAGAAAAAGTCTAAATAATAGCACAATACTGGCTCAGTGAATGGATAGAGCTGAAGCTAATGAATCCAATGCTAAAACTATCTTATCCTTACGGTACAAGTTTCAGCCGTAGGGCTGTCGGATTATCGCACGTTTCATAGGGAACAAAGACATTCTCCATCCTACCCTAAAGAAGTAATGCTCAAAAACCCTGTAAAACTTGACAACCCTGTCAAAAAACCCTGTAATGGCAGCCCGAGTCGTACAGTGTGGCCTAAAATCTGTCCTTTCGGTGCAACTTACATCTATAGGCTTGTCATTGCAAAATATCATGTTTCACAAGAAGCACAAACCTGAATTGATTTTAGGATAGACTTAGCCCAAGTCTCCTAAATAAATGCTCGGGATTTGATGAAAAAAAGGGGAAAAATAGCAGAAACACCAAAATTCACACTACAGGAAAGCCGCAGAACACCCCCTAGCTTCAGTTGATTCCAAGTAAGCAATGGTTTCAACAGTTTTACCACCAATCAATTGTATCCTAAATCCATAAACTGCAAGTGCACACAGAAGCAATCAATCAGACACAATAATCAAAATTCTCAGTCAGGACGAAGAAAATAAGAAAGAAAATTAATATCTAGGTAGGAAACAAGTTTCTGATATTAGCTAGATGCGTAATTTGGAAAACCAGCTCAACTATGGCAATTCCAAAGGAGTTATGTTACAAAACATGAATTGCCCTGAGAAGCTGAAGCACCTGAAGAACCCCTGAGAACTGACAAAATTACTAAGCTTTTTAGCTTGGACGAAAATGACCAAATTTTCTGACAAGGAGGCGGAATCTTTAGATTGAGTCTTAAGGTACAATAAGAATATCTTAGGTGTTAAAAGCTTCATTGTAAATCCTAATCATCAGGACAAGAGCAAGTATTGGATATACCTAGGCCTCTGAGCATTTGAAAAACTAAAGTAGATAGGTCTACTGGAGAACTAGAGTCACCATTTGATCTAGCAGACCCAGTCTATAGGGGCGGGGAAGGGCAAAATCTTATTTTGACAAAAATACTACATAATACCTTTTAAATTACGAGGTTTCAGAAACGGTATTAAAATAATCTATAAAATAGGGATATGGGTCTTTAGATGCGAATTTTACCGTATCGAGATGGGGGGGGGGGGGGATAGAACCGTTACCTCTTTGAGTAACACTTAGGGTGAAAATATACGTTACTTCAAAAAAAAGAAGCTTATAAAGTTTTAGATATTCTTCCGTCATAAGCTTAAATGATTAAAGTAAGGTGGTATATTCGTAGACAAAGAAGATAGAAAACAAAGCTAAGTGAAAAACCAAATTTCGTGTCCGAAACATTAATGAAACATTAGAAAAGAACACTACTGCTTATGAATATAAAGTGACAAACTGGGATTTTTATTGGAAAAGTTACGTACATTTCCCCCTATTTTGGGAAGCATATGTTGCGGAACAAATGCACTTTCATTTTTCACCCTTTCTTTCAAAAACGTGCATCTATAGATAAACCCTGCAGAAAATAGTTTTTCCCCTGTTTTATAGGTTAGAATGGTCTTTTTTGTAATTGGAAAAAGGGTAATTTGTACTTTTGTCTAGATCTATAGCTCAATGGTAGTCATACGACCAGGCGATACACATACAATGAAAAGGACACTTTTTATTCAGCTATACGCTTTCAATAATTATATTACTTTTCTAGAATTATATTGGAAAAAGAAGTGGTTCTATTACAATTTTATATTTTTATTCGACCCTGCTGTGTTCAGGAAGGTAAGAAGCGAAAAAATGTGAATAAAATTCTAATTATAATGGGATTTTACTAAAACCTTGTTTTAGTGTTAGTTGAAAACACTTTTTAGTTTAATGTTTTTTTTTCCAAACACGATATTACCACACACTATCAATCAGTTAATATTGCTTATATATATATATATATATATATATATATATATATATATATATATATATATATATATATATATATATATATATATATATATATATATACTAAGACCAGCCGGTTATATTTCTATGGCGATTTAAAGACAATAGCCTATCAAAATGCAGCCCATAGCCCATAAAAATTCTTCGTTAAGGTCAAATGGCTGAACATGGAGTTTGGGCAATAAGAGCTGTAAGATTTCTGTCCTTACTTTGTCAAGTGTAGATACTGAGTTTGGCAAATCACCCAAAACTTTTAAAAGCCGTCACCTAACAATAAACTAAACTTGCCATCATCAAAATTAACAACACTCAGTCTGAAAATACTCTGAAATATTATGCTAAAAAATATTCACATAACACGTTTGCCAATATTTATCAAGAAACTGTCAAGATCTGCTTACTAAACTGACCCCCAAAAAATTCTTGCAAAGTACTTAGACCAACCCAGATATAAAGTAGAAAGGAAGTATCTAAATTGCGGCGAGCAAATGAATCAAATTTAATCGCTATCATGATCCAAAGCTCAAACTGTAGCAAAGTTTGCTTTGAATGGCAAAAAGTGTATATACGTGTTTGACGTTTGGACACCTGAATACATGGCATTAAACTAATAGAATTTGTCAGTAATGATATATTCTTCAAATGGTAGGAATACTTCAAACTTCCTAACTGTTTAAAATTTTTAACGTTTACTTAAAAATAAAAATAGGTTTGAAAAAAAAGGTGACTAAAAAAAGTGCTTTTTTTTAGATTGGACGATTATGTTTTCTGGTATACTAAGGCGTCAGCAATTACCTTTTTGGGACCTGATTTGCCACTGATACAACTGAGCTATTTACTACATGAAAGAATTCTGCTTCACAGATGAATTCAGTCGGCACACTGGAGTTGTCTTACTCGGCCTGCCCGTAAAATTTGGTAATAGTAACTGATTAGGGATCTGTTGTAATTAAAAGTAAAAGGTATCAAATAAAACTTTTAAAAATATTCCTCATTTTCTTCTTCCGAGAATTCAGATGGGGCAAGTTCAGACTCCCTGCATGCCCTCCTCGTTCCACGGCAGGAGCATAAGCTGCTGCATCCTTTCATTTTCGAGCAGCTACTGTCAATAACTGACACCTGAATACATGGCAGTAAACCAATAAAATTTGTCAGCTTATTTCCTGCCAAAACCACGCTTTGAAAAATAATAGATTTGGAGTTACAAGAGATCCAGAAGAATTAGATAAGTTAGGTCTGAGTACTGCTCATGCTTTGTTTAATGAAAAAAGCAGGACTAATTATATTAAACAACGTATCTAAAATTGAAAAATAATACTGTGTTTTTAGTCAGGACGGCTTAGTTGTCAAAATAGTGCTACTACTACTAAGAAGTCATCACAGCACTAAGCCGTCTCAGACCAAAACAGCCAAGAAAATTCTTCATCCATCCTGCTCTGTTCAGATATTCACTCTTGGCTCCCACTTGTGAAGTTTCATTTCTTCAAATATTTTATCATTACATCACCCCATCCACTACATCATTACATTATATCATTACATCACCCCATCCAAAGAAGTCCGGAACATTTCTTGGCCTCAGCTGGATTCCCAAAAGGCGCAGTTTTTAAGCCTATTATGCTTCTTCCCAAAAAAGTGACTTTATAAAAGACTTTCATTACAGAACTATCCAGTTGGATTGAACCCAGATCGTTTGGCTTCTTGTTTGATCACCCAAAGGACTACCTAAGACAATCCTCAGTCAGTTCCTCGAAAAAACAACTACATTATTTTCCTCATGTTTTTGCTTCAGAAACATGCCTAACAGCTAACATTACCGTTGCTTCTACTATCCTTACTGTTCTAGGACTTTTGTTCCTATTCTTCCAAAACTCTTTTCAACTGAAAAGGAATAACCCTGCGTCTTGGCTACACTACCTCCAATAATCTCCCACCAGTTCCTATACCATTTCCAACAGCTCTATCGAAGTTCCAGCCTCCCTAAAACTATTCGACCAATCCTTCCTTTAACGATGTGAATCGAGGCCCAATACATTCCTTTAACAGGGGCTAGATCGAATTGACAACTTCCCGTCGATTTCTTAACATTGGAATTAACATCCTTAACATTCAGATACTGAGCAACTGTTTCTATTGTGTCTATTTGACATCCCCTTAAATCAGGGTTAAATACATTCTCTACTTCCATACCTTTCACTCACTCTCTTAAAGTGCATCGCTGAAAAACATTATTACAAATTATTTTCTCTTCCACCGAAAGTTTCCTATAGTTATTTTCCTATAACGCACAAATTTACTATCCAACTGCTTTTGGATTCTTCCTCTCAGATTTTCATCCGAAAATTCTATCAACATCAAAACTACCTGGTAAGCAGATACGTTTTGTAAATTTCAGCTCCATATTTTCTCTAAAAGATGATGGTCTTTACTTTTAACACCAATGACAGCAGACCAATTTACCCTAATATCCAGTAGCGAACCCTGCTAGTCCTCTACTTACGATAAAATAATCAACAAGATCACCATAAAATGATCGTCCAGTTCCCATGTTAACTTGTATACCATTTGAAGACCAAATACAACATTCGTTACTAACGAGATAGCGTAAATACAAACTGTGACAATCGATTATTATTGCTGTTTTTCTCCCTATGCAAAATTGATCGAAGCTTTTATATCATCTGTATCTACTTGTACTAACTTAGGCATTAGAGCCCTCCAGTGAAAATGCCATATTTCTCTTCGGAATCTCATTTATTTGCTTCTTCAACTATATGTAAAATTCCTCCAAATGACAGCTGTTAGTCTTCCCTGCAGGGGCACGAATCGTTGCGACTGATTTTATTGAGGTATTATATTTAGCTAATTGCAAAAGGCACAAGATATAGAAACTTTCCTTTCAAATAAGCCCTTAGACAGCTCTCCATAATGTTCCTGTAGGAGTGGGAAAATAAACAAGGGAAAAAAACCCCAATAAGACACATCAGCGCTACCCTTTCAAAAAAGTTATTTTTCCTGTTGGTCAAGCCAAGGGACTATAAGTTTTTGAATAGTGTTTTCGGATAAGAAGATTCCAATGGTGCATTTTTTGTTTCAGCCCAGCACCATTTTTTAGCGGTTTCAGGATATTTTTGGAAAATTCCCGAAACGAAATAACATTTTGTTACCAAGACTAGTCAAGATAATAGTTACCATTCCTGAATCAACTACAAATGAAAACTTTTTCTCACTAGCTAGTTTTTATAAAGACGCTTCTTTATGTATGGTTACAAATGGTCGTGGTTTGTTTTTTACTAGCAATGCAGCTCCCACTGCAACCATGGTACAGTGCAACAACGATTCCATTATTGATTTCTTGACAGCATAAACACGGCTTAGAGGTTTACTCCTTTACCAAGAGTCTAAATTCTTCCCTAAGTACACTATCTCTCCTATCTGAATAAATTCATTCTACAAGTTTGATACTTCCTAAGCCGGGGAGATAATTTTAAGAAACTCCTAGCAAGTACCTTTCAAAAGTCACCGGTCGAATTATAAGAGTGCCCACACTAGAACTGGGGGAAGAAACGTCCCTAGAATTTAGAATTGAATGGAGGTCTTGTAAAATCCTGGGATCATTCAACGTTTTAGCACTTGATGATTATATTCTATCAACAAAAGTCGGCGTCCCGATTTCTCATTTTGCAAGCCTACCACAACTGGCACATTATATACCCGACTCAACTATACACTGCTTATTTAAATTCTCATCTACAGCCTAACTCTTTTCTGGAGGAATTATACGACAGTCAAGAAGAAGGCCATACGAAACACTTTTGATAGATCCGTAAAATTTCTCCCGATTTTCCATTGTGGAACCAGATGGAACCAAGATCTGGTGCCCTGGCCGATAATAAGAACTAAATAAATAAGTGAAAATAACAAAAGAATCCCGAGGTCTACTATATGATAAACTTGACATAAAAAGAAATATATATATATATATATATATATATATATATATATATATATATATATATATATATATATATATATAAATATATATAAATATATATATATATATATAAATATATATATATATATATATAAATATAAATATATATATATATATATATATATATATATATATATATATATATATATATATATATATATACCCTAATGTTTCCTTCCACATACGTGTTAAAAACAAACATAAGTGGACAACTTACTTTTAAAGCAGTGGAAAATACAGTTGAACTTCATGACATCTGTAGAACACCAGCACCAATGCCAAAACCGTATCCTTTTGGTCCAAAATTTTTACCATAGCAAGCTAAAAAAAGATGTAACATTTACTTGCTTAATGAGAAACTGAATGCTGTGAGAAAAATGAATTCACTAAAACAAGATGGTGAAGTTGGGAAGTAAAAAAGGACAATAGTCCTTAAAGCCTCTTTTTCAAGGGAACAAAAATGTTTTACGGTTAAAGTGTTTGATGCAGACATAAAAGAAGGCCAATTAAAAATTTAATGAATATTTTGCAACAAACTTTTATCAAGTCTGGTACCAATTGGTATATATGATTTAAATACATTGTTTTCAAGACATGGAATATTAGGACTTTTCGACATTACAAAGGCAAATGCTACATTTTATTTCCAAAGAGGGTTTCAATGGTGGTTATTCAAGGTATCAAATGGAAGAGGGGGTCGTAGTCGAAGATGACGTGAAGTGGTGAATTCCTCAAAGGTTTTAAAGTTATGCAACTTGCCTTGAAACTAAAACTAAAATCTAAAAATAGAGTAAAAGCACTGGTGTTAAGTCTTCCCCCTCCCCCAGAAAACTTTCGGGATTCTGGCGGTACTCCCTCTTCCCAAAAGAAACCATGAAAAAAAAGTTACTGACTAAATTACAAAGATAAAAATAAGAGTACATGCCCAGGTTCCTCAGATCTGGGATAGCTTCACTGACTTTTTTTTATACCAAGCTCTTTAATGCTTCCCTGTTTCATTCCGTTTTCGAGCATGCCCCACAGAGAATCTAGTCTTCCCTAAAAAAATGCACTCTTCAGAATTTTTTGTTCACATTTATGAATTTTATTTATTTTTAAATAAAAATATAATAATAAAATATAATTAAATAAAAATATTTAAATAAAAATGAATTTTTATTTATTTCATGACCTTAAATTCCCTATATGAGGCTAGGTTCATAAAATTAGCCAGGACTGAACTACGAGGAAGGGAGGGGGGGGAGGCAATTAGTTAAGTAACGGTGAAAATCACTGACTTAATAATTCCAATTATATCAAAGCCCAATTGTGCTGTATTTATATTCGCATATAATAGTCGACAATGCAGGATATAGCTAAATAAGAGTGACACAAGACTATCAAAAAAACGTTTTTGTGACTCGTGGAGAAAAGAGGGCTCAAAGCTGGCTCTAGTCTACAATTATGACAAATAGGAATATGTAAAATATGATCACATTTTAGATATGTATTTTATTTTCAAATTATGTTCTAGTACAACTGACATAAAATAGAGATATGACATAAAATATCATGGCTCTATAATAAAATCTTTTGTGTTAGACTATCCAAGTATTATCGGACATGAAAATTAATAAGGGCATTCATCGCTCTGTTTTAAGCTTAATGTCAGTATTGAAAGAAACAAAATATACAAGTACTCAAAGGGTTAAAATAAACTTCTTCTTTTTTCACACATTTCCTGGCGAAAAAGCCTATTTCTTCATGGCTCTAAAATTTAGATTTTGTTTTTACAGTCTGACGTTCTAAAATCAACAATCTTGCTTAGAAGTAAAATTAATGACTTGACAATCTAAACGAGAATTTGGCGAGAATTGGTTTTTCCTTTGATGGTGTCATGATAGGTGATTATCTTTTAAAATGTGCCACTTAAGTTTATTATGTATTGCATGTCTTGTTTTAAATTTGTGTATCAAAAATGTATATCATTTGTCTCAAAATATGCATTTTAACATCCCCACAAAAGGCTCCATGGCCTGTGAACGTAAGGATAAACTCTACAATCACATTTGTCAAGATTCATAGTACAAGATAAGGGAAATAAACACGGAGGAAAAAAATAACAAAAGAGAAATACAGAAAAATGCAAATAGTTATATCAAACCTTTTTTTCCATTATTTACACTCAATTGAATCGGTAAATATATATTACAATTAGTACTTACCCCGATGGAGTGGCAATCTCTGATATTCTTCAGCAGGTAGTTCCAAACCCTACTACACGCGCATATAGGGTTAAAATCTGACCTCACGGTTGGAGTTCTAACAACCAACAAAAATTAAGATTTACGAGTTACGTGAAGATTTACACTAACTCGGGGTTGTAACAACTTCGAAAAACAAGAGGGAAATTGACCATGAAGATATTTATGAATAAAAATAGCACAAAATAGGAAATACTGTGGACGGAACCTAAGGAGAGAATTTGTTGACGTACTATTCGTATCTGAAACTAGCTGACGAGCATTTTCATGAAGAAGAGAAAGTGGTTTTAATAGGGATCGGAAAGTAGTCATCCAAACAATAGAACAGTAATTTATGTACGGCTATATGAGAGAATTTTAAAGAAGCTTTAAAATATATCCAAGAAAAATATACCTTAGCGTACGTATTATGCCTAAGTTTCTTGACACTTTTAATCGGAGAAGGTTAATATGGTTCTTAAATGAAAGATTCTAGTCGACAGGGACTCCTAAAAACTTAAAAAACCTATTTTTTGATCTAGAAATAATACCTTTAGAACTTGGAATAATATTCAAACCAGGAAATTACAAGCCAATGCTGGAAAAAACAAAATTGAGACTTGGAAACATTCAGAGTGACACGATTGCTTCAAACCACTCATAAGCTCTGCCCATCAGTATTTGAAGCTTTATTAACAAATTATTTTGATCCCGCTCGGCCCAAACAAACGTATTATCATCAGTAAATGCAAATAAATCAACATTTTGTTCAATACATATTGAATTACGATACTGCAACTCATCTGGGTGACATATTTTGCAACAATTGGACCTTTGAGCATCTCTTTCATGCTCGTCATTTGAGTATCATACAATGTAAAGCAAAGGACGAAGGATAGACCCTTGTAGAATCCCAAACTCTACTTCGGCCTTAATATCAGACCCTGGATCAAAAGATACAAACCGGTCATGAAGATAAGATTGCAACCATTCGAATGCTTCTTCCCGAACACAAAATGCGAAAATTTTGCAAGAAGAATATCATGGGACAAACTGTCAAAAGCTTATCTCACATCCAAAAAAAATGCCGATGGCGTTTTCGTCAAGTCTAAAGCATTATTCACAAAATTGAGAAGGCCAATGCAAGCCTATTCAGTAGAACACTTTGGACGAAACCCAAACTGGTGCTCTTCAAAAAATTTCTTCGCTGCAAAGAAATCTGCCAAACGAGAATGGAAGGGTTTTTCAAAGTTCTTTGTAGCTGTAGAAAGAAGAAAAATATGCCAGTTATTTGAAGGATCAATCTAGCAACCATCTTTGTGGATGACGATTATACGTGCGGACGTCAGAGCCTGTAGGAAAACTCCACGTTCAAACGACCTATTAATCAATTTTGTTAGCGGAGTCACTATCGCTCGGAGAACGGACTTAACTACTCAAGTGGGTACTAAATCAGGTCCTGAAGAAAATGATCCCTTTAAATTGGAAACTATCAGAACAACCTATGTTTCAGTTACTTGTTCAAGCACAGAAGATTTGTGACAAGAAGGACCCAAATATCAAGTAAAATCACTATTAGATCTTGATTCAGATACAGAATTAGCTGTCAAACGAGCAATCGAAGCAAAATACAATATAAATTCCTACTTTATTTCTTCTTCTTTATCAATATCCTTTCCGCATAGCTTGAGCTATGTTAATACAAAAGGTAAATGAAAAAGTGACAGTTGATGTCAGATGTAATAAAAAATGACAACACTCTCACACAAAATACTCGAATAAATGAAAATGTTTTTATATAGCCAATCCATTTTCAAGAGACCACAGTTTTTAGTTTTTAAAAATATACGTACCCCTTTGGGCTATAAATAGGACTCCTTCACCAAAACTAAATAAATGATTTAATAACCCCCAAAAACACCTAAGCCTTATTGTAAACTTGCTCTTAGTTTTACAATCCCTATCCCCTCCCACACAGAAAGAGTTAATATATACAGTAATTCCTTGCATCGCAATATTCGAGACAAATATGACGCTTTTTCTGACAAAAAGATTTTTTCTTCCTTTTTAAACTTTTTCCTCTCCGAAAAATTTTTCTAGAGGCTAGCTCCCAAACCCTGGAGAAATTTATATGGGTGACCTTGCCTATTTAAGCTATATCCATAAGTAATATATTTCTTCTTTCCTAGAATGCACTTTCTATGGAATAGAAAACTTATCCGTGAAAAAAAAGAATCAAACAGCAAAATATGAATTTTTGCGGTTAGTAACTCTTGGACACAAACGATCAGCCAAAATAAATTTGACGATTTTAGTTCAGCCGTAAGGCATGTACAAGAGCCAGATTTGCAATATAAATCACGCAAGGAGAACTGTTTTGCTAACCGAAAATAAACAGTAAGCTTTTCGTAACAAAGACGATGCATGCAGGTGCGCTGAAGTCCCACAAAACTTGGGTTTTTACTAAAACCCTTACTTTAGATATAAAAAGCGTTTTCCATCACCTTTTAGATCCCCACCCCAAACTTAAGGATTAGATTAGCAAAACCAATTTTATTTGACTTATTTACAAGTGTTCGTAGAAGTTTTAGTATAGCTCTAGTCCTAAATAACGAAATTGTCTCCATAAATTCTTCAAATCAAATAGTTTGTGGTAACGAACTGTAGTAAGGAGCGACCCGGCTCAATAGTAACCAAAACTCTAAAAAATAGAACTTTGATACCAATAGTTACATCAAAAGAATCGCATTTTAATATTAATTTTAAAAATATAAGTTTCATCAAGTTTAGTCTAACCCATCAAGAGTTACGAGCCTGAGAAAATTTGCCTTATTTTAGAAAATAGGGGGAAACACCCCTTAAAAGTTATGGAACACCCTGGAACACAAAGACACCCCTTAAAATAAGCAGGGGCTGCTTCCTCATCAACGTTTCGCTCTTTACGCTGAAGTTTTTTACAGTTTTAAAAAGTAGAGTTGAGAGAAAGAGCCAAACTTTAGCGTAAAGACCGGGACGTTGATGAGGAAGCAGCCCCTTTCATATACGAAGTAATTTCTGTTCGTTTTAAGTTTTAATGTCACTCCTTACTTTCAGTTAAAAAAACTTGTTTTTTTTTATTTAATTCTGAAGTAGATTCTAAATAATCATCTTTACGAAAACATACTGTTTTATCCTCTGATAAGAATAGGTTTTTCTTACAAGAAAAATTACTTTTTATTCTTTCTTCGTTATTTTCAATTGGCATAAAAAGAAATGAAAGATTATCTCGTTTACCTTCTTCTTTCTTTAATATCAATTAAAGGGTGTCAATAATTTATAGATCTGACAATCTACAACCCGTGCCGTACGAATAAGTTTGTAAATCCCTTCGTACAATATTTTTTAAGTGTATTTAACAGGTGACTTTCTTTTTTCTGTTTTCTTTGTGATTGTAAAAGTAGCACAATTTAGCGTTCATTATTAAGTGCTACGATGGCTATCTAATTAAAAGAATACGAGTATTTACAAGAAATAAAAAACAAACACAAAAATGAACAAATGGAAAAAGGAAAATGTGGCACGTCCACAGGGTTGGTCGGGCTTCCAGCCTCTCCTCCTTTAATTTAATAATTATATGATGCATGCCATTATATCTTATATCTTTATGCAGTGTTTTATTTCCCTTTATTCCGAAATTATCCCAGACAATCCCTGTACATGCACCTCGATCAAATATATCCCCTTAGATTTATCTCTAAAAATCGAAAAAAAATGTGCTTTAAAACCCTTAGGTGTATGTTATCTCCCTCTTCTTAAGAAAATTATTCTGAAACCCTAAAGGCTCTGTCTGTGTGAAATCAAGGCTCTGTATAAGTTCGAATTTGTATTAGGTTTGCAGAAACTTACGGACCGCAAAATTATAGTTTCAAAACTTTACTTCTTGATGGTTGTAATTCCAATTTGTGAACTATTCCCATTTCTTAAGATCATCAAAAATATCAAATTACCACCTTTTTTATCAGAAGCAATTATTTGGACATAAATATGATTTGTTTAGAGTAAATAAACGTATTTTGGTTACCTTTTCTGCGAAATTTTGTAAACTTAGCGGACTTACGTATATAGAGTGGACCCACACCTTGAACTATTACGGGTGGAACTGAGGTAATTATAATTACGGTGGTTATTATATTTGGAAAGAGTATTGAATGGGGATCAAATGCTTGATATCTTCTTTTTTTAATTTTTTTCATCTTCATTTATCATTCTTCTTGTGAGTCATTTTCATTGTTCAACGAGAATCTCATTATACAAATGGTAAATATTGAAGTACGTTCAGTAATAGAATCTACGCAACGCATAGATACGGAATGACCTTGAGCAACTCCGATCATCTATTACTTCCACAATCAGACTCCACTACTCCTGTTAAGGATTCTGGCCCATCTTTTTAAAGAACTTCATAGGTGTTGGAAGCAAAGCTCTTTTGTATAATATTCGCTTTTGTAGCATATCTGAACAAATTCTACAAAACTTGGACCGTTAAAGAACAGAAACGACAAAACAGGTACGAAAAAACAGAAAAGGTACAAAATAGCTATTATAAAAACAGAAACAGAACAGAAAAAAAAAAAAACAGGTCATCTGTTTTGTCCCGTTTCTTTTTTTTTGTATGAACAGAATAGAAACAAATACTCTGAAAATAGAACAGAAACAGAAAACAGAAACAGTTAGATCGTTAACATTATCAAATTACCATCTTTTTTTTATTAGAACCAATTACTTGGACATAACTATGATACTGATCCCCTCCATGAATCAGACCAAGTTACGACTAAGAAAGAAACAAGAGTTTGTGTTAGCATTCCAGGAACAGAAAAATGACAAATTGTAATATATGCATATGCATTCTGGGAAACACTATTTCTACGTAGATAAGAGATTATTTCCACTTAGGAAAAAAGAAGCATAAAGCAGGAAATAAAAAATCATAATTTCGTTACATAACTTTGAGCCACAAGCGGAGGCTTTCTGTGATGTGGTAATAATAAAAAAAATGTATGCATTTGCAAGGCATAATAGCAAATCATAGCATTGTAAATAGCAAATAATAGCATTGTAAACTGTTATATGACCAAAATATGGAGAAAAAATTTTGCTTACAAAATAGGCTATTTCTACTTATAAAAACAAGGATTAACAGAAAATTAAAGTTTTGTACTATATGCATATGCAACCCGGGCATTATAAGTTGTTGCCCGACAAAAGCAGAAATAAAAAACTAATTCCCTCCAGAATCTAAATCCGTCTGTCCCTTGGCAAGAAAAAAACCTCAATTAGCACCTACCTGATGAGGTCAGTATAAAAACCACAAGAAAAACCACAGGACTCAATATTCAAACTGTTTTCCTCAGAGAAAAAATGATGAATGCTGTCAAGTAGCCCATTGTGACTCCAAAATTAAATTTGTAAAGTATTTGATGGAACTACAGATATGTACAACTAGCTCTTTCCTGCACAGAAGATATCAATTGGTAAATCTAGCTGGGGCTACTGAGAAGCATATTCATGATTTTTGAATTGAATACAAAGAGTCTTCCCATATTTCGTCATTTCTGTTTGTCCCATGTTCGTAGTTGTCGAAGTATATTTTTCTTTCAGTTGTTTCTTTTGTTTTTCTTGATTTTTACTCCGTCTTTTTCCGGGCCCTGCCCAGTTTTTTTGTGACGGGTTATAAATAAAATGATGATGATGACGAATTCAGTCAACTATTTCCTAATTTGAATCAAGGTTGCTATATTACTTACATCACAAGTAGTTTAAGTTTTATTTTACTTTTTCTTTAAGATAAGAACAGTTACCTTGCTTGAGGCGCTAGTGTCTTCGACCCCATTAGTGCCAAAGCACAAAAGGTTACGGCTTGTTCTAGCTAAAAGTATTATTGTATTATTATGTGGACTTACTTCGACAGTAGAGATCCCCTTCTCTTTCACAAAGCGTTATGGATTCGAGTCTTTTGGAACAGCCACTGCAAACAAAACAGGAGATATGCCATGCCTTTCCACCTCCCATCATTTTCTCGGCCATGTACACAGCTTTCCCTTGATAAAAATAATTTTGATGATACAAGACTATTATAGACAGATATTACTTGATTTCTTTCAAGACAAGAAAAAACGACAAAAAAAGTTTTTGGACGAAAAATATAAAATAAGAAACTGTATTCCAAGGTGTTATAAAATGACCTGGATGAGTTCTCAATTTACACTTTTCATACACAGGTGCAATTGACCTCTGTATTATATAGCCTTATTTAATCAAACCATAATTGCATGAATCCTACAAAAAACTTGGCAAAAGTTGAATTCAAACCTTTCCGGCAGTTTTGACGTTGTGGTTTTTTTTTTCTCTTTTTTTTTTGCATAGAATCACCGCCTTTTTCTCCAATACAGAAGTTCTATGGAAAAATTTGCGGTGTGGTCAAACCTCTCCAGCAGTTTCGTCGTTCTGTGTGCTTTTTTTTGGCATAAAATCACCGTCTTTTTCTCCAGAAATTCTACGGAAAAACTTGCGGTGCGGTCAAACCTTCCCAGCAGTTTTGTCTTAGTGTGGGCATTTTATATGCATAAAATCACCGCCTTTTTCTCCGATATAAAAGCTCAATGGAACAAGAGCTAAGAGCTCATATGGCACTTGTGACGAGGTCAGAAGAGCCAAGAGCTCATATGGCATGAGCTTTAGCAAAATCATAAGAATCAATAGATTGATTTAAACGGAAAATAAGAGGCTTAATGCCGGTCGGGATTTAAAATGAGAGATCTGAGACACGAGGTCCTTCTAAATATCAAAATTCATTAAGATCCGATCACCCGCTCGTAAAATTAAAAATATTTCATTTTTCTAATTTTTCCTCTCCCTTCAGCGCCCCAGATGGTCAAAACGGGGAACACGACTTAAAAAGTCCATTTGTGCAGGTCTCTGACACGCCCTACAATTTTCATTGTTCTAGCACGTCCAGAAGAACCAAACTCGCCAAAGCACTGGACCCCCCTAACTCCCCCAAAGAGAGCGGATCCAGTCCGGTTACGTCAATCACGTATCTAAGACATTAGCTTATTCTACCCACCAAGTTTCATCCTGATCTTTCCACTCTAAGCGTTTTCCAAAATTTCCGGTTTCCCCCTCCAACTTTTACCAATGTCACCAGAGCTGGTTACGATTTAAAAAAAGAGCTCTGAGAAATGAGTTCCTTCAAAATATCAAATTTCATTCAGATCCGGTCACCCGTTCTTAAGTTAAAAATACCTAAATTTTTCTAATTTTCCGGATTAACAACCCCCTCCACTCTAAGCGTTTTCCAAGATTTCCGGTTTCTAAGATTTCTGTTTCCCCCTCCAGTCCCCTATGTCACCAGATCCAATTTGAATTGAAAATGGAGCATCTGAATCATAAGATCTTTCTATTCCCTAAATATCAAATTTAATTAAGATCTGATCACCCGTTCGTAAGTAACAAGTACCTCCTTTTTTATAATTTTTCCGAATTACCCCCCCCCCCCCAACTCTACCAAAGAGAGCTATATGGTCCGGTTTTTTCAGTCACGTAGCTTGGAATTGTGCTTATTCTTCCCATCAAGTTTCATCCTGATCTCTCCACTCTAAGTCTTTTCCAAGATTTCCACACACACCCCCCCCACTCCCCCCATGACATTGGATCTGGTCGGGATTTAAAATGAGAGATCTGAGTTACGAGGTCCTTCTAAATATGGAATTTCATTAAAATTCGATCCCTACTTTGTAAGTTAAAAATACCTCATTTTTCATAATATTTCAGAATTAGCCGTACCCCCACTCCCCCATAAATGGTCGAATCCGGGAAAAGACTATTTCTAATTTAATCTGGTCTGGTCTCTGATATGCCTGCCAAATTTCATCGTCCTAGTTTATGTGGAAGTGCCTAAACTAGCAAAACCGGGACCGACAGAAAGACCGACAGACCGACAGAATTTGCGATTGCTATATGTCACTTGGTAAATACATAATGACATAAAAAACTTACCGTGTGGTCAAACCTTTCCGGCAGTTTTGTCATTGTGTGCTTTTTTTGGCACAAAATCAAAGTCTTTTTCTACAATATATAGAAGCTCTATGGAAAAAAACTAGGGGTGCAGTCAAACCTTTCCGGGAGTTTTGTCATAGTGTATGCTTTTTTTTTGCATAAAACCACCGTCTTTTTCTCCAATATTGAAGTTCTATGGAAAAACTTGCGGTGCGGTCAAACCTTTCCGGTATTTTACCCTCTAGTAAGTTGGTTTTTCTTATTTGTATTGCTGAGGACGGCCCTTGGGCATAGGGCCGAAATATTCATTCTAATTCATTTCCCACTATATTGAGAAATTCCCTATTGTTCTTCTTGTTTTTTGGTGTTTGTGATGGAAAGGCAGTGTGGTCTTCATTACTATTTTTGTCACAAAGACAGTCTTGTTTTTGCATAAAATCACCGCCTTTTTCTCCGATATAGAAGCTCTATGGAAAAACTTGCGGGGTGGTCTAACCTTTCCGGCAGTTTTGTCGTGGTGTGTGCTTTTTTTGCATAAAATTACCACCTTTTTTCCGATATAGAAGCTCTACGAAATTATATGAAATATGTTAAAAATCTTGAGACTTAAAAAT
This sequence comes from Artemia franciscana, assembly GCF_032884065.1. Classification (NCBI taxonomy): domain Eukaryota; kingdom Metazoa; phylum Arthropoda; class Branchiopoda; order Anostraca; family Artemiidae; genus Artemia; species Artemia franciscana. The sequence continues at coordinate 48,175,479 of NC_088864.1, read as the reverse complement.
ACTTGAGTCCGGGAATGGCTCATTGGTTCTAGGCTGCATTGATCCGTTGCGTAAATTGCATAGACAGAATCCACAAAAAAGATACCACGCCACTGTAGGGTAGGTAGATACCAGGCCATATGCTCAGTAGGGTATTAACCATTGCGCAAAATACTCAGCTGAATATAAGACGCGTAAAATAGAAATGGACAGTACCTACACAGGCCAAAATCAAAAAGATCCTATCTATGTCCGAAATGTTTTTACCATTACGTAAATGGGATCCTCCTTGCCTTACGTGAGCCTTATTTGGGGAGGGGACGATAGTCTTAGAGATTTAAGGGGAGAGAGACCGTAAATTTTGGGTAACAAGAGATTGCGACTCAGCAATTATGAAGTAAAATAACATTCTATAGAATATTTGGACTCACAGACTCATATATGTGGCTACGATTAATGCCGTATAATGCTAAATTAATCCGTGCTTCAGACTTAGATATTTTACCGGGTGCACTCAAATATTTTTTTTTTAAAGACTAAGCAGCTAAGGTTAGTCATCTCCTGCTGTTAGAGGTTTTCGACTTATTTTTATACACTATGCCTGATTGCCATAATACAGCTATTTATGCTTAAAACAACAATAGTAGAAGGAGGGACATCCCATGAAATGAGTGCACTTTACTCTTGGGTCGTTTCCCTTTCAATTTACACGAACCTATCTAACAAAAAAATGTCTTAAAATTCAGGCCCAAATCAGTGCAGCGAAAAAGGAAAAAAAGATGAACAAAAATCTAGGCAACCCCTCAAATATCTGGATCTTTATCTAAACCAAAACTCCATTGAGGAAATATTTCGATTATATTTATCCAAATCAATTACTCCCCTTCATAAACGAAGGTCACTTATATAAACGGGAACAGTGAATACGTAAAATATAAATTCTTTTTTTTTTCGCGTACTCTATGCTTTTCCGTGATTTTAATGACAAATAAATTATTCTATTGTCAATTGTTCAATATGTATTGCATTATAATATATTATAAATATATATATATATATATATATATATATATATATATATATATATATATATATATATATATATATATATATATATATATATATATATATATATATATATATATTTATATATATATAAATACATCAATATTATAAATTATTCAATATTTGGACTCTAAGAGTTTTGGTTCCATCCATGAAAATACAAATTCAAATTAGAAATTAATCTCTTGAACTTAGAAATTAAAACTTTCCTTGTATTTTGTTACAATACCTTGCAATATCACTAATATGCTTAAGTATGCAAGAAAAATTTTGATTACTTCCCAGATTAAAATAATAAGCAGGCTTGGTAAAGATTAAAAAATTCAAAAAACAAAGAAATAACAATTATCCAATATGTTGCTGAAAATTTATTTCCAGAAATTTACAAGTCTCTTTGTAGGAGGTCGATGAGCAGCATCAAGTCACCTCAGCTTCAAAATAAATATTTCACGCAGGTTGATCAATTTTCATAGTAATAAATCAAATAAAATAATAAAAAAAATGAAGTACTAAAATGAAAAAACAATAATAAATAATATTAATAATAGTAAATAATTTAATAATACAATATTAATGAAATAAAAACATAGTAACAATAATGAAAAAACTGAAACATATGTACATCTGGTTGATTTATGGTAGAAAAATAGCATTTATGCGACATTGTAAAGCGTCCTCTATGTCCACTTGCAAGTTTTGAACGTCAACTCTTAAGAAGAGAAGGCCATCCATCACCCATGATTTGTTTATTTTGCCTATTGTCAAGTCTCCAATATGTCAAAAGTCACTGACACTATAAAAAAAAAGATGGTAACTCTTGTCAATGGAGTGAGGACATCAGCTAAGAGAATTCTTGATAGATATTGCTGTATCCGTCCAAGGATATAGAGCAAAGCTTCAGTGTTTGGTGCTTTAAAATTAGGTGGTGCTTTACTGGTACATATACCTTGAAAAGACATTCGTCATCACTTTCATGGCATCATCTAAGAAGATTTCAACCATAACTTTTAGCCCTGCAATTTTTTTACCCTTATTTGCCTTTTGGATGGCGTTTTAGTTTGATTTACACTTTGAACAAGTTTGTGCTTTAGATTGAGCCCAACTTCTTTTCATTTCTTATCCCAATTTTTCCCTCGTCAATTTCACCTTCTAATATTTTTTCTTCCGCGCTGTATTTTCGAGCGTACACAAGATAGGAAAGCCCTGAGTAAACCCTTCCTAAACATATAGGCAGCCAAAGCAAGCGTAATTTACTGGCCATTTAAACAATTTCAGAGGTCAGATTTTGTTGTAGGCTCAGCGACAGCTCTTTTACAATTCCTATAAGTTAGGTGGCACTTAAGTGTGACAAAGTCAGAAAATTTGACAGATGGCTCTTGTTCTGGTCTCCTAAAGATTTCACCTAAAGTTCAGCCATTTCGTTGATATTCTTATTTTATTGGCACTAATTCATTTGCGATAGTCAATCGCCAAAGCACTGAACCCCACCCCCTAACTCCCCCAAAGAGAGCGGATCCAGTCCGGTTACGTCAATGGCGTATCTACGACATTTATAAGCGTTTTCCAATATTTCTGTTTCGTCCCTCTAACTCCCTCCAATGTTAACAGATCTGGTAGGGATTTGAAATAAGAGCTCAGAGACATGAGTTAATTCTAAATATCAATTTTCATTAAGATCCGGTCACCCGTTCTTAAGTTAAAATACCCCAATTTTTCTAATTTTTCCAAATTAACATCCCCCAGCTCCCCTAAAGAGAACGGATCAGTTCCAATTATGTCAATCACATATCTATAACTTGTGCTTCTTCCCATCAAGTTTCATCCCGATCTCTCCACTCTAAACGTTTTCCAAGATTTCCGGTTTGCCCCTCCAGCTCCCCCAAACGTCACCAGATGGTCCGGATTTAAAATGAGAGTTCTAAAGCACAAGATCCTTCTAAGGATCAAATTTCAATACTATCTGATCACCCGTTCGTAAGTTACAAATACCTCATTTTTTCTAACTTTTCCGAATTAATCCTCCGCCCCCAGCTCCACCAAAGAAAGCGGATCAGGTCCAGTTATATCCGTCACATATCTTGGACTTGTGCTTATTCTTCCCACCACGTTTCATCCTGATCTCTTCGCTTTAAGGGTTTTCCAAGATATCAAACTCCCACCCAATGACACTGGATCCGGTCGAAATTTAAAATAAAAGATCTGAGTTACGAGGTCCTTCTAAATATGAAATTTCATTAAGATCCAATCACTCCTTCATCAGGTGAAATACCTCATTCTTTCTAATTTTTTAGATCTACCCCCCCACTCCCCCAAAGAGAGCGGATCCGTTCCGGTTATGTCAATCACGTATCTAGGACATGTGCTTATTTTTCCCACCAAGTTTCACCCCGATCCCTCCATTCTAAGCGTTTTCCAAGCTTTTAGATCCCCCCAACTCCCCCCAATGTCATCGGATCCGGTCGAGATTTAACATAAGAGCTCTGGGACACGATATCTTTCCAAATATCAAATTTCATTTAGATCCGATCACTCCTTCGTAAGTTAAAAATACCTCATTTTTTCGAATTTTTCAGAATTAACCCTCCCTCCCCCAAAGAGAGCAGATCCGTTCCGGTTATGTCAATCACGCATCTACGACTTGTGATGATTTTTCCTACCAAGTTTCATCCCGATCCCTCCACTCTTAGCGTTTTCCAAAATTTTAGGTTCCGCCCCCCAACTCCCCGCAATGTCACCGGATCCGGTCGGGATTTAAAATAAGAGCTCTGAGACACGATATCCTTCCAAACATCAAATTTCATTAAGATCCAATCACCAGTTCATAAGTTAAAAATACCTCATTTTTTCTAATTTTTCCGATTTAACCGTTCCCCCACTCCCCCCCCCCCAATGGTCGAATCGATGAAAGGACAATATATTATTTAATCTGGTCTGGTTCCTGATACGCCTGACAAATTTCATCGTCCTAGCTTACCTGGAAGTGCCTAAAGTAGCAAAACCGGGACAGACAGACCGACAGAATTTGTGATCGCTATATGTCACTTGTTAGATACCTAGTGCCATAAAAACGAATTCTTTCTTAAAGTCTTTCTTAAAGTTAAAGAGACCGTTTTTGTGGCCAGTCATCGCTGTTCTCTGTTTTCCAGCCGTAAATTTCATTGTCCATTTTTGTTCATCTTTACCTCAGTAAGTTTTTTCCATGCCTTTTGCTTTAGCAGTTTAGATTCATGCTTCATGTCACTTAATATCTTAATGCGTCAGAGATAACAAACATGTCTTTTCCACTTTCCAACCACGGACCACACTTCAAAATTTCGTTTACAATTAAATGGGATTCTCACTGTCGTTTATTCCATTCCTTTTTCTTTAGCTGTTGCGATTCTTGCTTTCACTAGTTTTCTAATCATATTTATCCGTGCTTCATTTTCATTATTCAAACCCTTAAAAAATTTAAATGACCTAAATTAGAATTAGTGCCTTTGTAAAATTACGTTTTTTTTGTTATTGGACCTTTAACTTTTGCCTTGGCTTGTCTTTTGTTACTATGAAAAATATAACGCCGAACGTTTGATTTTTAACAGAGGCTGATGCCTCTGTTAAATATAATGTCGTTATTTATAGCTATTTCATTGCTTGGAGCTTTTATAAAACGTTGAGCGTTAACTTTTACCCCAGCTTGGCTTTTGTCATTGTGAAATACATATCACAGAAACTTAATTTTTTAAGCAAAGGCATGCCCTTCACTTTAGCCGCCCTTATTGGCCTAGTACTTGACGGTCCAGGTTGTAGATTTGTTAATTATCCAGTTGGTGGGACAAAACCTTCTTTTTCTTCCAACAAATTATTATTTATAATACTTGTAAATTTTGTCTCATTTCAGACAAGACCGACATTGTCATGTCGGTCTTGTCTCATTTGATAGTCCAGGTTGTAGATTTTCAGCATTGTGAATTTAATTTCTTCGGGCTGTTCTCTTGATCTTATCAAGTTTGATAATTCAGGTGGTTCCAACGAAACATTATTTTAATTTTCAAAGATATTTGATTATTCAAGCAAGTCCAATTTCTAACAACAATTTCTACTCTGCTTCAAACTTCTGTTTTCTTTTTTAAGGTTTTTGAATTGCTGTAATCCCTTCTTAAAATACATAAAAATATTTTTGGAATTACCCGTTTTCCGCTCTTTACACACTTTGTTGTCTTTCCATACTGCAAACCGGTAATTGCTAAAATATTTGTACATATTTTAACAGGGGATTACAACAATTCAAAAATCTTAAAAAAGAACAGCAAAGGATTGAAGCTTAGTAGATATCGTTGTTAGATATCGGATTCGCTTTAATAAACAGACATCTTTGAGAAGACTTCAGTATGAAAAGACAGCAAATTGTCTGCGTTTAGAAGACAAGCGACAACGAGAATTCATATATAGAAGCCTGCCATCTGCCGATTGCCAGGGCCCGGCGGCTGGCAATTGCAAAAATATTTGTATATATTTTAGCAAGGTATTACAATAATTCAAGAGCTTTAAATAAGAAACCCAAAAATTTGAAGCTTAGTAGATATCGTTGTTAGAAAACGGATATGCTTTAATGATGAAATATCTCTGAAAAGACTTTAGTATGAAAAGACAGCAAACTGTCTCAAACTGTCTGCGGTTAGAAGACAAGCAACAATGAGAACACACATATAAAAGCCTGTCGCGTGCAGAGGTACTATATATATATATATATATATATATATATATATATATATATATATATATATATATATATATATATATATATATATATATATATATATATATATATATATATATATATATATATATATATATATATATATATATATATATATATATATATATATATATATATATATATATATCATATGGGGAGAAATATATACAGATATAAGAAAAGTAAAATCGAAAAGGTTTCTGCAATGTATGAAGGACAAAGTATTTTGCAATATTAAATTTGCATAGAAGTTTGAGAGCATGACAATGCTGGAAAACTGGAAGAGGAGAAATTAGGTCTTAGGACTTCCCTTTGTTGTAATTAACCTTCCACACAAAGGGATGAGGATAATTTAATAGTTTCCTTATTGTACAACAAAATAAAAGTGAAGATTAGGTCAAAAAACAGTAAAAAAGGAAGAAAAGGACAAACCACATCTCGCACAGAGGTCTGCTCCCCCAAATTTCTTGGGTCCAGTAGGCTTTGGCGCCGGAGGACCAAGCAATGGAGCTACATGGGCTTGAGCCAAGTGAGAGACGTTACTTCGCACAGGTCCATTCTAGGAGAAAAATAGACAGTGTTAATCCAGCAAACAATAGAAGATATCAAACACCGCATATATAAACCAAACCTACAGATGAGGGTGTGGGGATATACTATGCGAGGAAAAAATGAAAAAGGCCGAATAGTCAGATACCCGTACGCGTGCGGCAAAAGCATGGACAGGCAAAATCCCATTAATAATCAGAATCATAAAAAATACGAAAGAAATAGGCAATGAAATTTTATAGACTATTATTAGGGGTTTAACATTACAAGGCTAACAACGATGAATAAATATGGAATTCTTCAATTTAACAAAAGAATTTGGATTCAGCAGGAATCAATCGACGTTTCATGCTGTGCAGTACCTGTCGGATTTAGTGAATACTCATCTTGAAAAAGGTGAACTTGCTCTTACAGTATTTGTGGATTTAAAAAGACATTTGTTACAGTATATTTTAATATTTTATTACATAGATTAGAATGTTCGGGCCTTACAGATTTACATCTGAAGTGGTTTGACAGTTTTTTAACTGGAAGATCTGTTAGAGTTATATTAAATGACGTTATTTCTGGTCAGTATTTCATCAAAAGTGGTGTTCCGCAGGGTTCTATCCTAGATCCACTGCAATATCCTATTTATGTTGATATGATGAGATTCTACCTGTCAGGTGCTTGCCTTACTTCGTTTGCAGATGATACTGCTCTTACTTTTTCTAGTCGTTGTGTTGAATCTTAAATATAAAAGGTTAATAGTGTAATGGCTCAACTTTATTCACTAGTCTTAGCTTTTTATCAGAAAATGTGAGTAAAACTAATTTTATGGTGCTGAGTAGAGTGGGAACACCGGCTGATCTTGGTGGGAAAATCTTATTGAGTGGAGAGCCAGTAAATCAGGTAAATTGTGTGCGATATCTTGGTTTTTATGTTGATTGTAATTTATCTTGGAAACAGCACAGCGATTTAGTTGCTACTAAAGTGGCTAGAGTGGTTGGAATTAATCGTGGTTTGAAAAATTTTCTTCAAAATAAAATTCTACTTCTTTTATATCATGCGATAGTTAGTCCTTACATTTTATATGGTTGTGTTTTATGGGCTAGTAGTTTCTACTCTAATTATAAACATATCGAAATTTTACAAAATAACGTGGTTAGAATAATTGGAGAATATGAGAAAGTTTTTAATGATACGGAGACGGGCTATAGAAGTTTAAAAGTGAAGAACGTTGAACAGCTCAGGGATTATCAGGCTGCAATTTTTGTATATCAATGTCGGAATGATACATGCGAAATATATTTTTTCTCATTTTTATAAAAGTAATAGTTGTTTACATGAGTATAGTGCTAGAAATGTGGATAACCTTGTGATTGAGCTTAGGCAGAGTACTCGGGCAGGATTTACGATTCACTATTTGGGACCGACTGTTTGAAATGGGCTTCTGGCGAGTATTAAGGCGGCTGGATATCTACAATAATCTAAGAAAAGGATAAAATATGTATTTATTGGAAGGGGAGGACGAGGAACCATAGTTTGTGTCGCCCTTGTGTATTCTTATTTATTTTAATATATATATATATATATATATATATATATATATATATATATATATATATATATATATATATATATATATATATATATATATATATATATATATATATGTATATATATGTATATATATATATACACATATATATATATATATATATATATATATATATATATATATATATATATATATATATATATATAACCTATTGTTCTGGTATTAAAAAGTTTTCGAATTTTAATCCATATTGGAGTGTTAATAATTCACTGCAGGTGATAGAGTCTTTAACAATGGTTTCAGCTAAAAGAATTGAGTCTTTCGATTTTGCGACAATGTATACTAATTTATCACTTAATGTAGTGTTAGATAATTTAAAAACTGTTATAAAGAAATATTTCCTCTTATCTAATAAAAGGTTCATAAAAATATACACTTATAATAAAAAAGCTATATGGACAAATTGCTTTAATACCACAGTTAACTTGAGATGTTACAGCTTGGATATGATTTTTGAGTTATTAGAATTTGTTTTATACAATACTTATATAAGATTTGGTGGTGATTTGTACAAGCAAATCGTGGGAATTCCCATGGGGGGGAATGCCAGCCCATTTATAGCTGACTTGTTTTTAAGTCAACTAGAATATAAATATATGATGGATAAGAATAATCCAAATAATTTAAAACATGTTTTGTCAAATAATAAAAGATATTTAGATGATATTTTGGTCTTAAATTGTAAGGATTTCATTGATATTTCTAAAAATATATATCCATCAGAGCTTACTCTTGAACCTAGTCATGGCGCTGGTCATGAAGATCATTTCTTAGATTTAAATGTTAATATTTGTGATAATAATAAATTAAGTTTTAAAATGTATAATAAAACGGATGATTTTGATTTTGAAGTGATTAGTTTCCCATTCCCTGAAAGTAATATACACTCAAATATCACATATTCTGCGTTTTTCTCACAGTTACTTGGTTGTTTTACATTTGCTGGGTTTTTTTTTTCATAGGCATGTATTTTGGGGGTGATACCTGACATAAGGATGCCATGGATATTCTGTGGTAGCCACAACACTTGGCTGGGTAGAGAATTTAAAGTGGCGAAACCCTATAGGCCAGTGTATTCTCCTGATGAGCCCTTGTGTTGGGTTGTTGCCTCTGAATTATTTGTCTTTATTATTTTTTCTATTGTTTGGAAAATGACGACTTATACTTATTGACGACATGACTCCCTGTCCATGGATTATTATTTATGGTTGATTGTGTTTGGCTATGCTGTTTGACCTATGTGATTGTATGGATGAGTAGGGTTAAGGCCTCATTCAAGTGCTGGTCTATATTAATCACTAATTTAGGAAAACAGTCTTCCTTTTCTCCTTCTGTCTCTTTTTTTTTTTTTTTCTTATGTGTTTGTGCTGTTGCATTGGTGATTTCTCTTTTCATGATATATATATATATATATATATATATATATATATATATATATATATATATATATATATATATATATATATATATATATATTAATTTTTGATAGGCCTATTTGATATATATATTGATTGATTGTTGATATTTATTTTACTTGTAATTATTACATGTGTATGTATGCGTATGCATATATATTGAGCTATTTAGTTGTATTTATTGATATTGGTTGTTGTAATCCTTCGTCCTCAGAACTTTGTTTCTTCTTGAACGGCTACTTGTCAAATGATTAAATTGTGTTGTTGTTTTTTTGTTTAATCCAATTCAAAAAAAATCAAATACCTTACTTTAGGAAGCAATAAACGTTTTTTCTTACTAAAAGATTGCCAAGTTAACATTTAGCAATCTCCAAGCAATATTTTTCTATTGAGAAATAAGGGGGTCGATTTCTTTTATTTCAACATGGATGGAACTGTAGACCCGGAAAAAAGGACACTTATTAAAGTCTTAGAGTGGTGTTACAGTACACCTTCACATTATATTGCTATGCAAGCCTATTGTATTGATTCTCATCGAAAAATACAAAAATTTCAAAAGAACACACAATTTCTGGCTGCAAAATAAGGCTATTTCATAACTAAAATCACCCCCCCCCCCTATCCCGAGTCAAAATTTTATATAAAGATATAATATCATGTATTCAAATATCAATCCCAGATAGATGACGCCATTGATTTTCTTACTAAGAATTAAATAGTCCTACAATATGCGGTTTTTTTAAGAGCTTGCTTCCTAGAAATCTGGAGCATTGTAACCACGTCATAGATAAATAGGGCGAAGGCCAATTTTTCCTAGAAATGTAAATTAGTTGCGTAGAAAACTTGCAATTAAAAACTGACCTTTTGATCTTTTGTAAAGCATGACGAATACGCTTGAATCTGTTGAATCTTTTACTGCAACATGGAAACCCGAATATCTGGTTTTGTAAATTTTGAGGAAGAAGTAACATTTGGAAGAAAAACCGTAAAAATATGACAAAACTAATTTTAAAGGAGAACAAAGAAGGTTTTTACATATTATTCTCTCCTCTTTTTTTGCTTTCTATCTTATTAGCCAGCAAAATCTGCTGACAGCCTAGGTTTACACTAATAAATATAATTTCCTGAAACTAATCAAGTAAGAATTATGTTACAAGAGTGTTTATTTCAGAAAAAGGGATAAACTGAACTGGTATTGTAGCAAGTTTGGACGGGGAACAAGCACTAAGATTGTAAATTTTTACATTCGTTTTGAATTTACATGTTCTAAATTGTATCAAAGTCACCATCCCCCCAATGCCTGGTTATAGCACTCTGACAAGCACTACAAATTCCTGATTTTGTTTTTCGTACTCTTTTTTGTACTAATTTCAGTAGCACTGCAGTTAATCCTCTATTCTGAATCAAAATCAATAATGACAAAATTCTTGCAGCATAACTTCAATCAAATTTCTTTTTATTAAATTTTAAGGGTCACTTTCACTTTAAATGTATCCCAGACCCCCCCCCCCCCCCTGTAATGTTCTGATAAGGCCTTAGGCAGTAACGTCAATGTTTGGGATGATAGGGCATCTGTCCCTTTAGATTTAGAAAATATATGTTCTGCGGGATATTTTCACTGAAAATGCCTTTTTTTGGTATTCTCGTTGAAAGAATTGGACAAGTGACCAATCAATATAAATTTTTGCGATTTTAATGAAGCAATTATTTAGTTATTGTAGTGATCAAACAGTTCGTGGTAACCGAACTGTAGTAAGGAGCGACCCGGCTCAATAGTAACCAAAACTCTAAAAAATGGAATGTTGATACCAATAGCTACATCAAAAGAATCGAATTTTAATGCTGATTTTAAATATATAAGTTTCATTAAGTTTAATCTTACCCATCAAAAGTTACGAGTCTGAGAAAATTTGCCTTATTTTAGAAAATAGGGGGAAACAACCTCTAAAAGTCATAGAATCTTAACGAAAATCTTTCGTAATCAGATTTAGCGTATAAGAGAACTCTATTGTAGAAGTTTCAAGCTCCTATCTACAAAAATGTGGAATTTTGTATTTTTTGCCAGAAGGCAGATCACGGACGCGTGTTTATTTGTTTGTTTGTTTTTTCTTTTGTTTTTTTGTTTTTTCCCATTGGTGATCGTATCGACCCAATGGTCCTAGAATCTTGCGCGAGGGCTCATTCTAACGGAAATTAGAAGTTCTAGTGCCCTTTTTAAGTGACCAAAAAAATTGGAGGGCACCTAGGCCTCCCACGCCAATTATTTACCAAAAGTCACCGGATCAAAATTCTGAGATATCCATTTTATTCAGCTTAGTCAAAAAACCTTATAACTATGTCTTTGGGGACGACTTACTCCCCCACAGTCCCCGTGGGAGGGGCCACAAGTTTTAAACTTTGACCAGTGCTTACATATTGTAATAGTTATTTGGAAGTGTACAGACATTTTCTGGGGGATTTTGAGGTTGGGTGGGGGGGGGGGGTTGAGAAGAGGGGGATATGTTGGGGGAACTTTCCTCGGAGGAATTTGTCATGGGGGAAGAGATGTTTCATGAAGGGAGCACAGGATTCTCTAGCATTATTTAAAAAAAATGAAAAAATAAATCTGAAAAAGTTTTTTTCAGCTGAAAGTAAGGAGAAGCATTAAAACTTAAAACTAACAGAAATTATTACGCATATGATGGGCTGGCCTCCTCCTAATACCTCGTTTTTTACGCTAAAGCATTTTTGTAATTTTAACTATTTATTCTACGGCTTTTGTGATTCAGGGGTCATTCTTAAGAAATTGGGACAAAATTTAAGCTTTAGAGTAAAGAGCGAGGTACTGACGAGAGGGTGAACCCCTTCATATACGTAATAAAAACATGATAATATAGAAGTTCGTTACGTAAGCTAATTTGTAAGGTACGTATATATTTTACTAATAAAAAGATTCGTAAAAATTAAAAGTTCTAGTTGCCTTTTTAAGTAATCAAAAAATCGGAAGGCAACTAGGCCTCCTCCCCCGCTCCTTTTTTTTATCAAAATCATTCGATCAAAACTATGAGAAAGCCATTTAGCCAAAAAAATAAATATGCAAATTTCGTTTTTATTATTCATCTGCGGAGAGCCAAAATCAAAACATGCATTGATTCAAAAACGTTCAGAAATTAGTTTAAAAAAAACAAGTTTTTTTAACGAAAAGTAAGGAGCGAAATTAAAACTTAAAACGAACAAAAATTACTTCGTATATGAAAGGGGCTGCTTCCTTATCAACGCCCCGCTCGTTACGCTAAAGTTTTTTACTGTTTTAAAAAGTAGAGTTAAGAAAAAGATTCAAACTTTAGCGTAAAGAGCGGGGCGTTGATGAGGAAGCAGCCCCTTTCATATACGAAGTAATTTTTGTTCGTTTTAAGTTTTAATGTCGCTCCTTACTTTCCGTTAAAAAAACTTGTTTTTTTTAATTAATTAGTTCATAGGAGACGAAAAATTACGTTGCTTTTAATCTTTTTTACCCCTGTTTTTCATTTGTGTCAATCAAGGATATTCATTAGGAGAGGGGGTCTAGGAGGAGTCCGGAGCTCCAAAGAAGAAATAATTGGCTGCACACTCTATTGCGACGAATATATCTAGTATTTACTTCTCTTCCTTTTTTTTGCTTTTACGTCAACTAGGAAATTAGGAGGAGATATATGTCTATTAAAAGGAATAACAAAAAGAAATAAAAACTCTTGTGCGACTTCACAGTTTTAGGACAATTATTTTTATTTCACGTGAAGCAGCGCTTGTATCTGTTAAACACTCTTAATCATTTCCAAACGTTACCTTATATCCGGTTCCATCGTCCATACTAAGAACTCCAGCGCCTCCCCCATATCCATAGCCTTTAGGTCCAAACTTCTTTGAATAGCAAGACCTGCAGTAAAGTTCATCATCATGTTCTGCGGCTGTTGTACTGTCAAGCATCTTTCGGCAAGAAGCTGTGTATGAAAGAACAATTAAGAAAGTTTTATAAAAAGCTTAAGCCAACAAAAAAAAAAAATAACAACAAAGTTTTCTGGAAAATTAGGAGAAATTTAAAGCCCCAATTTCTCTTGAATTTCTAGGCACTTCTTATTTAAATTATCTAATAAGATTTGTTGTTTATTATTACCCCTCCAAAAAGAGACCAGTTCTATTGCTGGCCCCTCCCAAAAAATTACGTACGGACCTAATTCTGATTGCGTATCAGAAGACGCAGTTCCTGTAGAATAATCCGCGCTTAAAAGTCCGTGCTTAAAAACTTATGGAAAGGAAATCAAACTGTTTACGTTTGTGAACACTAGTAAATATTACCAATAGGCTCCAAGTTTGAGGTAGGGGGGGGGGCAGGATCTCAGTCATACAAGTATGCTGAAAAAGGTGAAGATATTTAGGAATGTGCCTCCAAAAAATTACGATATTTTTCTGGTTGCCTGAAGATCTCTTATAATTCCCTACAAGTCGCCTATATTGTTGTGCCTCCTAAAAATATTGGGCCCCTTCAAAAATATTTATGTGTACAAGGCTCGGTTAAATGACCATATCCAGCCTCCAAACACTCCTTGGGCCCTGGTATTCTAAATCTGGGACCTTACATTATTTTCCTCAGAATAAAGCTCCCTCACCAATTTTTTCATCTCGAAATTTTTATTTTGCAAATTTGCAAAATTTTGTCAAAGAGGAGCTCAGAAAATAGAACTTAAGGAAAGGCGAAACGACAAAAATTTACAGGACTTATTATCAATTTAATAGCCTAATCAAACAATTGTAAAAAAAATAGATATAATTCCATTTTAAAAATTATAAGGGAAATCCAAATTTAAAAATATTAAGTTATGATTTTCCTTTTTTTAACATCATTTGGTTTTATCGTCTATTAAATTGATATAAAAAAATCCTTTATAAAGTAATTAAGAAGACGTAAACTCTTATATATGGAAAATGAAGCGTATTTAAAATAATTTTTGAAGCTTTCGATGTGGATAGATTTTCCTTTACATCCTACTGGTGCCTTTTTCTTGCTCTGAAGATTTAAAAGAAATTACAATGCAGATCGACATTATTTGGTCTTCTGAAAACAGGAAATTACATCAGCTTTCGAAAACTTAAATTCTTAAGTGGATTTTCAATTGTAAAATCTTTTATTTTTTCAAATTTGCTACGTAAAACTACAGTACCGTCGAATAACGTCACTTTTCTTATAGAATTCTAGATTATCCATTCCGATTTCCCATTATCTGAGAAAACGTTTTTATATATTTTACATATTCTTGAGATATGCTAGAAATTCCCATTTCAACACATGTTCTACTCTTCTCTTTTCATTTTTTTAAACCACTTCTGATTTTCATTCCAATAACGCTCAAGCTGAATAATGATATGAAAATAAGCAAGAAAACGAAAACTGTTCTGTATGTGAAACTGAAGCATAAACTTGAAAACAATTTCCAAAATCATCACAGCATATTTCCTTGAATTCCTAAGAGAACTTCTTTTCTGGTATAAGCAAGCCTTTCTTCTTCTTTTTTCGCAACATGGGTAGACACATATAGACCTTCTGAAAACTAGAAGTTAAATTGGTTCTTACAAAAGAGAACTATTATATTTCCAGGGAGTTAGATAGCCTACTTGAAAACCTCAAATCCCAGTTTTTCAATCATAGTCTTTAGTCTACGCAGTCATCAGTGTATCCGTTTTACAACTGTTTAGTGCACATAAAACTTCCATATGTAGCAGTGTTGCCAAAGCGGTTACGTATTCCTCCCTCCACATTGCTTTTGTATCGTTTATAGTGCAAATTAGAGGTCCTGGTACAATGCGGTACATCTGGAAAATTGTCCGGTATAAAAATTTTCGGTATATATTGGTTTTACTTGCTCCTTTTGACTAGGATATCTGTTCAAATTTTAGTCTATCGCAAATTTGCTCCTTGTGTCGGCAAATTTTTGATGTTTCGATTGTGCAAATTCATCTCTTATGGTCAGTATAATTTTAGTCGAAAAATTGGTACAGTTTATTTCAAAGCGTTGGCAACATCGATATGCAGTTGTCAAATTCCACTGCAAACGCAAAATACAATGTTTTGCAGTTTTTTTCCCCTGTGACAGATAGTCACACATATTACTTGGCAACTGTAACCCACAGGCCATAGTTGTTGCAACACTTCCCGAGACCTTTGCACCAGAGGCCTTGCTCCCTTTTTTTCACCGTGCCCCTTTTTGGGAGAGTTCAATTCCTAATTGTAAAATTATGTAAATTTTCAAATGCTAATAGCTTTTGTTGAGTACTTTAAAATTAAAACATTTTGTATATTTAATATCACCATAATTAATAGGTTTCGCTGAATATATAGTAATCAAAGCTTCGTCTTACAGGGTTTCTGTTTTCAAACAGTTCATGGTAACAAACTATCAGTAAGGAGCGACTCGACTCAATATTGCCTGAAACTCTCAAAAACGGAATATTGGTGTCAATAGGTAAAATAAAGGAATCCATTTATTATGCTGATTCCAAACATAAAAGATTCATCAAATTTAGTGTATCCATTAAAGTTTCGAGCCTGAGAAAACTTGCCTTATTTTTGAACTAGGGGTGAAATAGCCCCTAAAAGTCAAGGAATCTTAATGAAAATCACATCATCAGATTCAGCTACTGCAGAAGCTTCATGCACCTATGTACAAAAATGTGGAATTTTGCATCTTTTGCCAGAAGAAAGATCACGGATGCGTGTTTATTTATTACTATTTTTAATAATTTTTTCCCACAGGTGGTTATCGAAATAATGATCCCAGAAGATTGGGAGAGCGTGCATTCGAACCGAACTTAGAAGTTCTAGTGCCCTTTCTAAGTGACCAAAACGATTGGATCGCAACTAGCCCTTCTCCCAGGCTTCTTTTCCCCAAAGTTATCCGATCATAATTTTAAAATAGCCATTTTATTCATTATATTTAAAGATCCAATAGCTATGTCTTTAGGGGTAAAATGACCCCCCACAGTCCGAGGGGAGAGGCTCGTAAATTAAGGAATTTGTCCATTGTTTAGGCTACGTATAGTATTTGTTATTGGGAGGTATACAGAAATTGTCCAGGGGGAGGTGGATTTGCTTGGTGTGGGCTTCCACATGGATAATTATCCTTGGGGAAGAAATTTTGCTTGGGGCAAATTTTCCAGGGGAAATTTAATACTGGGGGGATTTGAAAGAATTCCTATACGGAATTCCTTTTAATTCAGTTATGGTCAAAACCCCAGGAAAATTTTACTTTATTTGCATAATTTATGTCAGATTCCACCCTTGCATAGCCGATTAAAGCTACGTTGACAACGGGGATGCAGAGGCAATCTAACTGCCTATACGCAATTAGCTCACGCATCCAAAGTGTGAAATCAGCGGCATTGCAATGTTTTCCTCTCAGAATTGTTTGTGCCTTTGAATGATAATAGAAAAAAGCAGGTTTTTTCAACTGAAAATAAGGATTAACATTAAAACTTAAACGAACAGAAATTATTACGATATGGGGAGCATACCCCATCCGCAATACCTTGCTCTTCATGTTAACGTTATTTAGAATGTTCAAAAAGCTATCTTATTCTAATTTAACGAATCTTGTGTTTCACTTTTTCTTCGTAAAGGATTGGGATACAAAATCATACTTTAGCGTAAAGAGCTAAGCATTTAAGAGGCGGCATCCACCACATCCCACCACTGAAAATTCCTCCAGAGAAAATTCGCGACTCGAAAAATGTCTGTTTACTTCCCAATAACAAATGCTATGTGTAAGCAATAGGCAATACGCTTTTCTTTTTTGAATTAAATGAAAAAATAAAATAGTTTTTAACTGAAAGAAGGAACGACACTGAAACTTAAAACGAAGAGAAATTACTCCGAATATGAAACTTGCTGTGCTCTCCTCAACACCTCACTCTTTACACTAAAGTTTGACTCTTGTCACAACTCTACTTTTTAAAACAATAAAAATTTTAGCGTAAAGAGTCAGGCGCTATGGAGGGGACAACCCCTTTTCATATATGGAAATATTTCTGTTCGTTTTAAGTTTTAATGTTGCTCCTTACTTTCAGTTAGAAAAAACTTGTTTTTTGTATTCTATTTCTGAACGTTTTTTTCAACTAATGCAGGCTCGAATTTGGCTCCCCGTATATGAAAAATTAAAACCAAATTTGCAAATTAATTTTGGAATATTTAGTCCTTATATGGAGGGTTACCCCCTCCTCTTTACCTGGCTCTTTACGCTAAATCTGCTAGCACTTTTAAAAAGCTTCCTATTCTAATTTAAAAAAAACCATTTTTCAGCAAACGCTCTTAAAAAGTTGGGTCAAACACTCAAACTCTAGCGTAAAGAGCAAGGTATTAAGGAGGGGGATACCTTTCATATATGGAGGGAGCGACCCTTCCCCACACGGAAATCTCCTTCAGTGAAATTTCATCCAACGTAAAATAAACCTTACCGCCGTCAAATTCCCCCCAGACAGTTCCATCCTCGCTGAGAATCCCTCCTCCCTGTAAAATTGCTAACGGACGATTTAGCCTGAAAAATTCTCCTTGGCATTCTTTCATTCGAATAAGACTTTAATCTCTAATAGGTTTTTCGATCACTCCAGAAATGCCCCCTTCCGTGGAAATTATTTCCCAGAAGTCAAAACACACGGAAAATAGCCCGAAGATCATTCCACGTGAACATCTCCACATGAAAAATTGGCAGGAACTGTAATACTTCCGGGCATGCACTGAAGTTTTCAATTATTTAGTATTTGTTATTAAAATATTTATGATATTAAATGCTACTACTGCTACTACTAGCAACTCATCGCAGCACCAAACCGCCTGGAACCATTGACAAATTTGGGCTATATATTTGCACATTAGAGGGTAGGGGGTAAAGTATAGCGGGTCAGCATGCAAAATGTGTTGGTACAATTATTCTGCATATTATGAAGTTCAAATTTTTTCTGACTGCAAACTGTCCAAATACTTTACCCCCCCCCCCTTATGTGCAAATACATAGCCCAAATTATATATTTCCCATCTATTCTGTCACTTGTCTTTGTCTTGTCTCGCGCTAAGCTAAAAGAAACTAACAAAGATACCGGTTTGTTCTCGAGTTTTACACAGCATAAACTCGAGTGAGTGGCGCGTAATACACAAGTATCAAAATTCCTTCCCCCTACGGAAAATAAGAAAAAAACTCAAATAAAACTCTCAAATTTGGAAAGCCTTCACGGAGGGGGGGAGTATTTTCCGGGGGGTATTTACTGGGGGGTATTTTCCACGGTGGGGGTTTTTGGGGGTATTTTCCACAGGGGAGTTCGAACGCCCAGAGCCATGAGGAGGATACCCCCTCCACAATACCTCTCTCTTCACGCTAACGTTATTTAGAATTTTCAAAAACTTCTCATTCTAATTTAACAAATCTTGTGTTTCACTTTTTGTTCGTAAAGGATTGGGATACAAAGTCATACTTTAGCATAAAGAACGAAGTATTTAAGAGGGGACATCTCCCACATCCCAACACTGAAAATTCCCCCAGAGAAAATTCGCCTCCCCGAAAAATGTCTGTTTACTTCCAATAACAAGTGCTATGCGTAAGCAATAGGCAATAGGCTTTTCTTTTTTGAATTAAATAAAAAATAACAAGTTTTTTCAACTGAAAGTAAAAAATAATACTAAAACTTAAAACGAACAGAAATTATTCCGTATAAGAAAGGGGTTGTTTTCTCCTCAACGCCTCAATCTTTACACTATAGTTTCACTCTTTGTCACAACTCTACTTTTTAAAACAATGAAAACTTTAGCATAAAGAGCAAGGCGTTGAGGAGGGGACACCCCCTTTTATATACGGAATAATTTCTGTTCGTTTCAAGTTTTAATGTCGCTCCTTACTTTCAGTAAGAAAAACTAGTTTTTTATTCAATTTATAAACGTTTTTCAACTAATGCAAGTTCGAATCTGGCTCACCGTACATGAAAAATTAAAACAAGATATATATATATATATATATATATATATATATATATATATATATATATATATATATATATATATATATATATATATATATATATATATATATATCTATATATATAAAAATAAGTTGTCTGTGTGTGTGAGGGTCTGTCGGGTGACGTCATGTTTGTGTGTCGACTGACGTCATGTTTTCGACTGACGAAATTACAGACCGGGACGTCGGGACACAAATGACGACCGGGACACCGGCACATCTATATATATAAAAATAAGTTGTCTGTGTGTGTGTGTGTGTGTGTGTGTGTGTGTGTGTGTGTGTGTCTGTCGAGTGACGTCATGTTTGTGTGTCGACTGACGTCATGTTTTCGACTGACGAAATTACAGACCGGGACATCGGGACACAAATGACGACCGGGACACCGGCACATAGGGAATATAAATGACGACCGGGACACTCAAAGAGAAAGCGACCGGGACACAAGGAATGTTCGATTAGCAATCACCATCAACAAAGCACCGGGACACAAATGACGACCGGGACACAGGGAGTATAAATGACGACCAGGACATAAGTAAAAAAAAACTAAAAACACTAAAAAAAAGGTAAAAACTACAAAAAAACTAAAAAGAAAAAAACACTAAAAACTAATAAAAAAACTAAAAAAGTTAAAAACTAAAAAAACTAAAAAAGAAAAAAAAATAAAAAAGGAAAAAAAATGAAAAATAAAGGAGAAAAACAAAACTAAAAAAAAAAAAAAAAAAACTAAAAAGAAAAAAAGGGGAAAAATACAAAAATTTATTTCATCATATACCATCTATATATATAAAAATAAGTTGTCTGTGTCTGTGTGGGTCTGTCGGGTGACGTCATGTTTGTGTGTTGACTGACGTCATGTTTTCGACTGACGAAATTAAAGATCGGGACATCGGGACACAAATGACGACCGGGACATCGGGACACAAATGACGACCGGGACACCGGCACATCTATATATATAAAAATAAGTTGTCTGTGTGTCGAGTGACTTCACTATATGACGTCTGAATTATTTCATCATATACCAATTCAAAAACGAATGTATTCAAGCCGAAGTAGCTGAGTTGGTAAAGCGTTATGTTCCAGGTTCTAGGTCCGAGAGGTTCCAGATTCGAACCTTGGCTTTAGCACTAATACAAAAGAAGAAAAAAAACTAAAAAAGGTAAAAACTACAAAAAAACTAAAAATAAAATGCTAAAAAACTAAAAAAGCTAAAAAACTAAAAAAAGGTAAAAAACTAAAAAAGAAAAAAAACTAAAAAAAAACTAAAAAAAGGTAAAAACTATAAAAAAAAAACTAAAAAGGAAAAAAAACTAAAAACTAATAATACGCGAAAATTTCACCAAATCGTGGTCGGCATAACCGAAATGGACTATGCCGTCTTTATTCTAGTTTTTGTGCCCCTGCTGTTTTTTATCTTTCTGGTTTTGCTTTCCTCCTTCGCAAGAAGGATACAAAGAAAATACGCTCAGGATATTTTAAGTATTGCAAGTATTTGCTGCGTCTGCCTCGGTGGTATCGGAATCATACAGTCGTCTCTAAATTTGACATCGTTGATGCGCCCTCGCGACTGAAACATTTATCTAAAGATATATGTTTTAAAACTCGGCAAATGGTCGGTGTTTTTGACCCTCTTTGGCCATTTTTTGATTGGAGGTAATTTATTTATGTTGTATGTCGTTATGCTGCTATGTTATTTATGTTGTTATGTTTTTTGTCTTGTTTTTTCTTTTTTTGTGTGTTTACTCCACAGTTTAATGTACTTTGTGGGTTATAAATAAATTATTATTATTATAATAAAAAAAGCTAAAAAAACTAAAAACTGAAAAAGAAAAAAAAACTAAAAAAAGGAAAAAAACTGAAAAATAAAGGAGAAAAACTAAAAACCAGGACACAGGGAATATAAATGACGACCGGGACACTCAAAGAGAAATTACAGACTGGGATACCCACAAATAACGACCGGGAAATATAAATGACGACCGGGACACTCAAAGATAAATTACAGACCGGGACACAAATGACGACGGGGACACAGGGAATATAAATGGCGACCGGGACGCTCAAAGAGAAATTACAGACTGGGACACTGGGACACAAATGACGACCGGGATACTGGGAATATAAATGACGACCGGGACACAGGGACACAACTACAACGGGGATGCTGGGGGCACAGGGGGATATATAAATGACGACGGGGACACAGGGAATGTTCGATTAGCAATCACCATCAACAAAGCTCAAGGGCAATCATTAGAATAATGAGGCATAGATCTGAATACGGATTGTTTTTCCCATGGACAATTTTATGTTGCATGTTCAAGAGTCGGTAAACCTGACAATCTATTTATATGCACAGACCATGGAACATCGAAGAATGTTGTATATTCGCAAGTCTTACGTAGTTAAAAACATATTTATATCTATCTATGTTCACAGGTGGGACACAGGGACAAAACTACAATGGCGCGTAACTAATATGGGCGTAACAACTTACGCGCGCGGGGGGGCTTGGGGGGGGGGGGGCGCGAAGCGCCCCCACCAACTAGGTGTTGGGGTGGCGCGAAGCGCCAGCCCAACAGCTAGTAGGGAATATAAATGACGACCGGGACACTCAAAGAGAAAGCGACCGGGACACAAGGAATGTTCGATTAGCAATCACCATCAACAAAGCACCGGGACACAAATGACGACCGGGACACAGGGAGTATAAATGACGACCAGGACATAAGTAAAAAAAACTAAAAAAAAAGGTAAAAAATACAAAAAAACTAAAAAGAAAAAAAACACTAAAAACTAATAAAAAAACTAAAAAAGCCAAAAACTAAAAAAACTAAAAAAGAAAAAAAAAGGAAAAAAAATGAAAAATAAAGGAGAAAAACAAAACTAAAAAAAAATAATAATAAAAAAAACTGAAAAGAAAAAAAAGGGAAAAATACAAAAATTTATTTCATCATATACCATTTCAAAAACGAATGTATATACAGACCGGGACACCGGGATACAAATGACGACCGGGACACAGGGAATATGAATGACGACGGGGACACAGGGAATGTTCGATTAGCAATCACCATCAACAAAGCTCAAGGGCAATCATTAGAATCATGAGATATAACTAAGAAAACTAAAAAAAAAGGTAAAAAACTAAAAACTAAAAAAAAAGACCAATTCAAAAACGAATGTATATACAGACCGGGACACCGGGACACAAATAACGACCGGGACACCAGGACACGAGGAACATAAATGACGCCCGGGACACTCAAAGATAAATCACAGACTGGGACACCGGGACACAAATGACGACCGGGACACAGGGAATATAAATGACGACCGGGACACAGGGACACAACTACAACGGGGACGACGGGGGGCACAGGGGGATACATAAATGACGACGGCGACACAGGGAATGGTCGATTAGCAATCACCATCAACAAAGCTCAAGGGCAATCATTAAGATCATGAGGTATAGATCTGAATACGGATCGTTTTCCCATGGACCATTATATGTTGCATGTTCAAGAGTCGGTAAACCTAACAATCTATTTATATGCACAGACAATGGGACAGCAAAGAATGTTGTATATTCGCAAGTTTTACGTAGTTAAAACATATATATATATATATATATATATATATATATATATATATATATATATATATATATATATATATATATCTATATTCACAGGTGGGACATAGGGACACAACTACAATGGCGCGTAACTAATATGGCACGTAACGACTTACGCGCGCGGGGGGGCTTGGGGGGTGGGGCACGAAGCGCCCCCACCAACTAGGTGTTGGGGTGGCACGAAGCGCCACCCCAACAGCTAGTATATATATATATGAAAATAAGTTGTCTGTGTGTCGAGTGACGTCATGTCATCAGGTCGTCATGTCGTCATTATGACGATGACGTCATTAAAGGTATTTAAGACATTCGTTCACGGAAAAATGTTTAATTGTAAGAAGATCGTGGACGGAAAAATGTTTAATTGTAAAATGACTGAAGAACCTACAATGGCAACCGCCGAGGAAGCTGCTCAAAGATTCTATGCCAAAAAACTTGCGGCTGATAGAGAAAGTAAGAAAAGAAAGCGTGCCGAGGAAAAAATAAAAAAAAGGAAAAAAACTTAAAAATAAAGGAGAAAAACAAGACTAAAAAAAAAACTAAAAAGGTAAAAACTCCAAAACAAACTAAAAAGAAAAAAAAAACTAAAAAAACTAAAAAAAGGTAAAAACCAAAAAAAAAAACTAAAAAGAAAAAAAGGGGAAAAACACAAACATTTATTTCGTCATATACCAATTCAAAAACGAATGTATATACAGACCGGGACACCGGGACACAAATGACGACCGGGACGGCGACACAGGGAATGTTCGACTAGCAATCACCACCAACAAAGCTCAAGGGCAATCATTAGAATCATGAGGTATAGATATGAATACGGATTGTTTTTCCCATGGACGATTATATGTTTCATGTTCAAGAGTCGGTTAATCTGACAATCTAATTATATGCACAGACAATGGGACAGCGAAGAATGTTGTATACAATGGCAACAGCCGAGGAAGCTGCTCAAAGATTCTATGCCAAAAAACTTGCGGCTGATAGAGAAAGTAAGAAAAGAAAGCGTGCCGAGGAAAAAAAAAAGGAAAAAAACAGAAAAATAAAGGAGAAAAACAAAACTAAAAAAAATAAAAATAAATAAAAAGGTAAAAACTCCAAAAAAAAACTAAAAAAACTAAAAAAAGGTAAAAACCAAAAAAAAAACTAAAAAGAAAAAAAGGGGAAAAACCCAAAAATTTATTTCATCATATACCAATTCAAAAACGAATGTATATACAGACCGGGACAGCGGGACACAAATGACGACCGGGACACAGGGAATATAAATGACGACCGGGACACAGGGACACAACTACAACGGGGACGCCGGGGGGCACAGGGGGATATATAAATGACGACGGGGACACAGGGAATGTTCGATTAGCAATCATGATCAACAAAGCTCAAGGGCAATCATTAGAATCATGAGGTATAACTAAAAAACTAAAAAAGGTAAAAAACTAAAAACTAAAAAAAAAGACCAATTCAAAAACGAATGTATATACAGACCGGGACACCGGGACACAAATGACGACCGGGACACAGGGAATATAAATGACGACCGGGACACTCAAAGATAAATTACAGACTGGGACACCGGGACACAAATGACGACCGGGACACAGGGAATATAAATGACGACTGGGACACAGGGACACAACTACAACGGGGACGCCGGGGGGCACAGGGGGATATATAAATGACGACGGCGACACAGGGAATGTTCGATTAGCAATCACCATCAACAAAGCTCAAGGGCAATCATTAGAATCATGAGGTGTAGATCTGAATACGGATTGTTTTTCCCATGGACAATTATATGTTTCATGTTCAAGAGTCGGTAAACCTGACAATCTATTTATATGCACAGACAATGGGACAGCGAAGAATGTTGTATATTCGCAAGTTTTACGTAGTTAAAAACATATATATATATATATATATATATATATATATATATATATATATATATATACTAGCTGTTGGGGTGGCGCTTCGCGCCACCCCAACACCTAGTTGGTGGGGGCGCTTCGCGCCCCCCCCAAGCCCCCCCGCGCGCGTAAGTCGTTACGCGCCATAATAGTTACGCGCCATTGTAGTTGTGTCCCTATGTCCCACCTGTGAATATAGATAGATATATATATATATATATATATATATATATATATATATATATATATATATATATATATATATATATATATATATATATATATATGGTTTTAACTACGTAAAACTTGCGAATATACAACATTCTTTGCTGTCCCATTGTCTTTGCATATAAATAGATTGTCAGGTTTACCGACTCTTGAACATGCAACATATAATGGTCCATGGGAAAACAATCTGTATTCAGATCTATACCTCATGATTCTAATGATTGCCCTTGAGCTTTGTTGATGGTGATTGCTAATCGACCATTCCCTGTCCCGGTGTCCCGGTCGTCATTTATATCCCCCTGTTTCCCCCGGTGTCCCCGTTGTAGTTGTGTCCCTGTGTCCCGGTCGTCATTTATATTCCCTGTGTCCCGGTCGTCATTTGTATCCCGGTGTCCCGGTCTGTATATACATTCGTTTTTTAGTTTTGTTTTTCTCCTTTATTTTTTTCCTTTTTTTTTCTTTTTTAGTTTATTTAGATTTTTAGATTTTTTAGTTTTTTTATTAGTTTTTAGTTTTTTTTTCTTTTTAGTTTTTTTGTAGTTTTTACCTTCTTTTTAGTTTTGTTAGTTTTTTTTTTTACTTATGTCCTGGTCGTCATTTATACTCCCTGTGTCCCGGTGCTTTGTTGATTGCTAATCGAACATTCCTTTTGTCTCGTCATTTATTTTTTTCTTTTTTAGTTCTTTTAGTTTTTACCTTTTTTAGTTTTTTTTAGTTTTTTAGATGAAAATTTTTTTTAGTTTTTTCCTTTTTTTCTTTTTAGTTTTTTATTGGTTTTTACCTTTATTTTAGCTTATTTTTCAGTTTTTTCCTTTTTTTTAGTTTTTTTTTATTTTTTATTTTTTTTAGTTTTTTACCTTTTTTTAGTTTTTTTATTTTTTTTAGTTTTTTAGCTTTTTTACTTTTTTTATTAGTTTTTAGTTTTTTTTGTAGTTTTTGCCTTTTTTTAGTTTTTTCAGTTTTTTTTTAGTTTTTTATTGGTTTTTACCTTTATTTTAGCTTATTTTTCAGTTTTTTCCTTTTTTTTTAGTTTTTTTTAGTTTTTAGTTTTTTTAGTTTTTTACCTTTTTTTAGTTTTTTTAGTTTTTTTAGTTTTTTAGCTTTTTTATTTTTTTTATTAGTTTTTAGTTTTTTTTGTAGTTTTTGCCGTTTTTTAGTTTTTTTAGTTTTTTAGCTTTTTTATTAGTTTTTAGTTTTTTTTTGTAGTTTTTGCCTTTTTTTAGTTTTTTTCTTTTTAGTTTTTTTGTAGTTTTTACTTTCTTTTTAGATTTGTTAGTTTTTTTTTTACTTATGTCCTGGTCGTCATTTATACTCCCTGTGTCCCGGTGCTTTGTTGATTGCTAATCGAACATTCCTTTTGTCCTGGTCGCTTTCTCTTTGAGTGTCGTCATTTATTTTTTTCTTTTTTAGTTCTTTTAGTTTTTACCTTTTTTAGTTTTTTTTAGTTTTTTAGATGAAATTTTTTTTTAGTTTTTTCCTTTTTTTCTTTTTAGTTTTTTATTGGTTTTTACCTTTATTTTAGCTTATTTTTCAGTTTTTTCCTTTTTTTAGTTTTTTTTTATTTTTTATTTTTTTTTAGTTTTTTACCTTTTTTTAGTTTTTTTTAGTTTTTTTAGTTTTTTAGCTTTTTTACTTTTTTTATTAGTTTTTAGTTTTTTTGTAGTTTTTGCCTTTTTTTAGTTTTTTCAGTTTTTTTTTAGTTTTTTATTGGTTTTTACCTTTATTTTAGCTTATTTTTCAGTTTTTTCCTTTTTTTTTAGTTTTTTTTAGTTTTTAGTTTTTTTAGTTTTTTACCTTTTTTTAGTTTTTTTAGTTTTTTA
This sequence comes from Artemia franciscana, assembly GCF_032884065.1. Classification (NCBI taxonomy): domain Eukaryota; kingdom Metazoa; phylum Arthropoda; class Branchiopoda; order Anostraca; family Artemiidae; genus Artemia; species Artemia franciscana. The sequence goes on along the minus strand of NC_088864.1, from coordinate 48,148,516 downwards.
GCTTTTTTATTTTTTTTATTAGTTTTTAGTTTTTTGTAGTTTTTGCCTTTTTTTAGTTTTTTTAGTTTTTTAGCTTTTTTATTAGTTTTTAGTTTTTTTAGTAGTTTTTGCCTTTTTTTAGTTTTTTTAGTTTTTTAGCTTTTTTATTTTTTTTATTAGTTTTTAGTTTTTTTTGTAGTTTTTGCCTTTTTTTAGTTTTTTCAGTTTTGACGTCACCTGATCCAGTTTTTTCAGGTGACGTCACCTGATCCATCCACAGACAGACAGACAGACAACTTATTTTTATATATATAGATATATATATATATATATATATATATATTCACTGGTGGGACACAGGGACACAACTACAATGGCACGTAACTAATATGGCGCGTAACGACTTACGCGCGCGGGGGGACTTGGGGGGCGCGAAGCGCCCCCACCAACTAGGTGTTGGGGTGGCGCGTAAGTGCCACCCCAACAGCTAGTATATATATATATATATATATATATATATATATATATATATATATATATATATATATTAATTTTGGGTGATTTATTCCGTTTATGAAGGGTAGCCCCCTCCTTATTACCTTATTCTTTACGTTAAAGCTGTTAGCACTTTAAAAAAAACCTCTATTCTAATTAAATGGCCCTCGTGTTTCAGTAAACGCTCTTAAAAAATTATTCCATCCATCTTCTACCTTGTAAAAATTTAAACTCTCCAAATTAGTATTCAACTGTTCTTGAAAAATATTCAACTGGTCCTGAAAGCCCTCTCCCGATCTTCTAGGATCATTATTTCAATACAATCCCCCCAGGAAAAAAAAAACATGCATCGTGATCTGTCTTCTGGCAAAAATGGCAAAATTTCACGTTTTTAGATATAGGAGCTTGAAACTTCTACAGTAGGGTTCTCTGGTACGTAGAATCTGATGGTGTGATTTTCATTAAGATTTTTTTTTGAATTTTAGGGGGTATCCGCCCCCACCCCCATTTCAAAAAATGGGTAATTATTTCAGGCCCGTAAATTTTGATGGGTAACATCAAACTTAATGAATCTCATATACTTGAAATCAGCATAATAATTTGATTCTTTTGATTTTTCTTTCGACATTAAAAATCCGGTTTTTAGAGTTTTGGTTACTATTGAGCCGAGTCGCCCCTTACTTACAGTTCGTTATGACGAACTGTTTGACTGCTGTCGATGATGGATTTTTTTTTTCAATTTACATTACATTCTTGTGAATTCGGTTTCTCTACATAAGCGTGATCAGATCCTCAAACGAATCTCTAAGTACGGTAAATAATTAATGTATACAAAATAGTAAAAATATATTAATATTATAACAATTAATGATTTTAAAGTAAAAAGGCAACATTTTGTTAAACTTATATTCATGTATTAACGTTTAGCGCTTGGGCCTGTGTATCCCTTTAACAGAACTGCAGTGAGACTTAGGGTTGACTTCACTGCAGATATGTAAATATCCTAGTGTTGGTATTTGTTATTGAATATTTTTAATATTCAATACGGTAACACTTTTATGAAATTAACAGCTTAATAATATTTTAAGTGAGAGAACAAGTTTTTTAACTAAAAGTAAGGAACCATATTAAAAATTTTAATAATAAAAATTGTCCATATATGACGGGGCTCCCCCTCATAAGGTCCTCTTTCTTTGCGTTAAATTTTGACTTTTCTCTTAATTCTCTAAGAAAGACTTCACAAACATAAGGGTAGCTTAATTAGAATAAAAGTTTCGTCAAAGCAATAGAGACTTTAGTTTAAAGAGCAAGGGATTTAGAGGGGTGCAGCCCAACTCATATATGGACTAATTTTTAGTCTTTTACAATGTGTTTCTACACTTTCAGTTGAAAAACTTATTTTTATAAATTTTAATTTCTGATTGTTAATCAGATCATGTCGGAAAATCCAACTCCCTCAAGGTGGTTTTAGGCACCATCCCTTGTCCCCACTCTGCACCTACCAACAATCTTTCATAAATAATGATTGTAATTTTTTTTTAAGATTACTATTCTTATTAAACGGCAATTCTGTTTCAGGAGTCGCTCTTAAAGAATTGGGACAAAAAGTAAAAATTTACGATTAATTAAAAGTATACGTATACCAAAGTATACATATACTATATACTAAACTATGCGAAACTATATACATATACTATATACTAAAGTATATGAAATAATTTCTGTTCATTTTAAGTTTTGATGTTGCTCCTTACTTTCAGTTAAAAAAATTGATTTTTTTTTAAATTTCTAGTCGTCCTCAAATAATACCAGGAAATCTGGCTCTCCTCCATGAAAAATTCCTTCCCACACGGAAAAGTTTCAAAGTCGAAAGCTCTTTTCACGTAAAAATACCCCAACCCCCCCGGGAAAATTTCCCTAAGACAATTCCATTCTAGCTGAAAATTGCACCCAGAAACTATCCTTTGGACGATTTCAAGTGTAAAATATTTCTTGCGCACTTGAATTTGAAGAAGACTCTAATTTCTGATTGTTTTTAAAATCATACCGGTAACCCCTCCATGAAAGGTTTCCCAACAAAAAGCCAGCAAAAGGGCATTTTCCGGCAAAGTTTTTTTTTGGGGGGGTGTGATTAAAAAAACGTTTAAAAACGCATCAAAAATGTGAAATTGATATCTCCTCCCTTTTGATTTCTGGGTATATTTCTGGTCTACGCTGTTACTCTGAAAGTAAAGAATAACATTGAACCCCAAAATGAGCAAACTTTATTCCGTACAGGCGGGGGATTACCCCTTCCTTATCCACACCTCCACCTCAAGGTCAAAGAAACTTCGGACTGTGTTCATTAGATCAGAGATAGATAGTACTAGTCCTTTTTTTTAAGTATAAAGAAATTGGAGACAAACCAGCTGCGAGGGGATGAAATTTTCTGGGGGAGATTTTGCGATTTTTTTCCGGGGAAGAATTTCCGTTGGGGGGGGGGGTATCTTCCGCGGGTGCATTTTCGGGGTTGGAAGGGGGTAAACGCCATCACTGAAAAAGGACAGGGAAAGATAAAAAAAAGACCGCTAATATCTTTAATATCTTTCAGCTAAAATTAAATATGCAAATCAAGCTTAAAACGAAACAAAATATTTTACTCCTGTAGCATAAATGAAGCCTAAAACGAAAAGAAACTAAATAAGCATTCATAGCAAACAAACATACAACAAGTGCTAACATAAATGAATAAATAAACCTTAAAACGAATAAAGATCTAATTAAATTAAATAAAAAAAACTAGTTTTTTTAACTGAAAGTAAGGAGCGAGATTAAAACTTAAAACGAACAGAAATTACTCCGTATATGAAATGGGTTGTCCCCTTCGCAATCCCTTGCTCTTTACGCTAAAGCTTTTAACTGTTTCAAAAAGTAGAATTGTGGCAAAGAGTCAAGCTTTAGCGTAAAGAGCGAGGGATTGCGGAGGGGACAACCCATTTCATATACGGAGTAATTTCTGTTCGTTATAAGTTTTAATCTCGCTCCTTACTTTCAGTTAAGAAAAATAGTTTTTTTTTTAATTTCTGAACGTTTTTTAATTGAAGCATGTTTGATTTTGGCTCTCCTCACATAAATTATTAAAATGAAATTTGTATATTCTTTTTTTTGGCTAAATGACTTTCTCTTAGTTTTGGTTAGACGATTTTGAGGAATAAGGGGTGGGGAAGGAGGCCTAGTTGCCCTCCAATTTTTCGGTTACTTAAAAAGGCAACTATAACTTTTAATTTTTAACGAACGTTTTCATTAATAAAAAATATGCGTAACTTAAGAATTAACTTACGTAACAAACTTTTATATTCTTATATTTTTATTATGTATACGAGGGGGTTTGTACCCTCGTTAATACCTCGCTCTTTACACTAAATCGTAAGTTTTGTTCCAATTCTTTAAGAATGACCCCTGAATCAAAAAGGCCGTAGAATAAATAGTTGAAATTACTAAAAATACTTTAGCATAAAGAGCGAGGTATTTATCTCCTCCTAAATACCTCGCTCCTTATGCTAAAGTATTTTTAGAACCCCTCATATGCGTAATAATCTCTGTTCGTTTTAAGTTTCAATTGTACTCCTTACTTTCAATTGAAAAAAACGTTTTCATGTTTGTTTTTTCATTTTTTTTTTTATAGTAATGCTAGAAAATCCTGCGCCCTTTTCATTGAATTTTTCTTCCCCCATGACATATTCCTCCAAGGAAAGATCCTCCCGCATAGCCCCTCCCCTCAACCCCACCCCCAAACCAAAAAATCCTCTGAAAACGTCTGTACACTTCCCAATAACCATTACTATATGGTAAACACTAGTCAAAGTTTGTAACTTGCAGCCCCTCCCCCAGGGATTGTGGGGGAGTAAGTCATTCCCAAAGACATAGTTATTATGGTTTTCGACTATGCGGAACAAAATGGTTATCTCAAAATTTTGATCCGTTGACTTTGGGAAAAAATGAGCGTGGGAGGGGGCCTATGTGATCTCCATTTTTTTTGGTCACTTAAAAAGGGCACTAGAACTTTTCATTTCCGTTAGAATGAGGCCTCTTGCGACACTCTAGGACCACTTGGTCGATACGATGACCCCTGGGAAAAAAAAAACAAAAAACAAATAAACACGCACCCGTGATTTGTCTTCTGGCAAAAAATACGAAATTCCACATTTTTGTAGATAGGAGCTTGAAATTTTTGCAATAGGGTTCTCTGATACGCCGAATGCGATGGTGTTATTTTCGTTAAGATTTTATTACTTTTAGGGGATGTTTCCCCCTATTTTCCAAAATAAGGCAAATTTTCCCAGGCTCGTAACTTTTGATGACAAAGACTAATTTAATTAAACTTATATATTTAGAATCAGCATGAAAATTCGATTCTTTTGATGTATCTTTTAGCATCAAAATTTTTGGAAACAAAATGTTTTAGAGTTTCGTTTACTATTGAGCCGGGTCGCTTCTTACTACAGTTCGTTACCACGAACTGTTTGATATGCGAATCAAGATTGAAACGAACAAAAATCAATTCAAAGAAGAGTATGGGTACTGCCTCCTTCCCTAAGCGTAAAAGTCTAAAACCTACCGCGTCATTGGCGCTTTACCGAAAATGGCACTTTATTACAAACATTTTCTTACTTACTAATTACAACAACGAAAAAAAAAATGAAAGTACAGTAAAATCGAATTTGGAACTGATTCGCTTTTCAGCAGTTGACATCATTATATATCAAATATTTAGTTTATCCTTATTTCTTCCCAAGACCGTTCACGACAAATTTAGTTTCACTACAATCAATAATTTAGCTACTGCCTCCTTTCCAAACTTTAAAAATCTAAAGCCTACAGCGTCATTGGCGATTCGCTGAAAGCGAATTATATTACAAACATTCTCTTTTCCACTTATTACAGCATTGAAATGAAAATACATATTACACTATTCAAATTTCACTTATTCGATTTTATTTATTATAAAAAGAATTTTACTTTTTCAATTTTATTTATTCAATTATAATTAAACCTTTAGCCTCCTTATAGTATATCAAACGCTAAATGCATATTAAATGCGTTCAATGTTTTGTGGCAATTAAATCGTTCTGCTTGTACTATAAAAATACCACATTCAGATGCCTACTGGTACAGAAATTTTAGCCCACTGCGCGTGTGGGCCGTTCTAGCACACAACAAACTGAATGTAATTGATGAAATCAGTTTCCAATCCACGTATTTAGCCTGTTGATAAAATATTTTCTAACTATAACTGAATTGTCTTACTTTCTCATTGCCAACTCAATTTTGCATGTGGAGATGTTCTGGGTGAATTATCCAGGGGTTATTTCCAGCGTGTTTGAATTTCTAGAAAAATTTCCGCGGAAAGAGACATTTCCGGAGTGATCGAGAAAACGATTAAAAATTAGTCTTTTTCAAATGAAAACATGCTAAGGAGAATTTTTTCAGGCTGAATCATCTGCGAGAAATTTTACGAGAGGCGATTTTCAGCGAGGAGGGAATTACTTGGAGGGAATTTTACGGGGGGGACGTATTTTAAGTAGAAGGAAATTTCCACGGAGCATTTTCCCATGAGGAGGGGGGTAGTTCACGGAGGGTGATCCAGATTTACCAACATTATTTGAAAAACGCCCAGAAAAAAAAAACAAGTTTTATAACTGAAAGTAACGAGCAACATTAAAACTCAAACCGAACAGAAATTATTCCGTATACGAAGGTGCTGCCTCCCTTCTCAATACCTTGTTCTTAACATAAGAGTTTCACTGGTTGTCCCATTTTTTTTTAAGAACGGCTACTGAAACATATGGGTCGTTTAAATAGATTAGGAAGCTTTTATAAAAGTGCTAAAAGCTTTACAGTTCGTGGTAACGAACTAAGGAGCTCAAATGAATCAACTTAGTTAAATGAAGCTTTATAATACATGTCTATATTTACCGTTTATTTCGAATGGACTACGTGTGTCTTTAGGAACGAACGTGCCACCGCGCGGCAGTACTGCCTCTGAAACTGAGAAACTTAATTTGGGGCTTTTCGATAATTTTAAATCGATTGAAAGTTCCAGTGTTTCGACTCTACAACGTTTTGACCCTTTTCCGGTCAAAATTGTTGTTTTGTGCTACAAAATGACAAAAAAACGCTACTTTGCTATGGCAATAAACTAGGGGCGTGAAACTGATATTCTCTCTCTGATATTCTAATTTTGACAGTTCAAGGGTGACATTTAGATGTGTTTCATGAAAGATAATCCAAGCGACGTTCTTAGTGGGGGGGGGGCAGGGCACAAATATGGCATTGCCTATGGGCACTGAACAACCTACCCGTGCCTCTGATGGACGACAAGGAAGGGAGCAACAGTTTAACACATAACATGTTTAAAAACTATTTGTATGAATTTAAAGAAAATTATATGTTCACACTACCGTTAAGGCACAAGTCCTAATTTCGCAGTTAAAACATTGAAAATTGAAAAAAAATATAATGTAGACTGATAGCTATTATTCGACTGGAGTATGACATCATAATTGTACCACGAAAGAAAAAACAACAAAAATGAAAACTTACCACAATTGAAACAAAGTTTATGCCAGGACTTTCCAAGTGCTATTTTTTCTTCTGCAAAATATACATTTTTGTCACATCTGGCACAGATCCCAGGCATTTTTAGATCTACAAATTGAACAGACAAGTGAAAAATAAAATAACCTACGACCTTTGTAACAACTAAATACAAAGCATGAACTCATGTAATTGTACAACAGAGAGTCAAAATGAAACAAAATTGAGCATCCAATATGGCCGTGCAAAATTAGACAATTGGGTACATTTAAATTATGTATACTAGCACTAACGACAATTTAGGTCACGTCACATCAGCTATTTTCTTCTTGCTGATTTGATGAATTTAAAATTAAGATCGTTGAAAAGTAAATAGATCGTATCTTCTTCCTTTCTTATACATGTAACTCATAAAGACAGTAAATAAAACTGACAATGGCGTTTCACTCGGCCACATTACAATGATGAGAATTTTCTTTTTATGAAATTACAAACTCTGAAAGCGTAACTTAATTAGCAAATACGGAGCTGTACTGTACATAGATCCAATTGATTCTAGTTTGCTCTGAAAGATCATAAATTAAAATTACAACGGCGAAGAAACCTCACAAAGCTCTCAGTTTTGCAACATGGAGGTTATAAATAGACATAATGTGCTCTTCAACCAATTGGAGAGCGTACGAGTGTAAAAGACACACTAGTTTCAAGGCGGTACTAAGAGGGGGGCAGAATTTGACCCCCCCCCCCAAAAAAAAAAAAAATAATTATAATACATTTTTGCCCGACTCGCCAAAACGTAACAAAAATCCTTATAAACAAAATCTTGATGCGTCGTAAAATTGTTTTTTTTTGTAAAGCGCCCCCGAAAAAAAATCCTGGATACGCCATTGACTAGTGTGTTTGCTTAAATCAAAATCATTGTTTTTTTTATAAATATTTTCTACTTGTGCGACGAGAAAACTCATAAAGCGAAAAAGATCCTTATTACAAAAAGGTGTTACAAAATTCTAGCAATAATTTTATGAAAAACCTATGTTTATTCTGCCCGCTCCTTAGGCTCTTAGGCGTTCTAGAATCTACTGAATTCCTTAACCTCCCACACCCCTTCTGCCCAGCATTTCTTTGTTCATTATGTTTTTTTGCTTAGCCAAGTTATTTTTTGTTATTATTATGATTACGAGGAATTTATGATGATTATTTATGACGAGTTCTACTATTCATATACCCAAATTTATAAGCTCTGCTCTGTGTTGGAGCTTATTGTTTTTAGTTGTTTTAAGCGAATTAAATAATAATAATAATAATAAATAAAAACCAAAATGGGTAATTTTGAACCAGATACAAGGTCTTTTCCATCGTCCACACAAAAACTGTTAGCAAACAATTTTCCCAACAATTACGCCATCGCCGTCCAACAAACATCGTTAGAGTATTTGTCTAATAAATCGAATCATTAAATACACTCTAGCTTCGACAAAAAGTTAATAATCTATATCTACATATATATAAATAAGTTGTCTGTGTGTCGAGTGACGCCATGTCATCAGGTCGTCATGTCATTATGACGATGACGTCATTAAAGGTATTTAAGACATTCGTTCACGGAAAAATGTTTAATTGTAAAATGACCGAGGAACCTACAATGTCAACAGCCGAGGAAGCTGCTCAAAGAGTCTATGCCAAAAAACTTGCTGCTGATAGAGAAAGTAAGAAAAGAAAGCGTGCCGAGGAATCACAAGAGCAACGCGAAACCAGACTTGCTGCTAAAAGAGAAAGTGAAAAAAGAAGGCTAAAAGTATTTAAGAAAATCGTTCAAAGACACATTTTTAATTGTAAGAAGATCGTGGACGGAAAAATGTTTAATTGTAAAATGACTGAAGAACCTACAATGGCAACAGCCGAGGAAGCTGCTCAAAGAGTCTATGCCAAAAAACTTGCGGCTGATAGAGAAAGTAAGAAAAGAAAGCGTGCCGAGGAATCACAAGAACACCAAGAAAACAGGCTTGCGGCTAAAGAACGCAAAACCGCGCAGTTAGATGAAAATCCACCTGGACAGCGAGAGTCAAAACATATCAAAACTGAAAATGATAGCGATGATGATTGGGTTTGGGATTTTGACTTGGATAAGGTCATCAATGCCTACCAGATTTTAGTTAAAAAAAACAAAGGTTCGGCGATATTTATTTCATAGTGACGCTGAAAAATAAAGAAGAAAAAGAAAACTGAAAAAAGAAAAAAGGTAAAAAACTAAAAAAAAACTAAAAAGAAAAAACACTCAAAGAGAAATTACAAACCGGGACACAAATGACGACCGGGACAGAGGGAATATAAATGACGACCGGGACACTCAAAGAGAAATTACAGACTGGGATACCGGGACACAAATGACGACCAGGACACAGGTATTTAAGAATATCGTTCAAAGACAAATTTTTAATTGTAAGAAGATAGTTGAAAGAGAAATTTCTAATTGTAAAATGACAGAAGAGGCTACAATGGCAACACCCGAGGAAGCTGCTCAAAACGAATGTATTCAAGCCGAAGAAGCTGAGTTGGTAAAGCGTTATGTTTCAGGTTCAAGGTCCGAGAGGCTCCATGTTTGAACCTTGGCTTTAGCATTAATACAAAAGAAGAAGAAAACTAAAAAAGGTAAAAACTACAAAAAAAAACTAAAAAGAAAACACTAAAAAAACTAAAAAAGCTAAAAAACTAAAAAAAAAACAAAAAAAAGGTAAAAACTAAAAACTAAAAAAGAAAAAAAAACTAAAAAAACTAAAAAAAGGTAAAAACTACAAAAAAAAACTAAAAAGAAAAAAAAACTAAAAACTAAAAAAGAAAAAAAAACTAAAAAAAGGAAAAAAACTGAAAAATAAAGGAGAAAAAGAAAACTAAAAGCCGGGACACAGGGAATATAAATGACGACCGGGACACTCAAAGAGAAATTACAGACTGGGGCACTGGGGCACAAATAACGACTGGGAGATATAAATGACGACCGGGACACTCAAAGATAAATTACAGACCGGGACACCGGGACACAAATGACGACTGGGACACAGGGAATATAAATGACGAACGGGACGCTCAAAGAGAAATTACAGACTGGGACACAAATGACGACCGGGATACTGGGAATATAAATGACGACCGGGACACAGGGAATATTCGATTAGCAATCACCATCAACAAAGCTCAAGGGCAATCATTAGAATAATGAGGTATAGATCTGAAAGCGGATTGTTTTTCCCATGGACAATTTTATGTTGCATGTTCAAGAGTCCGTAAACCTGACAATCTATTTATATGCACATACAATGGGACATCGAAGAATGTTGTATATTCGCAAGTTTTACGTAGTTAAAAACATATATATCTATAACGAAAAGAGAAATCTTTTCTCTTTTATCTATATTCACAGGTGGGACACAGGGACACAACTACAATGGCGCGTAACTAATATGGCGCGTAACGACTTACGCGCGCGGGGGGGCTTGGTGGGGGGCGCGAAGCGCCCCCACCAACTAGGTGTTGGGGTGTTTCTCTTTTATCTATATTCACAGGTGGGACACAGGGACACAACTACAATGGCGCGTAACTAATATGGCGCGTAACGACTTACGCGCGCGGGGGGGGGGCTTGGGGGGGGGCGCGAAGCGCCCCCACCAACTAGGTGTTGGGGTGGCGCGAAGCGCCACCCCAACAGCTAGTATTTAATAAGAATTTGATTTCCCATTCCAGGAGAAAGCGAATTGACTACTGGAACCATCGAAAATGACTCAATAATAATTTTTTTATTCAATTCCTGTGTATTAGGTTAACCCGTATCGTTAGTGCATTAACTTCTCAAAAATCACCTTCAAACTGATAAAAAATCCAGGTAAATAACCAAATTTACGATAACTAATGAGTAGTAAGGCATCAGCACGTTACATTTTTTTACGCATTACTCAAATTTTAATCATCAATATTGAGGCGTGGTAAGGCATTAGTAAACAAATCGTTCCAGGTTCACAATTTTTTCGTATTAAACATGTAATAAATATTTCTCAAGTTAAAATTTCCACCTGGAACGCAGGATTATTTGACACGCAATATTCGAAAACCAGATAAGGCAGCAAAGCAGGGTGACAAATTTTTACGCTTATAACATTCACAGAGAATCCAGGACAGAGTAATATTTCTCGACAGAACTTTTTAGTCTATTCTGACTTCACAAATGTGCTCACTAAATCTTATTTTTGTCTTAAGATCCTCTTGGGCCCACATAATATTCTGGAATTTTTTAATCCAAATTTCAAGGCTTGTGTGTGTTTTTTTTTTCATCTCCCACCCAATTATTGCGTTTTCAGCTATATCCACCGTACAAACGAAACTGTTACCTAACATGTTAGCTAACAATACAACGGTCGGAAAAAGCCTAAAATGTCCGTATGAAAATATAAACAATAAAACAATATAAACAATAAACAATAATTACATAAAACAATCGGGAGACAAGATTTTTCATTGGAGATAGAGAAAGGGGAAAAACGCAAAAGTTGAAGTTCATTTGCCAAGATATTTAAAATTTTCGAAGAGGAGGCGGAGGAGCAGCGGGAGATCCCCCTGTCAGGGGGTATCTGTGGGCAGGAATCGATATGAATAATGTTTGAAGCAGCCTTGTGTTACTGAGAAATGTTATGAGTTGGAGATAGTGAAGAACGAGGAGAGGTCACTGGAAGATCTTAGCTCTCAGGTGAGAGCTCGCTTAAACACGATGCCTTGGTTGACACAGGTCGGAAGGATTATTACAACCCGAGACAACAATTTTAACCGATACAATTTGCAATTCGAAAAGAAACAAAGGTAGAGGGTAGGATATTGTTACTAGCGGCGTCCATTTATTTTCAGTTGTCCAAGGCTTTTAGTAAAAGAAAAATGACTCAACCAGCCCACTACCAAGAATAGACGTTTTTCGCCTTTTTATGTTAACAGGACTAATTTGGAAGCAAACTACAAAAAAAAGCGCAAGACTAATTTCAGAAAAATAAAGAAAATTAAAAGTTGAGAAAATAAATAGAAATGCAATGCAGGGACGTATCCAGGATATTTTTCGGGGAGGGGGACTTTACAAAGAGATTTTCGGGGAGTTACAAAAAAACATATCAAAAATTTGTTTATATTCATTTTTTTACGTTTTTACTAGTCAGACAAATAATGTCGGGGAGGGGTTTAAACCCCCTACCTCCCTGAATGCGGCCTTGATGCAATGTAAAATAGTAATTTTTGGTTATGGCTTTGTTTTTCAGGTGACAAAATTACACTGAAAAGGCGTTTAAATTAATAATCTAATGTATTTTTTTATGAGAGATTAAACACGTATCTCGAGTGTTTAGTTTTTGGTCTACTTCTGTTCAAAACAGACACGCACATTTATTTTTTTATATTAATTGTCATTTTCCTACCCGTGCTTACTGCTCCAATTATAATGTCATAGGAACTGAGATAATTTTTGGAAAGTAATTAATTACAAATTTATTTAAAATACAAGAAAAGTGACGAGCACAAACTGAATTATTATTAATGCCAAAAATAAAAATTGTAAAGCTTTATTCCTCACGAGGCATGAACATATCAGTGATTGAAATTACTCAGCCTTTCAAAACAAAACAGAAAATATATAAAGATATCTAGAAAGCCTTAACCGAATCAGAATTGTGACATTGTCTATATTATAAGGTGAAAAAAATTATATTCCAGAAAATTAAAACTATCATAAGGAGTCAAGACAATTTTTTACTAAGAGAACCTGGAAAAGCAAAACAAATATTCCTTTATTGATAGGCATACCAAATAGGCAACAAATAACTACTTGAACGAGGGCGTCTAGTAATTACATGATCATCAAATATAAAGTGTAAATATTGAATATAAAAAAAAAATAAGCAAAACAGTATCGTAAACAAGAGAACACTCCAAAAAATCTATTTATAAGCAAAAAAACTTTAAACTGAATTACACGAATAAATGACCAAATGCTGTCAAACGGGGCTCGTCAGACACATATGGTCTACACATGAAAAAATATCTTATATATAATCTAGAGAAGTGATTATAACAGACATGACCACAATTTAAAAGCAGTTGAATAAAGAAAAAAGGTAGATACCTTGAAATGAAGGAGCTCAGCAGTGCCACAGCGAAAATCAGAAACAAATAAATATTTATATCCCTTTTCAGAATTAGAGGCAGAGACTGTCTTGGAAATCCATTACTGGAAACAGATAGAGTATTTGGGACACTGCCCTTCTAATGGGTTTCTCCGATTTCAGACAAAGTATCAAATTTCGCAAAAGATCGGCGGAAGAAGGGAACCATATATCATTTCTTAGAATGACAGGCACCCCTTTTAATTATTTTAAAGATGGGGCCCGAAAAATTCTTGGTATGATATTGCTTTTAATAATTTGACGATTTGTTATATTTATTGCGATATTCGCAAGCTGAGTGGTTAGCAAGCTACACTTAAAATTCTTTGTCCACGAGGACAGGTGTTCGAGTCCTGGTGTCACTGATTATTTGGTTTAGAACAGGGGTCAGTGGCATGACTTTGTAAGCTCAGCCAGATCTAAGAAATTTGAATTTTCTGCCAGAAGAAAGATCTCGGATGAGTGGTTATTTGTTTTTTGTTGTATTTTTCTCCAGGGGTGATCGTATCGACCCAACGGTCCTAGAATATCGTGAGAGGGCTCATTCGAACGGAAATTAAAAGTACTAGTGTCTTTTTAAAATGACCAACTGGGCCCCTCCCATGCCCTTTTTTTCTTCAAACCGTCTGATCAAAATTTTTAGATTTCTACTTTGTTCAACATAGTTGAAACGCCAAATAACTATGCCTTTGGGGATATCGTAGCCCTCCCACAGCCCCTGGGGATAGGTCTTTAAGTTACAAAATTCACCTATTGTTTACGTGTAGTATTTGTTATTGGGAAGTATACATACAGTTTTTGGAGGGGGGATTTTATGCTGGTGGGATTTTTCTCGGGGATAATTTTGCATGGGGAGGAAAATTTCCAGGGGTTGAGTTTCTCAGGGGAAATTTTACACTTGGAGCTTTTGTCAGAATTACAATACGAAATTCTTCTTATGTCTTGCTTTCTCTTTTCCGTCTCAATTTTACCCGTGGATATGTTAAGGGTAATTGTCTGGGGTAAATTTTCACCAGGATTAAATTGTCTAGAGAATAAATCCTTGGGGAGGAGAGATTTTTTTATGGAAGAGTTGCAAATTTTCCTGGCATTACTTAATGTTTTTCAACTGAAAGTAAGGAGCAGCTTTAAAAATAAAAACGAACAGATATTATTACGTATATGAGGGGGTTACTCCTCCACAACACCTCGCTCTTTACGCATCACGAATATGGACTCGGTTCTGTGTTTTGACCATCCCTGAGTCGTTTGAACCCCTCCCACACACACACACGCACGCGCGCGACATAAAGCGAGTATTAATATTCGTTGGATATTACACGAAGTCGGATCCACGCAGAGTAAATTTACACTTCCTATGCCGAAATGCCAAGAAAAGTTGTGTCCTAGTATCTTCCATATTCCCCCCCCCCACGTTCGCCCAACCAAATAAATGATTTTGCACACATCTCAAAAATGTCGGGCATCTACAATGACCTTCAACGCTCTTGGTGAAAAATGATTCAACAGATGCGGTGATACGCAAGAACAAGCTGACTCAGTTTGTCGATATTCGAGTTTGAAAGAACGTGTAAGCAGTGCGCTTAGTGATCAATGTTGGCTTCTAGTTAAATTCCCAGATACATTCAAGATACAAGGTAGGTTTTGCCAAGCTGAAATCAGAGCATAGCTAAATAATGAAAGGACATGATGGGTTATGTTGTTAATACTCGACCATCTAGTTACTATGTTGACACTTAAATCCCAATAAAAACTTTATTATACCACCTAGAAACTTGATTTATTTTTCACCAATAGAAACGCGATTTTAATACCTTTCAAGTAAGGTGTGTATTTGATAGTTTTGCTGTATATAACACTGCCAATTTTAAAAATGTAATACCTGATCATTACATTACGGTAATACATAATACGAGATCAGCCCTAATCTCGGTCAGGGATTTGTTAACAACTTGAAATTATGTGATAACCCCAATTCAATAGGCAGTTTGAATTTCAATATAATTAAAGTAGGCTATACAAGAATACAAAGAAACAATGTGTAGGACGAAAGATGCTGTTCAAATCACCCAATGACGAAAAGTTTAAGTTCATGAATACAAGTGAAATATATTAAGACAGGAAAAAGGACAACCAATTATTAAAAAGACATTTAGGCATATCTGATAAATAAATGAGACCACAACTCCTTATCAAGGACGTGCCTTGCTATAAGATAACAAACAAGTATTGGTCCAATAAGAGAGGCATACTTACTCCCGCCCTTTTGCCCGTACCATTTAACCAAACACTTGGAAAACTATAGATTCTAAGACCATCTATACATTAGTTTTCCTGCCCTAGGAATGACACATGGACGGATAATAAATAAACCTATCTATTAACAATTGAACTGACATCATCTTTATACAATCCTAATAAGGGGGTTAATGGCAGATTTGCCTCTCACTCAATCAGACTATCTGTCTTGGCTTTCTCTACAATTAGCCGAGGCTTGATGCCCACCACTATTCGATTTTAATTCAACATCTCGGACAGATTTTTGGCCGGTTTATCTACAGATTTGGTGATAGAACAAGAATTGATGAGAAGTCTGAAAACGGCGACCGGATTGACTTGAGGTAGAGGAATTAAAGAAGTACAGAGACTTCAGTGGGTAATGGGACGTACAGCATGTACTCACTTTAATCTTCTGATGCAAGAGCTGACGGATGTTTCGTATCACACACGCGACCAGCACAAAGTCTGGTCTTTCAAGGCAGCAGGAGGAATGCAAAGACGCACAAATGGTTATTGCCTTTGTCGAGCAGTCGTCTCCGTTCGAGGATGATCCGCTATCGCTTCGAAACCTTGCTAGTGGCACGACTGCTGCAGAAAACGTGAAACACCGACAAAGCAGTGGAAGTCGGGAAGAATATTCTTGACGGAATGGTAGCGAAATCACTGAACGAGCATTCGTTTAAACTGAATGATCAGGTAGTCTTTATGACGGCGAAGCAAAAAAATGGGAGCAGAAATTCACCATTTAGACCCTTCATTGCTATTTCAGCGTCTTCTAACTCTATCCAAAAGACTGAATATGGACGAGAAATCTTCATTTAAATTCGAGCTTTGCTCCTATCCCGCGTCGCTTTTTGACGATCTTAGCAAGTTCCGAAAGCCAAATAAACCAGAGCTGACAAAAGCTATCAAGCGAATTTCAGAAATTGATACTATTGAGGAAAAGCTTAGTCTGACTTGCACCTACGTCTTAGACGGGGGCGCTTTGCTTCACAGGATTCTCTGGGCGAAGAAAGAAACACATTCGGAAATCTTAGACCGATACTGGAACTACGTTTCGGCCAAATATCCAAACGCCATTATTATTTTATGATGGCTACGACATCGCTGCTTCGACAGAAGGTATGATTCATCTTAAGCGAAACAGTGTCACTGGATGGGAAATACCATTTAGCCCAAAAATGAGACTGATCGCCAAAAAAGAGGAATTTTTTTGGTGCAACACGAATAGAGCCATGATCTATCTGAAGAGAGGAGAGGAGAGGAGAGGAGAGAGAGAGAGAGAGAGAAAGAGAGAGAGAGAGAGAGAGAGAGAGAGAGAGAGAGAGAGAGAGAGAGAGAGAGAGAGAGAACACCTAAAAACATATAGAGTCAGACACACAAAGACATGTTGTAATTTAGGGTATTGTAAGTTATAAACAGGGGGCATATATTGTTCTTATGGAGGGGACGCTCGTATAAACTTCAGATAGGACTCATTTGATTGGAAAGTGAAAGTTTTAGTTCACTTTTTAAAAGTAAAAGAAATGCGAGGGTAACTAGCCCCCCCATGCCATAAAGTTTCAATGTTTTATTATTTATTATTATTTCCAGAAAAACTTCATATGGAACGGGTGGTTACATAAACTTCATAAGGGGCTCATTTAATTTGGAAATCGGGAGTTCTAGTGCCCTTTTTAATAGTATAAATTGATGGAAATGCAAGTAGCCACCCCCCCCCCACCCCAAATACATCTGAAAAAATTTTGAGATAGCCCTTTGTTAAAAATTGTTCAAAAATCAGATAACAAAACTCCACGGTCGATACAACCCCCCAAGGCCACGTTGTAAGTTATGCCTTGGAAACATATATGGCTCTTACGGAGGGTTGCCTGTATTAACTTCAGAAGAGGCTCTTTTGATTGGGATTTTGAATTTTAGTTCACTTTTTAAGAGTAAAAAAGGTCGAAGGGAAACTAGCCCCCCCCATTGCACCCTGTGTTCCCCAAACCCATCAAATAAAAATTTGAGATAGCCATTTTGTTAAAAATAGTTCAAAGGTCAGATAACAAGACTTCTGGGGTCGACACAACCCCCCCAGAGCCCTGGGCAAGGGTTTAAAGTCGTGCCCCGGGGGCATATACGTTTTTATGTAAAGGGTGATCACATAAACTTCAGAAGTGGCTCAATTGATTGGTATTTGAAAGTTCTATTTATTTTTTATGAGTCAAAAGCGACCAGAGGGTATCTATCCCCCCACAAACACCCTCTTTTCCCCAAATGCATCAGATATCAATTTTGAGATAGCCAGTTTGCTTGAAATAACTCAAAGACCAGATAACAAAACTTATGGGGTCAACATACCCTCCCCCCTGATCCCAGGGGAAGGGCTGTCACTTATACCCTGGGGGCATATAGTTTTTAATGGAAGAGGTGGTCGTATAAACTTCGGAGGAATTGCTGTTTGTTCATATTATTATTCACCGGGCCAGAGAGCGAATTACCGAAAGTTATTTCTAGAAAAATATAATTAAGTGCTAATTATACAAATAGTAAATACCCTAATTACGGAATATTTAAGCTTGGTGACGCCAATTAACTGAAACTTCAGCAAATCAACAGAGCACTTGGTCTTAAACAACTGGTCAAAAAGCTAACCACTAAAGGGGATACTACGTTAGGCCTTGTTTCTTCTAATTTACATGACTTCTATAGGGAACTAGTACCTGGCACACTGTTGGGCGGGAGTTACTGCTTTACTCTAGGGCTTAACCCTATCCACAAAATTCGGATTGAGTACCAAACTACAACGGTGACCAGAAGACAAACAAGTGACGAAGGCCTTTTAAAATGTGGTATTTGGATTTGTCAAGTGAACTGGGATGAGATTTATAAGGCAGAAGGTGCACATTCAAAAGCAAGCCTGCTACAAGAAAAGCTACAGTGCGCATAGAAGTCTTGCTTTCCCGAAAAACTTCAAAAAATCAGTCTGGGCATTGTACTTACATCAATAAGAATATATAGACGCTCATTCTAGAAAAAAGGTGGCTTTTCCGTGAAGGCAGACGTGAACAAGCAAATAAACTAAAAAAAAAAATCGGAAAATGACAAGAATGTCATCTGAGTACCTATTGAGTCACCTTCTCAGTAGGGGCCCACCCCAGGCCACTCAGCGCGTCCCCAGGTGGCGGATAGGGGAAAGCCTTGCAGATATGCAGGGTAACTCCGGTGGTGATGGAGGCGCGGACCAAGGGGGGACCCAGCCCCTGGGGGTCTTAAAATATAACTGGGATACCCTCGCCTGGGGAACATAAATTCAGGCGGAGGAGGAAGAAGGCCCCTCTGATGTAGACTGAGCTGGGCCCACCGGCGTATGGATATGTCCCGTCAGGTTCAAACCTTCTCCCAACAATGGGTAAAATCGTATGGTATGGCAGATTATCATCGTGGGAGGATCCTCTTCAGGAGGACAACTGCAAAAGGGCGGATGATTCAGCGACGAACAACGGCCTCTGCAAGTTGACGGAGAGGAGTGGCCTACCGCCGTCTCCTAACCAGCCTTGAAACCTTTCCTTTTAACAAATGAATTATGGGCTCTATGAATCAAAGCAGAATTACTACCGCGTCCGGGGAAACCGACGAACCTAGCGACTGGATGATGATGATGATGACGGCAAATGGAAGTAATATTGAACATACTACCGCGTACGGGGAAGCCGACGAACATGCTACCGCGTACGGGGAAGCCAACGAACATGCTACCGCGTACGGGGAAGCCGACGATCATAATAGGCCTATGACGACCCCCGGACGGGATGAGGATACCCTGCGACTCATCTCTACTAAAACTGTACTCAACATAGGAACACTCAACACCCAGACTTTAGCCAAACCAGGAAAAATGGATCTACTACTGAGAGAACTAAACCGATACAAGTGGGACTTAGTCGGGCTATCTGAGATACACCTCCCCCGAACCGGTGAAGAAACTATCTCTGGAACCTCCCTCCTACTCTCGGGACGCACCGATGGCACTCACAGACAGGGTGTTGGATTCATCCTCTCACCAACTACAAAAAAGGCGCTGATCTTCTTCACGCCCGTATCAGAAAGGATAGCAACCATTAGACTAAAGGGATCCGTGTCAAACCTTACCATCATCCAGGTATATGCTCCTGACTCTGCTCGAAGCGATGAAGAATGCGAACAGTTCTACTTTCAACTTCAAAGTGTCACCGACCAAACACCAAAGAAAGATATGCTCATCGTCATGGGCAACTTCAACGCTATCACGGGCAACGATCAAATTGATCGGAGAGATGTAATGGGACCGCACGGCCATGGCCGACTGAACGGAAGAGGTGAAAGGCTAATTAGTTTCTGTAGAGAAAACGACCTGTATATAACTAACACCGCCTTTAAACACAGACACCGCCGTAAGGTCACCTGGAGATCCCCCGACGGAGTAACTGAAAACATGATAGACTATGTGCTGATATCTAAACGCTGGAAGTCCTCAATAATGGATACTGTATCCCTTCCTGGTGCAGACTTTGATTCGGATCACTCACTCCTGATGTCCAAACTCAAGCTAAGACTGAACCCTAAGACGACAAGAATCCCTAGATTCCGGACAGAGCTGCTTCGCGACCCCATAAAAAAGGCGCCTATACCACCAGCCTATCGTCAAAATTCCGAGCTATTCTAGAGAACTTCACTTCCCTCACTACAGTCGGCGAGATTGATCAACTGGCTGAGCATGCAACTTCTGAAGTTTTGGAGACAGCAAATGATGTCCTCGGGAGGAAAACGAAAGACGAAAAGCCGTGGATTACTGAAGAAATAATCCAACTATGTAACCAAAAGGGTCTCTGCAACAACAAAGCTGACCCATGCAGCCCAGACACCTATAAATATCTCAAAAGGAGAATCGAACGGGAAGTCCGAAAGGCCTTGCGTAACCATGTTACCAAGAAATGCAAGGAATGCGAAACCCAGTTTAGGAACGGAAACAGTCAAAAACTCTTCAAAACAGTTCGTGAACTGTCTAGCAGGAAAGATCCCATCTCCACAGCAATCCTAGACAAACAAAACAATCCCACCAACGACGCAAAAATGAAACTCGAACGATGGAAGGAATATTTTGAAGATAAATTAAATCCGCAGATCATTGCCGATCCCAGCATCCTAAACTCTTTCCCCATTAATGATCGAGAACCTCCACGAGCACTCTTAAAATCAGAAACTGAGGCAGCGATAAGATCCCTGAAACGAGGGAAGGCCCCAGGACCGGACGGTATCACTGCTGAACTAATTAACATTGACTCAGAGGACGTCGTCGAATTGTACCACAAAGTTGTGTCAGCCGCATGGTCGACGGGCCACGTCCCACAGCTATGGTGTAAGGCAGCAGTGGTCCCAATCCACAAAAAAGGCTCAAGAAGAGAGTGTGAGAACTACCGCCCTATCAGCTTGACCAGTCATCAAACTAGAATACTGACCAAAATTCTCCTACGAAGAATCCAAGCAATTACAGCCTCCGTTCTGGGTGAATACCAAGCTGGCTTCCGACCTGGACGATCGACCATTGACCAAATCTTCACCGTTCGTCAGCTCATGGAACACTTTGTCGAATTCAACAGAGACCTATATCATCTCTTTATTGACTTTTGGCAAGCCTTCGATTTAATCTGGAGGAAAGGTCTGTGGCACATCCTAAGACATTACGGTATCCCCGACCAAATCGTCACGATTATTGAGAATATATACAGCCAATCCAGAACCCGGATACTCATCACTGATGGACTCTCTGATGAATTCTCAACATCCTCGGGAGTTTTACAAGGATGTATTCTGTCGCCCCACCTGTTCAACCTGTTTCTTCACGCCATACTGTCACTGATACCAGACAAACATGGAGCCAAAATAGGTGGAGTCCTAGTAAACAAGCTCGCCTATGCTGACGACATCGACCAGCTCTCTACAACGGCTGCTGATCTCCAAAGACGAGCAGACTGTCTCAACGAAGCCACAAAACCTTTTGGCATACAAATTAACGCCAAAAAAACGAAAGTTATGGTCACGTCACGCCAAAAACAAGCAGCTACTCCTTCTATAATGATTGACGGCCAGCCAGTTGAAACGGTCGACCAATTCGTCTACCTGGGCAGTCTCCTCACAGCGGACAATTGTCATACCTCCGACATCAAACGCCACCTAGCTCTTGCTAGCTCCAGTTTTAAAAGGCTCACAAATATCTGGAAATGCCGAAACCTGTCGAACCAGCTGAAAGTTCAACTTTTCAACAGCCTGATTGTGCCAATTGCTATATATGGGTGTGAGACCTGGACCCTGAAGATCGAAAATGAGCGCAACCTACTTGCATTCGAGATGAGATGTCTCCGTCGCATCGCAAGAATCACCTACACTGAACATGTGACCAATGAGGAGGTGCGAAGACGGCTGAAGTCCCCCGACACAATCAAAATAAAATCAAACGACAACAACTGCGATGGCTCGGGCATGTCAAGAGAATGGACCACGACCGTCTACCAAAAATCTCCCTCGAAGGAACCATAGACGGATCTCGACCACGAGGAAGACCTCGCAAGAGGTGGATTGAAAACTTTGACCGAAAGCGCATCGCAGAGTTGACTCGAACTGCACACGATAGAACAACGTACCGAGCCCTAGTTCATGCCCTGTCAAAAGAAGTGGCCCCAAAACGTCCCGCGAGGATGGACGGGACTTAAGTAAGTAAGTAAGACAAGAAATGCGGCCCACGAATATACTGAAAAAAAAGTGAATCATTTATTAAGTCAAAGCAAAGCCAGTGGTACACAGAAATTAAAAATATAGTTGGAAAAAAAGAGAAAGGAGTAGATTTAAATTTAGCTAAAAAGAATTTGAAACTGCAAAATAGCTGAATGCCCACCTGGTTAATATTGTCCAGTCAATCCCTCCTCTACCAAAAGATGAAATACCAAAAGATAAAAGATGATCAAAAGATGAAGTCCTCCACTTGATTTTTTGATTTCCCTATTATATCGACAAATGAAGTAACACCGGTTGATATCCCTGTAGATTTAACTAAGGCGTTGCCTGACAGATTATGTTTCCCTTTGGCCCATATTTATAACCTAATAACAAAATCTGGTGATTACCCATCCATTTGGAAAAATGGATATGTTACACCAATCACAAGAAAAGATGCACCACATGGTTTTTATGGAATTAGACCAATTACAATAACCCCTGTGTTTAGCAAAATTTATGAGAGTTTCTTGGCTGCTTGGTCAAAGAAGCAGGGAATTGAGGTTATTGATCCTAGACAGTTTGGAAGCATGCCCAAAACGTCCACTGCCCATTATCTGGTAAGTATGTTGGATACAATTTTCAAACATCTGGATGACCCTGAACGCTGGATTAATCTGATAGCAATTGACCTAAAAAAAGCTTTTGACCTGATTTGTCATAGGCACTGATAAAGAAGCTCCTTTCTAAGTTTAATGTACACCCTTTTTTAGCGTGGATTATAACAAATTTTCTTGCAAATAGTACACAGTGTACGAAGTACAAATCAACTTTTTCTGATGAAATGCTTATATTTTGTGGTGTGCCTCAGGGCACAATACTGGGTCCACTTATTTTTCTAGTCATGATAAACGAGCTAGTAATAAGCATGCCAGATCGCTGGAAATATGTTGATGCCAGATCGCTCCAGGGATAAAACATCCCCCCAGAACCCCGGGCCAACTGTAATTATGCCCCAGGGGCATGTAAGGTTTTTATGGAAGCAATGGTCGTATAAACTTCGGAGGAGGGCTCAATCAATTGTAAATCAGAATTATATTGGCCTTATTAAAAGTCAGTGATCAGAGGGCAACTGACCCCCCCCCCCACTCGGTCCTTTTTCCCAAATGCATCCGACCAAAATTTTGATATAGCCATTTTGTTCAAAATACTTTAAAAATCCAATAAGAAAACTCCGGGATCAACACAACCTCCAGAGTCCGCGGGCAATTGTTATAATCTATTCCCCTGGGACATATAAGGTTTAATGTAAAGGGTGGTCGTATAAAATTCAGAGATAGCTCATTTGATTGTAAATTGAAAGTTATAGTTATAGTTATAGCATCTCCCCCCCCCCACTACACCCTCTTTTCCCAAAATATATCTGACCAAAGTTTGAGACAGCCATTAAGTTTGAAATAGCCCAACGATCAGATGACAAGCTACTCGGGTTCAACCTACCCCCTCCCCTGCCCAAGGAGAAAAAGGTCTTTATGGAAGAGGTGGTGGTATACACTTCAGAGGGGGCTCAAATAATTAGAAATTGAAAGTTCTAATTTCCTTTTTTCAGGTTATTTATTAAGAAAAGAGGGCATGTTTGATTCTGGATCTCCTGGATGCGTTGCTAGCTGTTCACTAAGATTGGTGAAAACAGGGCCACCCATGAAAGGTTGCGCACAGCCTTCCCCATCCACCCTCTAGCATCCAACCCGACCTCCGAATATCCTCCCATTTATAGGGAAAATGGGAGGATAGCTCTATATACTGATTGTAAGTGGAGGTCTCATATCCCCCCCAGCCTCAGGTAAATAGATCTGAGTTACGGAACTTGTTTTTTGTTACTTATATACTTTGTTTAGTTTGATTCTTGGATTTAGTTATTTACGTGGCAACTTCGGTTTACGGTACAAGGGCTATAAGTTATGCAAGTTGCTTCAAACTCAAAACGACCAGAAAACGCTATTAAAGAAAAAATGAAACCCAAAACGAACGGAAATTAGATAAACAATCATAGCAAAAAAAACATACAAGTACTAATATAAATGAATAAATAAATATTAAAACGATTAATGCTTAAATTTAGTATGCAAATAAAGCTTTAAAAAAAAATTGGCTACTGAAGCATAAATGAAACCCAAAATGAATAGAAGCCAAATAAACAATCAATGCAAACAAACATACAATAGATACTAATACAAATCAATAAATAAATCTTAAAACAAGTGGAACTTAAATTGAATATGCAAATCATGCTCCAAGCGAGCAAAAATCACTACAAACAAGATTTTGGGAATCGCCTCCTTCTCTCACTGTAAAAGTCTAAAACCTACTGCGCCATTAGCACTTTACTGAAAACAAATTATATTACAAATATTTTCTTTTGGGCTTAATATTGAATATAAACAGTAAAATTACACTAAAAATTTGAACTGATGTGCCTTCAGCAATTAATATACACGAAATATTCGCTTTAATTTTATTAGTTCTTTCTGACCCTGTTCAAGACAAATACTACCCCCTTCCTTAGCTGTAAAAACCTAAAGTCTACAGCGTCATTGGCGCTTCACTGAAAACGAATTATATTACAAATATTTTCTTTTCCAATTATTACAGCATTGAAGATTAAAATAAAAAATTCAGTGAAATAAAATGTTGAACTGATGATCTTTCATCAATTTATATCATTATATATCAAATATTTAGTTTAATTTTATTTGTACTTTTCCAAGACTGTTCAAGACACATCTAGTTTTCAGTAAAACACCAATGGCGCAGTAGGTTTTAGAATTTTACATTGAGAGAAGGAGGCGATAAATAAACTCTTGTTTGTAGTGATTTTCGTTCGTTTCAAACTTGATTTGTATATTCATTTTAAGATCCACTCGATTTAAGATTTATTAATTCATTTATGTTAGTATCTATTATATGTTTGTTTGCATTGATTGTTTATTTAATTTATGTTCGTTTTCGGCTTCATTTATACTTCAATAAAATATTTGTTTTCGTTTTAAGCTTTATTTGCATATTCAATTTAAGCATTAATCGTTTTAAAATTTATTTGCTCACTTACATTAGTACTTGTAATGTTTTTTTTTTTGCTATGATTATTTATTCAATTTCTGTTTGTTTTGGTTTTCATTTGTTTTTAATAGTTATTTCTGGTAGTTTTGAGATTGAATTTCAGCAGGTATTTGTATCTGCTGATCTTAAGTTTAATATGGCCTTTACTTATCTTTGAAAAACTTCTTTTCGGTAAGTTTCTTTTTTAAATTAAAAGAACACAAAAAACATTTTTTGTGACACCTTGACCTTGAACGAAAGGAAATGAAACATCGGAACTACAACACACACCCAAAAGCTTATCAAAAAGATCCGAGAGAAAGTTAAGACAAATTTCCTTTTCCTAGCAAATATCACAATTATACTCCATATTGACTAAAGAACAGAAAGACAACGAGAATAATTAGCAGCCAGTGAATAGCAAAATCAAAGCAGACATTGAGAAAATAAAAACTATTCCTTGGAAGTACACTAGAAATAAAACCAAAATAAAAAAAAATCAGAAAAAAAACTTAAAAAAGGAGCCACTTTGTGGCAACGAAAGTGAAAAGCTAACAAAGTCAAAATAAAGATAGAACACAATGTTCTGTCTTTCTTTGTCTTCTGTCCATTCACAAGATTGGTCACGCAGACTTCTCCAAGACATCGTTATTATTTTATAGTTAATATTTGGACAGCAAACCTTTACTGGATATTTTAACTTAAGGGGTGAGTTTACGGGACACGTCAACAGCTGAATTATGATATGTGTTTAAACAAATAGGTTTCACTATAAATCTGTCGTGAAAAAAGAATACGCATAGATGGTTAGACATGCTCCCTCATAACAATATTCTTTGAATATTGAACGAATATAGAAAAAGCGAACTTTTTCTAAACGTTGTTACAATTTTAATTATGAAAGATTAAAATACAACTGCCCAAATCCGATTATACGGAAGACAAAATATGATTGCAGCAAAGAGCCTAAGGTCCGAGAAAAACAGGGATAACACAAAATGAACGGCAAAAAGTCCAGTTCCTTTATTTTCTAACGGAAAAGTACGTAAAAAGGGGGAGGGGGTCCAGTTAAACGGCCTCAAGGAGCTACAGAAGTATTTAGCACCTTGCATTCCTATAGCTTTCATTTAGAGTGTCTGCGTCTCTGTTTTGAAGACCCTCTTCCCACAGAAACAAATATCTCCGCGTTTAGCTAATCAAACAGTTCGTGATAACGAACTGTAGTAAAGAGCAACCCGGCTCATTAGTAACCGAAACTCTAAAAAATGGAGTTTTGATACCAATAGTTACATCCAAAAAATTGCATTTTAATGCTGATTTTAAATATGTAACTTTCATCAAGATTAGTCTTACCTATAAAAAGTTACGAGCCTAAGAAAATTTACTTCATTTTAAAAAATAGGGGAGAACACCCCTTAAAAGTCGTACAATCTTAACGAAAATCACACCATCAGATTCAGCGTATCAGAGAACCTTGTTGTAGTAGTTTCAAGCTCCTATCCACAAAAATGTGGAATTTCGCATTTTTTGCCAGAAGACAAATCACGGATGCGTGTTTATTTGTTTTTTTTTTCCCCAAGGGTGATGTATCGACCCAGTGGTCCTAGAATGTCGCGAGAGGGCTCATTCTAACGGAAATTAAAAGTTGTAGTGCCCTTTTTAAGTGACCAAAAAATTGGAGGGCACCTTGGCCCCCTCTCACGCTCATTTTCCCCCCAAATTCACCGGATCAAAATTCTGAGATAGTATTCATCATAGTCGAAAAACCTAATAACTATGTATTTGGGGACGACTTACTCCCCCGCAGTCCCCGTGGGAGGGGTTGCAAGTTACAAACTTTGACCTGTGTTTACATATAGTAATGGTTACTGGGAAGTGTACAGACGTTCTCAGGGGGATTCTTTTGGTTTGGGAGGGAGAGTTGAGGTAGGGAGGGGGGGGTTACGTGGGAGAATCTTTCCATGGAAAAACTTCTCATGGAGGAAGAGACCTTTAATGAAGGGGCGCAGGATTTTTTAGCATTATTTAAAAAATAATGACAAAATAAATGTAAAAATTTTTTCTACTGAAAGTGAGGAGCAGCATTAAAACCTAAAACAATCAGAAATTATTGCGCATATGAGGGGTTTACCTCTTCGTAATACCTCGCTCTTTACGCTATAGTATTTTTAGTAATTTCAACAATTTATTCTACGGCCTTTGTGAATCATTCTTAAGAAATTGGGATAGAATTTAAGCTTTAGTGTAAACAGCGAGGTATCGACGAGGGATGAACTCCCTCATATACGCAATAAAAACATACGAATATAGAAGTTCGTTACGTAAGTTAAAAGTTCTAGTTGCCTTTTTAAGTAATCAAAAAATTGGAGGGCAACTAGGCTTCCTCCCTCTCTCCTTTTTTCTCAAAATCTTCCGATTAAAACTATGAGAAAACCATTTAGCCAAAAAAAAAATTTAAATGCGAATTTCGTTTTAATTATTTATGTGCGGAGAGCCAAGATGAAAACATGCATTAATTAAAAAACGTCCAGAAATTAAATAAAAAACAAGTTTTTTAAATAAAAGTAAGGAGTGACATTAAAACTTAAAACGAACAGAAATTACTCCGTATATGAAAGGGGCTTTTCCTCCTCAACGCCCCGCTCTTTACGCTAAAGTTCTTTACTGTTTTAGGAAGTAGAGTTAAGAGAAAGAGTCAAACTTTAGCGTAAAGAGCGGGGCGTTGAGGAGGAAAAGCCCCTTTCATATACGGAGTAATTTCTGTTCGTTTTAAGTTTTAACGTCACTCCTTAATTTCATTAAAAAAAAAAACTTGTTTTTTTATTTAATTTACTATAAGGTCAAACGATAAAGCGTCCGAATAATACTAATAAAAATCGAAGGAAATTATTCAAACGGATATATTAAAAACCTAAGCATTAAAATGATGATTGAGAAACAATAAATAGTCAAATACATAAAGAAAGAAAGAAAATTATAACTTGAAGGACGGTAAAAAAGGAAAGAAATACAGCCCAAAAATCAGCAAATAAAACATACGACATGCTACCATAAAGGTTGGAGCGTCAGTTTTTAATCTCCAAATTTAGAAGTTTTATTTCGTTTCCTTGAAGTTTTTAAAGGTTCTGTTTTGATTCTTTAATAGCTTTGCCAGAGTCCAACCGTTTACTTTACGTATTTTTTTTTGTTTCCGCGCTGAAAGCGCCATCAAACAACTATAGAAAACTAATTCCTTCCTGGGATGAGCTAGTCAATAGAGATTCATCGTATCTTGGCCAACCTGTAACATGTTACATTTTCCCGATTTTTTAAAGATACTTTTGAGAAGTGCAGTTCAAAAGTGGTTAGTTCAAAAATAAAACCCTGTAAAATAGTCACCCTTCAGGCATATAGTGGATAAAAATGCAATTTCCATAAATGAGCCCCTCTCCCTCCAACTACAACTCTCAGACCCAGCTCACTTCTCTAAAACAGAGATTTGCCCATCAATTCATGACGGTAACCAACCCTAATAGAAGAATACAATAGAAAAAATCTTGGTCGCCAAATAATTTTTTTTTCCTTTATGGCATTCCTAGTAAACACCCTCTTATATATTCAGATTAGTAGTTGGTTCAGTGTCGAATCAGGAGTTTAGAATAGTTGTGCCCAATTCCTGTTAATGTGGATTATTTTGGTCGGGTATGTTCGCACGGAAATTTCGGGGGGATTACCCTAGTGAAAAAATACATTGTATTCGTAATTCAAATGTGAAGTGCCCAGAAATTGGCGAACAATCAGGATCTCGAGAGGGTCTTAGTTAGGCCCCGAGAACCTACTTTTAGAACCTATATTTTAGACATTGGGGCCATAAAAGAAAAAGGGACGCATTTTGCAGATTTATGACATAGAATGAAACATTTCACAACCGTATATACATTTTGGTAAAAAAAAATGTCACTTTTCACCAAAGTATAGCTATATATAGGTTACAATAGGCTGCGATACAGTCTATAGTAACCGAAACTTTAAAATCCGCTTTGAAAAAACAGTCAGGTGAAAAAATCTCTATTCAAAAGTGATGCAGGACAGAAAATTATTAAACATGGTGTTTTTAACGGTAAAAGTTACCTGAACGGTGAAACCTAGTTACTAGACTATTTTTTAGAGTTCGACAAACGAACTATTCATATGGACAATACCGTCTGCGAAATCAAGTTTTGTTGAGGCAATTGGGATCTTTTTTCTGCCCAACGACGATCCTTTCATATTTAAAAAGTTAATTTGTAAATATCTAGTCAAATATGCAGTTCCACAGTACTGGGGGAGGAGAGTATGGGACTTCGGTCTTGCTGAACTGCAGACTCGCTAGCTTTTTAAGTATTTTAATTAGATCTAAAGAAACGCCGTCCCTCGCCAAGATCTCCCCAAGTTTGGCTTTTACAAAGGAATTAAACCCATCACTGAAGTCTGGTATATATATATATATATATATATATATATATATATATATATATATATATATATATATATATATATATATATATATATATATATATATATATATATATATATATATATATCTGATCAACTATACACACAAGGGGGCACTGGACCTTTCTCAAATCTAAAAATACTGCTGTTTCCTTTATTTACTTTATTTTTCAAGTAATTAGTATTTTTTCTGTTTTATCAATATCCTTTGTAAATATGAGCCCTCTCAAATGAATTCCTTTTGAAGTTCCTGATACGTATAAATATTAAAATGCGTATTTACTTAATCATGGTATAAGCTACAGCTGAAACAAGCGATTGAGACAAGTCTTTAGCTTTAACTTTCATCAAAAAGGCAAGAAACTTCAGTACTTAAGTATTATACGAGAAACATTCGAGAACTGAAGTTTGGTTAATGCTAATGAAAAAAAACAAAATTATGATGAAAATGTAATAGTTTAGAAACAAATTTGGGCTATATATATTGGGGGGTGGGGGTAAAGCATAGCATATATTAAATACGTAACCTAAGGAAACCTATTCTAACCTAACCAAACACCGACTGAATACTTAAATAAAATATAGCTAAAATGTATTTTCCAACCAAGCCAAAGCTAATTGTCTGGTATAAAGAAGTTGCTTGACTAGTTTTTGTCTCATGTTTGCGTCATACGCGATGCAAATTCTCGAGTATTTCTCGTATAATACACAAGTACCGAAACGTGTATCATTGGATTAATCAGTTTCAAATCTCAAATCCCGTCCTAGAAGTAGGAAGACGTGGAGATAGGCACTTGTAAAGCGCCTTTCCAGGCCTTAATTGGACTGTAGATCCATTCTTGAAAGTTACACTCACCTTAAGGAATAATTTCCCGTGGAAAGGAGGGTCGCTCTTTTTGTCTTTTGCCCTATTACATTATACTAGAATGGAAGGAGACATGTTATTCTGCAGGTGATTCCCCTTGTAAATTAACTACTGTAATAATAAAATATTTATACCATTCATTCAACATAGCTCTATCTAATAGATTTTTGTGGTGATTTTAAGTCCAGTTAATTTTTACTCGCTTTTACAAAGATATCTGAAATTTAACTTTTTTTTCTTTAGTTAGATTGGGTTAAAGAGAAAGAAGGTAGGGCTTAAAGTCCTGTTCAAATCAACAGAACTGTGTTCAAAGCCTTAGAAAAGCATACTCGAACAAGAACTAAGGATCTTTAGACAAGTTAAGACCCGAGTTATTATCTATCCTCCATAATGAATTAAACTGAATACAAATTTGATAAAACTGAAAACCCCAGTACTAAACTTAGATTAAACTGAAAACCGCGGTATTGTTGCTGTATTTCCAGTCTCCAGAAGGAATCATTATACAATTCCTTAAAACTTTCTAAGACACTTACTTATATTGTTCCTTAAGGCGTATTAATAGACTTTACCCACAGCCCCCCCCCCCTAATGGTCAAATATGTACCCCTAATAGTCTTTCAAATTGATTTAACGGTAAACAAGCAATAGGTAACCTACTTGTGTATTATATGGTACACCCTCCAAAAATCTAGATTTACGGATCAGACAATAACCGGTTTATACCTGTCAGTATTCGAAGAAAATTAACTTAGGCTCAGTTGAAATCTACATTGTAGGAATATTTTTATCAAATATTTAATATAGAGGTGGTATTTTGGTTGGGTTAGGTATGTAACATAATTCGTTCTGTACGCTCCTCCCTACCATAATTTTTTGCAGTAGTTTTCATAATTTTTTACTAAAGCATTGTGTTTTTGTCATATTTTGGTATATTTCTACATGATTAGGACCTAACTTCACTTGTCGATTGTGTACTATACAATACACAAGTACCAAGCAATATAAGAGCAAATTCAACGCATGGAAATTTCATTGCATATATAGAATATGAGGTACGCACTGGACCATTAGGAGGGGGGCAGTTTATTGGTGCGCCTTACGCATAATAATACAGCCAGGAGATATAGAGTTAGCTAGGCCTTTTCTAGTTAGATCGATACTTCTATAATCAGCTCAACAATATCAACGTAGGCATACATACCAACAACAATGCTCGGTACTATCAAACAGTTTTAAGACTACTATTGGAGTAAAATCGTAACACTAATGAAAGTCCTTGACAGAGATTCGGCAACGGAATTTGATCAACATCAACACACTCCTAATGATCTCATCAAGAGCGCTTTGTTCGCACAACCAACGGCAAATCTCATAATATACTCTTGTAGTAAGGCGTCTTTCACCAGTGTCAGTGTCACTAAAGTACAAGTGCCCGAAAAAGAAAATATACTGAAATTAAACGTACTTACCTGAAAAAACAGAGAAGGATCTTAATTTAAACAACAACAAAGATTACAATGTCTTTCCATCACATAAACAATAAAGATAATCACGCAATGAGGAAATTCTATATACCGTGAGTTGTAGACGAACACTAATCAAACATTTCACTTCTTCAGCAAAAGAAAAAAAGCAAAATAAAGATTCAGGTTTGGCACCCCAAATTGTCACGGTTCCTTCGTTATTCTTTAGCTTATCCCATGATTAAATAAATAAAAACCATGCTTTTTCTACTAAAATTAAGGAGCAGCACTAAAACTTAAAACAAACAGAAAGATTCCATACATGAGGGTGCTGTCCCCTCCTCAATACTCCGTTCTCCATGCTAAAATTTTCAAGAACTTTCAGAAAAAGGTCTGATTCTAATTACACGACCCTTTTGTTTCAGGAATCGTTCTTAAAGATTTAAGAAAAAAGGTCAAACTTTAGGGTAAAGAGAGGGGTATTCAGGAGGGGACTGCCCACCTCATATATAGAGCAATTTCCGTTCGTATTGATGCTGGTCCTTACCTTCAGTAGAAAAAATTTGTTTCATTTAATTTAATTTTTTATCGTTCTTCAAATAATCCCAGGAAATATGCCATCCTCCGTACGAATTCCCCTAGACAATTTTTGCTTACAATTCCACTCGAAAAATAATCCTCAACATGCTTTCATTTGAAATAGACTCGTTCTATTTAATTTTGATCCTTTTTAAGGTCATGGGAGAATCCCATCTGTGTGGAAAATATTTCCTGGAAATCCCCCCCAATGGAAAGTTTTTCCCGCAGAAAATTTCCCATGGAGAATTTCTCCTTGTGATAATTCTTCAATGGAAAATTTCTCCTTTAGAAAATCCCCCCACGTAAAAATCATCCAGAGATTTCCAACTCCTCTGAAAACTTTCCCCGGACAGCTCCCCAAAAGCATCTCCACGTGTAACATGGGGTTGCCAAATAAAATAAAATGACAAAGACAAATAAAATGAATTTTACATACAAATTCTGCCGAATTCCCCCTCCTCTCCCATGTAAAATTCAACCAAGAAAGTTCACCCGAAAACTTCAATCCCAATGAAAAATTCTTCCCGTAAAAAATCCCCCCCCCTGAAAAATACCAGTATACTTCGCTATAACAAATACTATATGCAAACAATGGGCAAATTTCATAACTTGAGGCCCTTCCTCCGGTGGTTGTGGGGAATCGTGTCATCTCCAAAGACATAGTTATTGCACACTTGAACTATACTGAAAAAATGACAATCTCAAAATTTTGATCAGACGACTTTTGGGACAAAAAGGGGGTGGGAGTGGAGCTAGTTACCCTCCGTTGTTTTGATGACTTAAAAAGGCAACAAGAACTTATAATTTCCGTTCGAATGAGCCCTCTCGTGATGTTCTAGGACCATTGGATCGATACAATCATTCCTGAGAAAAAAAACAACAAACAAACACGCATCCGTGATCTCTGGTAAAAAAATTCAAAATT
This sequence comes from Artemia franciscana, assembly GCF_032884065.1. Taxonomy (NCBI): domain Eukaryota; kingdom Metazoa; phylum Arthropoda; class Branchiopoda; order Anostraca; family Artemiidae; genus Artemia; species Artemia franciscana. The sequence goes on along the minus strand of NC_088864.1, from coordinate 48,114,859 downwards.
CCAAAATTTTGCAGGTGGGAGCTTGGAGCCTCCACAGTAGGGTTTTCTGATACGCTGGGATCTGATCTTGGGATTTTCGTGGATTTCTTTCACTTTTAGGGAGTATTTTCCCCCTTTTTCTAAAATTTGGCAAATTTTCTCAGGCTTATAGGTAAGACTAAACTTAATAAATTTTATATATTTGGGATCAGCGTAATAAGCCGATTCTTTTGATATACCTATTGTTATCAAAATTCAATTTTTTAGAGTTTTGGTTACTATTGAACCGCATCGCTCCTTACTTAGTTGGTTACCACGAAATGTTTGATTTTTCGGTTTTAGCATTTTAATTTTGCCACCATTCCGAAATGTATATTTATAAATCATAGATTTTCTAATATGTCTTCTTTTAGTTAAGGCGAAATAACAATACAGTAAGATACTTGTACAGAAATAGCAGGAATATTTATATCACAACGGTTACGAATATTTTAGAGAATAGTTCCAATTATGGAGGATAGTTCCAAAAATTGAGGGACATCAGTCAAGCTCAATTGGGATTCGGATTAATGTTATTTTTATTTAATATATATATATATATATTTATATATATATATATATATATATATATATATATATATATATATATATATATATATATATATATATACATATATATATATATAGATATGAAACTATTTTTTGGTTATTTCATTAGCCTATTTATTATTTCATTAGCCTATTTACATTTTGAAATGTAAATTTTACTATTTACTATTTACATTTTACATTTACAAATGAAGAAATTGGCATGAAATAAAAGGCTCAAAAATGACTCATTCTAGTTAAGAATTAAATAAAAACAACAATTTTTTTAACTGAAAGTAAGGAGCGACATCAAAACTTGAAACGAACAGAAATTACTCCGTGTTTGAAAGGGGCTGTTGCCTCCTCAACGCCCCGGTCTTTACGCTAAAGTTTGACTATTTCTCTCAATCCTACTTTTTAAAACAGTAAAAAACATTAGCGTAAAGAGCAGGGCGTTGAGGAGGGGACAGCCCCTTTCATACACGGAGTAATTTCTGTTCTGTTCATATGAATGAATGAATGAAACCTAATACGAACAGAAAAGATTGTCCAGTCAAAGATTGTCCTTGTCGACCAACCATTTAGGGCCAAAAGAAAAGCTGGTGGATATCGTAAAGAAAGATTAGAGGAAAATAGGAACTTCTTAGGAGGATGTAAGGAGGGAAGTTTTGAATAGATTGGGATGGAGGAGGAGCCTGCGTAACTGCATTGACCTCAAGCGGCTTGGTGCTGCAATGAGTTTGTTAGGAGTAGTAATAGTAAAACGAAGAGAAACTACTATGAATGAATAAATGAAACCCAAAAGGCACATAAACTAAAATAAATAATCACATGAGTAGTACCCTATGCAACACCCCTACGGGAGCCCTATCCCGGTGTACTATCGGAGTTGCTGGCCCCTTGTTTCCACCTATACTCCGACAACACATAGGGAGTATACTAGAGCCAAATGAAGTAATCAATCCCTCGTGAGATAAGAACGTTCCTGGAAACATTGCATGCCAAAGAATATTGTCGCAGCACTGTCACAGCCCCATGTCGTAAATGTCGTATCTATGTATCCGATGAAAAATACATTTGTTCGCCAAGTTTATTGCGCTGACGAAGCAACACAGTGGTTGCGAGAGCAGAGTACCCATCTGGCGAGAATTATAAAGAAAGGAAACTAGTCCGAGTTAGTCATTACATAAAAGTGAGCTTGAATCATCAAGATGTTTAATAAAAGGAATTTTGATGTGGATTGTAATATACAAGAGATTCGTAATCAATGTATTTTTTTCGTATTCTTAGTGGACGGAGACTGTTTTTCATAGTTTTGGTTTATCAAAACACATTTACAATCCTTTTAGTTACCGAATTGTATGTATATCATCTTTAGTTTTAAAGACACCGCTCACTACCAGCCATTCTTGAACTTTCGAATTCAATCTATGGAATGTTTTTGAACCTAGACCCTTCAAGGGACGGCAAAGAGCAATATCAAAACGGGGGGTTTACGAGCTTAGCCCTTGGGGTGAACCTTATTTATATGATTCTGAACATTCTGATTTTTTTTTTTTTAACATAATTTTTTTTAACCTAAGAAATTTTTTTGAACTTAGATTTTTTTTTACCATAATGCCTCGCTGTTTAGCCTACCCTAAGAGGGGATACCAAGACCAAAGGAAGTTATTGAGATTTTTCAAAGGCCACTGCCTATTTTTCTTAATGACCTTTTAATAGCATGGAAGAGAAAGACTATTGAATGTCTCGCTGTTTACGCTAAGAGGTGAAACCAAGACCAGATGAGTTTCTGAGATTTTTCATAGGTCAGAGATGCAACAATGGGAAACTTCTTTATTTTCGTTTATTCAACTATAAATTAAGGAGCTCCATTAAGACTAAAAACGAAAAGGAGTTGCTCCGTAAATGAGGAAGTAAACCTCTACTTATTGCCTGGCTGTTGACGCTAACAGGTGAAACCAAGATCAGAATTTTTTAAGGTTTTCCATAGATCAGAGTTTTATTTTTCTAAACAACATTCTAATACCATGGGAAAGAGCGGCTATTGAATGCATTGCTGTCTACACTAAGAGGTGAAACAAAGACCAGAGGAATTTCTGATATTTTTCATAGGTCAGAAATACAACAATGGGACAATTCTTTTTCTTTCGTTTATTCAAGTATAAAATTGTTCCGTATATGAGGAAGCAAACCTGTATTTGTTGACTCGTTGTCTACGCTGAGAGGTGAAACCAATACCAGAGGAGTTTTCTGAGATTTTTTCATACGCTAGAGTTTAGCTTTGTTAATGAAATTATAGTAGCATAGAAAAACGACTATTGAATGCCACGCTATTTACGCTAAGAGGTAAAACCAAAACAAGAGGAGTTTTTTGAGATTTTTCATAGGCCAGAGTTTATTTTCCTTAATGGCTTTACAATACATGGATAATGATAGAATGCGGGAGACCCAAGAACGGCATAGTGAACCAAATACGGATTTCCACAAAGCGCCATTTTTCCAAAGAACTGCAAAAACATAGAGCCGCTATTCGTTTCTGGTAATCCGGCGCTTCTGTGGAAAAGTTTGACCCACAACCAGAGTGAAAGAAACGCTCCGTCAGCTCATATCTCTGCCGAGGTCTGGCAACACAATTTGTTGAAAGAGTTTTCAGAACCTGACTAAAAAGTGGAATATCCCCATAATTGTGATCTTAATCGGATACTGTCAAAAAAGGCTGCACCCACGTTTATTGTTTCACTGTCTGATGTTAGGAATTCCGCGCAAAAAATTAAGAAACCTTTTTTAAGGGGTACACATAATATTTGTGCTAAACACATTCTTCTTGGAAGTCCCCTACTATTTTGTCACCTTGATCTCGTGTTCCAAATGGTGTTCACAACTAGAATAGTTCCAGCCTCATTCTCTTCTGGTCGTCTTACTCCTGTTCCAAAAAAGAACAAATTGCTGAATGAGTGTTCTTCATATCACCCTATTACAGTTACTACTACTTTCTGCAAGATTTTTGAAACACTCATAATGCCAGAACTTACACATAAATGCTACATGCCGCCATATCAGTTTGGCTTCCAAAAAAGCCTAGGATGTGCCCAGGCACTTGCTGCACTATCGTCAATACTTATAGATGCTGATAAGTCTGGTGATTCGCTCGTCCTAGGGAGTCATGATGTAAGCCACGCTTTCGACTCTCTGATTTACGCACAAATTCTCCTTGATCTATATAAACGTGGAGTTGACACGTCTGCCATTCGTGCTTTGTATGATATGTATAACCATCTTACTCTTGTAATCAGGCTACCTGATGGGACCATAACACGTTTCGTTATTCCAGTCCGTCCAGGCGTCATACAGGGTGCCCTTACCTCTCCAGTTGCCTTCAATAACTGTATCCTGAACGCCCAATCCAGCGCAGTTCCTTCGTGTATTTTAAAAGGGATTGATGTGTCACTTATCACTTATGCAGATGATATTTTTAACCCCAGTCGAACAGTACAGTCGTTCGAAAGGAATTTTGCTATTTTAAGTAAGGAATATGCTAAAAATTAACCTTACATTCAATAAAGAAAAATCGGACGTGGTTCTGTTCAACTGGGGTGAAACTTGAGCAGGATTTACTATTATTCTCGACGACGCACCAATTTCCCCAAAATCACAAATGAAATTTTAGGGGTTCCTATCGGTGACAGTCTTAAAGCAACTAGAAGGCTCTTGATCCTTCATTTCCAACGTCAAACAGAAACTGCATACGGATGCTTAGTAGCAAACAAACTTCGACTGAACCGAAAACTGCTAGCAAAACTTTACAATGCTTCTGCACTCCCAAATTTCCTATACCTTGCACCTTTTTGGCGTACGTTTACGATAATCGAGACGAAGGAGCTTTGGCGAATCTATTTCCGGTATGCCAAATACCTGCTTGCCCTTCCACCATGGTCAAGCAATTCCTGGGTCATTAAAAGATACGGCGTCATAGACCCGAATGCTTCTATCAGAAAAAGCATAGAAGCTTATAATAGTAGAATTGGTCGGCATCCATGGAGCGCTATTTTGATTCAATGAATGTTTTACTTTTGTATGTTTCAATTGTTCTTAAGTAAGGTGAAGTGTTGTTTAGTTTGTTAGATCATTTTCTTTTTCCTCTTTTCTTTTATTCACATTATAATCCGTTTTTCATGTATATTATAACGGGTTATAAACAAATTCAATTCAATTCAATAACATGGAAAAATGACTATTGAATGCATCGCTGTTTGCGTTAAGAGGTGAAAACCAGACCAGAGGAGTTTTTGAGATTTTTCATAGGTCAGAGATGCAACAATGGAGCACTTGTTTAATTTTTTAGTAGATTCAAGTATAAAGTAAGGAGCTACATTAAGACTAAACACGAACAGAAGTTGTTCAGTATATGACATACTGTATTATATTTATATTAATATTATATTTTGTAGTATATTTATGCTAAGAGGTGGAACAAAAACCAGAGGAGTTTTTTGAGAATTTTCATAGGCCACAATTTTTACACTTCTATTCTGACTGTTTCTAAATGTTCTGATCTGTTTCTAAAGAAGAGAAAAAAGTTCAACTTCTGTTCTGAATTTTCCCAAAGAAGCGAAAAAAAGCTACATCAGTTCTAATCCCCCTCCAAAACAGTGAAAAAAGTTCAGGTTCTGTTCTGAATCTTTCCATAGAAAACAAAAGAACTTAAACTTCAGTACTGATTTTTTCCAAACAAGAAAAAAAATATACGCTTCTGTTCTGAATTGTCTCATCTGTACTGCGAAAGTTACCATCTGATCTTGTTGTTATGCCTCGGGATCTTTGTTTAGGGGAATTTTTTACACCATTCCGACAACAGACAGCAATTTGACAAAGTTGCTAGACAGTTTTCAATGAAATGTCATAATGGATCCCATGACACCCCAACCATCTAAACAGATGATAGGTTTTCTATAATAGGTGGTCATAGAAAAAAAAATAGTTGCTATACCATTGTCATCTTCGACAATTCACAGCGAGTAAGTCACCGTCTGGTCGTGTTGTTATGTCCCGAGATAGTTGTTTCTGGAAATCTTCGGCATCATTCCGATGATATCGCATTGACATGCATGCTAAGCGTTTTATCGATGAAATAAACGAATGAATCTGAGCAGAACCCTGACCATCTGGAGAACTTTCTTATTATTGATAACAGTGATTGAATCGGCAACTGATTATGAGTTAGGTTTGTTAAGTCTCAGTAGGCGTGCAGGCACGCCTATTGAGCCTAAACAAACCTAACTCAAAATCAGTTAACATAATGTAAGTGAAAAATTATTTGTTTCCATATATAACTTCAGTAAAAAAAGAGGGTAGCACTTGGGTTGGAAGATAAAAACAGCGCCATCTATGACTGTAAATTATTGGATGGCGGCAACAGGAACGCATCGAAGTATTTGATGTCTCGAACCTAAAAAAAATCCAAACTGTTTGTTGGATTAAAAATCAAATGTATTTTGAATAAATACAGATTAGAAGATGAACATTTCTCTTTTGGGAAAATTCAGAACTGAAGTGTGAGTTTTTTCTCTCCATTGGAAAAAATCTACACAGAAGTTGAACAATTCTCTTTGGGAAAATTCAGAATTTAAGTGTGATTTTTTTCTCTTCATTGAAAAAATGTACATAGAAGTTGAACTTTTTGATATATTAGAATCCTTATCAAAAGTTCTTTTGCTAGACATGTTGAGAATTCAAATCTATAACAGAAGTGGAACTTTTTTTCTCTTCTTCACAATTCTTGTCTCTTCTATGGAAAATTCAGAACAGAACTTGAACTTTTCTCTGTAAAATCAGAACAGAATTGTAACTTTTTTCTCTTCTTTGAGAAAACTCAAAATCGAATTAGAACTTTTTTCACTTCTTTGGAAAAATTCCGAACAGAAGTTGAACTTTTTTCTATTCTTTAGGTAAATTCAGAACTGTAGCATGACTTGTTTCTCTTCTATGGATAAATTCAAAACAGAGTATGAGTTTCTTCTCTTCTTTGGAAAATTCAGAACAGAAATTGAACTTTTAGGCATATTAGAATCCATGTCAAAAGCCTTTTTTGTTAAGGCATGTTGAAAGATCAATCACAGTTCAATTAATATTAATAAAGTTCTCCAGATGGTCAGAGCTCTGCCCGGATCATCGACGAAATGCTTAGAAGACATGCCAATGCGATAGTGGTGTCAACGGAACGAGGCCGAAAATTTTTGGGGACGAATATCTCAAGACATAACAAAAAGATCAGATGGTTTCACTCCCCATGAGATGTCTATAGCAGCCGTGTAACATAGACGACACTAAGTGGCACCAGTCCAACAAAATCTAGGAAAAACAGCGTTATATTCTCGGGAAAATAGAGTTGTCAGAATGGTGCCAAGAAATTCCCCTGTAATGAATATCACAATGGCATAGCAACAAGACCACATAGTGAATTTTATAGTACAGGTGGAGAAATCCAGAAAAGAAGTGAAGCTTTTTCTCTTCTTTGGGAATATTCAGAATTGAAGTGTAATTTTTTTCTACACTGTTTTTGTGGGAAATCAGAACGGAAGCGTAAACTTTTTTCCTTCTTTGGAAAAATCCAGAACCAAATTTTCTCTTCTTTAGAAATAAATTCAAAACAGAAGTTCAACTTTTTTCTCTCTGTTTAGAGGAAGATCAGAACAGAAGTGTAACTTTTTTCTCTTCTTGGAAAAAATTTTAAATCGAAGTTGAACTTTATTCTCTTCTTTAGGGAAATTCAGATCAGAAGTTGAAATTTTCCACTTATTTGAGAAAATTCAGAACTGTAGCATGACTTGATTCTTTTCTTTGAATAAATTCAGATCAGTAATGTAATTTTTTTCTCTTCTTTGGAATAATTCAGAACAGAAGTTGAACTTTTTGGTATATAAAAATACTTCTTTCGTTACACACGTTATCAATTCAATCACTGTTCAATTAATAATAATAAAATTCTCCAGATGGTCAGGGCTCTGCTCAGATTCACTCTGGTTAATTCATCAACAAAATGCTTAGCATGCATGTCAATGCAATAGATTTGTCATAAGAATGATGCTGAAAATTTTCAGAACTGACTATCTCGACATAACAACAAGATCAAATGGTGACTTTCCCTTGTTGTGAAATGTCTACAGCAGTCGTATAATAAAGACGACACTGAGAGGCACCAGGCCAAGAAATTGTCTGAAACAAAGCATGAAAATGGAAACAAAGAGTTGTCGGAATGGTGCCAAGGAGTTCTGGGAAACAAAGATGACGATGGCATAGCAACTGTTTTTATTCTATGACCACCTGTAATAGAAAACCCATTATCTGTTCAGATGGTCGGGGCGTTATGGATCCATTATGATCCATCATCATTGAAACTGGCGAGCAACCATGTCAAATCACTGTGTGCTGTCAGAATGATGCCCAGAAATTCAAGATTGCAAGGCATAGCACAACGACCAGATGGTGACTTTTGCAGTACAGATGGGAAAATTCAGAACAGAAGTGTAACTTTTTTTCTCTTCTTTGGAAAAATTCAGAACTGAGATGTAAATTTTGCCTTTTATGGAAAAATTCAGAACACAACTTGAAAATTTTTCACCGTTTCAGGGAAAATCAGAACTGTAGTAGCTTTTTTCGCTTTATGGAAAAATTCGGAACAAAAGTTGAACTTTTTTCTATTCTTTAGGAAAATTATTAAACAGAAGTGTAAAATCCCTGGCCTATGAAAAATCTTGAAAAAATCCTTTGGTCTTGATTTCATCTCTTAGCGTAAACAACGAGCCATTCAATAGTCGTTCTTTCCCATGCTATTAGAATGTCATTTAGAATAATAAACTCCGACCAATGAAAAATCTAAAGATAATTCTTCTTGTTTTGGTTCATCTCTTAGCGAAAACAGAGAGGCAATAAGTAGAGGTTTGCTTCCTCATATACGAAAAAACTTCTGTTCATTTTTAGTCTTCATATAGCTCCTTACTTTATAGCTGAATAAACGAAAAATAAAAGAAGTGTCCCATTGTTGCATCTCTCACCTATGAAAAAAAATCACAAAATCCTCTGGTCATGGTTCCATCTCTTAGCATAAACAGCGAGGCATTCAATAGTCGTTCTTCCCAAGGTATTAGAATGCATTTAAGAAAAAAAACTTTGGCCTATGAAAATATCAAAAACTCCTCTGGTCTTGGTTTTACCCCTCAGCGTAAACAGCAACACATTCAATAGTCGTTCTTTTCCATGCTATTAGAGTGCCATTAAGAAAAAAGCTCTGGATTATGAAAAATCCCCAAAATCCTCTGGTTCTGATTTCACCTGTTATCGTAAACAGCAAGGCATTCAATTTTCGTTTTTTTCCATGGTACTAGAATTTGATACAAAAAAATAAACTCTGAATTATAAAAAATCTCAAAAAACTGCTCTGGTCTTGGTTTCACCTCTTAACGGAAACAGCGAAGCAATAAGTAGAGGTTTGCTTCCTAATACACGGAATAAAGTCTGTGCGTTTTCAGTCTTAATAAAGCTCCTTACTTTATAGTTGAATAAACAAAAAAATAAAAGAGGTTTCCCATTGTTGCATCTCTGACCTATGAAAAATCTCATGAAACTCCTCTGGTCTTGAATACTCCTCTTAGCGTAAACAACGATGCATTAAATAGTCGTTGTATCCGATGCTATTAGAATGTCATTAAGACGAATAAAACTCTGGCCTATGAAAAATCTCACAAAACTTCTCTGGTCTTGGTTTCGCCTCTTAGCATAAACAGAGAGGCAATAAGTAGAGGCTTGCTTCCATATATACGGGACAACTTCTGTTCGTTTTTAGTCTTAATATAGCCCCTTACTTTATAGTTGAAAAAAAAAATAATAATAAAAGAAGTGTCAATTTCTTGCATCTCTGACATATGAAAAATCTCAAGAACTCCTCTGGTCTTGCTTAAACAGCAAAAACAGTAACGCATTCAACAGTTGTTCTTTTCCATGCAATTAAAATGTCATAAAGAAAAGTAAACTCTGACATACGAAAAATCGTAAAAAACTCCACTGGTTTTGGTTTCACCTCTTGGTAAAGAGCGAGGCATTATGGTTCAAAAAAGGAATAAAAATTCTAAGTTAAAAAAAATCACAAGTTGAAAAAACTCAGAATAAAAAATAAATAAGATTTGGCTCAAGTGCTAAGCTCGTAAACCACCCGAAGGAAGTGGTTATACGATTTTTAGTTCTGATATTGCTCTTTACCGTCCCGTGAAGGTCCAGAATCAAGAAAATTCCATGGATTGAATTCAAAAGTTAAAGAATGGCTGGGAGGGAGGAGTGTTCTAAAACGCTCCTATGTATGTTATCTATGTATGTTATCTCATGTATGTTATGTATGTTATCTATCTATGTATGTTATGTATGTTATCTATGTACACTCCTAGTATGTATAATATACATACAATTCGGTAACTAAACGGATTGTAAATGTGTTTTGATAAGCCAAAACTGTATGAAAAACAGTCCCCGTCCACTAAGAATACGACAAAAAATACATAGATTACGAACCTCTTGTATACTACAATCCACATCAAAATTCCTTTTATTAAACATCTTGATAGTTAAAGCTCACTTTATGTAATTATAAACTTGGACTAGTTTTATTTCTTAATGTGTGTTGTCGGAGTATAGGTGGATACAAGGGGCTAAAACTCCAATAGCACACCAGGATGGGGCTCCCGTAGGAATATTGTACAGGATACTACTCAAATGATACATAAAGATAACAAATTCCGCTATGGATGTAAAGATGAATCCTATAACAAGTAAAAATTAAATGAAACACCAATTTAACCTTAAAGAGAATAAAAAACGCATGTTTTCCATTAAGAGTAAGAAGCCATATTACATTTTAAAACGAATAGAAATTATTAGGTAAGTAGGGGGGGGTACCCCCTCTTCTATCTCGCTCTTTACTCTAAAGAATCTTATTACATTTAGTAGAGCTTTTTATTGTTCTAATTAAACAATCCTTGTGTTTCAGGAGTCGTTCTTCAAGAATTGGGATAAAAAGTCAAACTTTGGCGTAAAGAGCAAGGTATTGAGGAGGGTAAGGGCTCATCAAATACGCAATAATTTCTGTTCGTTTTAAGTTTTAATATTGCTCCTTATTTTCAGTTGAAAAAACTGTGTGTTTTATTCAACTTTTGATCGTTTTTTAAGTAATGCCTGGAAACCCATCTCACATTCTACAGAAAAATCCTTCTTATGGAAAGATTCTCTAAATAATTCAATCCCGGTTAGAATCTACCCCGAACAATTACCTTAGACATCTCCGTATGTTAAAATTGAGTCGTTGAAGAGAAAGTACGACAAATAAAAAGCGTTTCGTATAGGAATTCTAGAAAATTCCCCCACTCTAAAATTTCCCCTGAAAAGGGGAAACTTTTCAATAACAAATACTTAAGTGAACAAAGGACAAATTTCTTAATTTAAAGACCTTTTCCCGAGGGCTGGGGGGGGAGGGTCATATTGTCTCCAAAGGCATAGTTATTGGGGCTTTCAACGATCGTGAACAAAATAGCTAACTGAAAACTTTGATCGGAGACATTGAGGAAAAAGGAGCATGGAAGGTTGGCCACCAGCCCTTCACTCTTTTTGGTCACAAAAGGACACTAGAAATTTTAATTCCCGTTCAAATGAGTCCTCTTCCGATATTAAAGGACCTTTTGTTCGAAATGATCAACCCTAAAAAAAAGACAAAAACAAATAAACGCGCATCCACGATCTTTCTTTTGGCAAAAAAATACAAAATTTCATATTTTTGCAGATTGAAGCTCGAAACCTCTACAGTAGGGTTCTCAGATACGACAAATCTGATTATGTGATTTTCATTAAGATTGCTCAACTTTTAAGGGCGTTCCTCCCTTTTGCGAAAATCAGCAAATTTTCCCCGGGTCGTAGCCTTTGATGGGTAACACTAAACTCAATGAATCTTATATTTATGGAATAACTATAATGAACCAATTATTTTGACGTATCTTTTCACATCAAAATTCAGTTTTTTAGAGTTTCGGTTACTAGTGAGTTGCGTCACTCCTTCCTTACAGTTCGTTACCATGAACCGTTTGAAAGAAATTGTCCTGAAAAACATAAAGCCTTACGATTTCTTGTAAGAGAACCCTGAAATGTCAAAATCGATTTTCGGTATATTATATTTGTTAAGGGAAGATTCGTTAGAAAAACATTGCTCATGGGAAACCCCCCTCACTCCCTCCTTATGCAGTTAAGCATAGTATATGATAGTTAGTTCCAAAAACAGCCACCGGGCCATTCCAACAATCAAAATAATACTAAAAGAACAAATAAATGAGCATCTGATTAACATAAACAGATTTGCAGATAAATTAACACGCAATACCGTTCAATTTTTACTGGCTCTATATTTACCTTGAGGAGACTCCAAAGCCAACTTCAATAAATATAATTTGATTTCAACTTCGCACTAAGAATATGTCTGCAATAATGGGGGAGACGCTATTCCCTTAGCATCCATACTAAAAAGCTTCAACCAAATATATTATTCCAAACTAAGGGATGTTGAGGTTAAATCCCCCCCCCCATATTGCTCAGAAGAACCTTTAAAAACAGTTGGAAAGGTTGGCTAGAGCCAAGTCACTTTTTGAGGGTTCAGTCACCCTCTCTTCTCAAAATAGTCCACTTTCCTTCCACCCAACCCAATAACCGATGTTCAGTAACAACCGATGTCCAGTTGCATACCCGTTAGTACTTCAGCATGTTTGTTCTGTGTAACAGCTCTTCAATTTGTGCAGACTTTATAGGTTTACAAACAAACTCGGCATCATGTGGGAGCATATAGCCTTTGAGACTAGAAAGATCCATTCACTGCTTTCCGATAGTTCTAAGCCAACAGGCTAGATCGGCATTTTCGCTCAATAGTACTTTGGCCCTGTTTGGTCCAAAATTCCTGTTTTGCTGCACAAACTTGCAAAAATCGGCACATTGCCGTGATAAAATCCGATAGTTGTAGACTATATATATCTCGGCTATAATCATAAACCGATTGAGACTCTCACAGCTGTCAATAGTTTTATAGCTTTTCCATAGTTCTAATCTGACTGTAATAGTGACAAAATATTAAAAAAACAAATAAACACATACACACCCCTCCATTATAATTTCTTGGAAGAAATCGCAAATTTTGCTTTTCGCACATGCTGAATATGATGCTACATCATATGCAGCAAGATCAGGTACCCCCTCCCCATTGGAAATTTTCTCCAGCTCGTATTTTTTAGCATAATTTCAAATAAATCTCGTGTGTTTGAAGTCACTCAAAAAAAGATATTCCTTTGATATATTTATCGTTAACGAATTAGTTTCGTATATTTCGGTTACTATAGACATGCTTACAGAACACTTACCATTTTTACTTACAGAACGTTACCATGAAATGCTTGACAATGATAGAAATTACTGGAAGTCCTGGCTATTTTATTTAATGTATTAATGACAAATAAGACACTATTTAAAATGATTTTGTTTTAAATGAAGTACAAATGACAACACTGGTCCTTAGAAGGTTTACGGGAGCGGTAACCCTACTCTTATTGCATAACTTTTGGTCTTCTAAATGGCTGAAGTTATCCTGAAACATATCCTGTAGAAACTCTTGAGTACACGAGTATCTTAATCCACTATTTTATTAGAAAGATCTTTTTGTATTGTAGTTTGTTGCAACTGTATTTTTGCTTAAATAAATGCATGATAAGGTAATCTATAAAAGTAGTTCTGTTCTACTGTCTTAACAAAGAAAGAAAAACATAGACGTAATGAATCAATGCAACGAGATTTGTTTCCTTAATATTTTTCCGAGTTTCACAGCAACTCAGCTCAACTGAACCCTCATGTATCTCAACCTTCATTGAAACCAACCCCATTTAACTCAACCTCTCATTCAAATCAATCCATGCAATTCAATCCCATTCAACTGATCCATCATTTAACTAATTCCCCATAAAATTTAACCCCATTTGAAACAAACTTCATTTAGCTCAACCCTATGTAACTCAACTCTCACCCAACAGAACCAACATTTAACTCAACCCTATGTAACTCAACTCTCATCCCACAGAACCAACATTTAACTCAACCCTCATCTAAGTCAGCCCACATTTCCAGCGCCCAGGTTTCAGAACAATACTTGACAACTGTTATTACTAAAGCTTTCAATATTTTAACCTTGGTTCAAAGACTTATTTTTCCAAACTTTTTTTGTTGTGAAAAAACATCATGGGCCTTGGTTGTACCCAGGTAAAAGAAGCTATCCACTTAATGTTCTCTTTATCCAACTTCACCTCTTCAGCTTCAGCATAGGATTTAGATTGAGCGAAATGGGCGATGAGATCCTCCTCTAGGTACTGAAGAAGTTTTGGAGAGTTCTAGTATTACAAGATCACAAAATGCAAATACACATCAAGGAGTCCTGACTTAACAAAAAGAGCAAATAATTGAAATACTTTTAATTTGAAACATTAGCGCTTTTTATAAAAACATGGTTTAAGATAAATCTTAGGCAATTTGGCCTTATTACCAGTACTTGATACTTTTTTGAAAGCAGCAAAGAAAAAATGTGTATTTTCTACGTTCTTCTTCAAAAGCTTAAATCCAAACTTTTCTAAAGCTCTAAGAAATCCATCGATGTCATTGCAACGGCTTGTAACCTCTGCTAGAAGAAGAAACCCCCCAACTTTCAAAACACGATTCGCTTCCATAATGAAATCACTAAGATTAGTACCCATTAAGGATAAACAGAATATTGCCAAGTCAACAGTGGCATTTTTTAATGGAACATGAGCCATATCACAAGCTGTGACAAGGTCATTGTGAGCAACTAGATCAAAGGAGTAAACTTTTCTGTCGGGTAGCGATTTGGCAATTTGGGCATCTCCAGAGCCAAAATCAGCAATATCCCCTTTTGGAAGTTTTTGTATATATTTCATAATTATATTCATGGGATTTGTTGGCCACTTGGCAACTTGAAGTTGAAATCCTTTATGGTACACATCGAAGGATTCAGGATCTTGCCTAAATTTTTTTAATGCATCTTCACTTGTAGAAGTGTATAAATATTCATTTAAATATCTAAACCGGGACGATACCAGCTTTCCTCTCAAAATATCACCATAGCTGGAACCAGCATTTTTAGCTCGCTTTGACTCAGGAGGCATCAACTCGGGTTCTACTCCTTCAAAACTTGCAGAGTTTTCTTCTACTCCTTTATCAGCAACAACTTTGTCACCGTTTTTCCTGTTCCTTTTCTTCCTTTTATTTCTTTTACTTTCTTCAATAACATTTTGAATAGAGGCTGAACTATTACCATCTAAACTGTCGGGCTCCAGTGATTTGTTTTCAGAATATGCAGCATCATTTTCCACAACAGAATAGTCTTGTATTCCTTTATTCA
This sequence comes from Artemia franciscana, assembly GCF_032884065.1. NCBI lineage: Eukaryota > Metazoa > Arthropoda > Branchiopoda > Anostraca > Artemiidae > Artemia > Artemia franciscana. Next base: position 48,099,813 of record NC_088864.1, on the reverse strand, counting down.
TTGCTATTTTGTCACTAATATTTTCTATTTTTTTCATTTTCCTTTTTTTACCTTTATTATTGGGATTTTGAAACAAAGATGACTTACTATTGTCAGTTAAATTGTCGGCCTTGTAGTTTTTCTCCTCAACAGGGACAATTTCCTTGTTGTTACTACCACTGAATTCGCTTACACTACTGTCAAAAAGCTTTGTTTCAAAATTTTTATGGTATCTATTTTTATTTATTTTTAAATCTTTATTGCTTTTGCCTTGATGATGATCTAGACATTCATTTTGTTCATTTTTGTTTTCATTCACCACAAATTCCTTTTTCAAATTCTGGACTTTCTTCTTTTTTCTGGTGCTGTTTTTCATAGTTTCTTCGTTTCCTGGTTCCTCTGGGATGACAATTGGAGTTCTGTTTGTTTTATTCTTCACTTTCTTTGCCTTTTTACTACTGCTATCATCATTTTTCTCAACGGAGATGGCACTTGCATTCAAAGAACTTAAACTGTCAGCACCAGGCCAATCTGGTTCCTCAAACATGGTAGCTGAAAACTAAAATGTCTTACAAATTTTGATCAAGATTGTTCTACACTAATACTTTAATGTTAATTTGCAGTGGCTAAGTCTGGCGACCAATTTCACTGTCATACATACAAAAACAGCTTCCCACAACTCAAATCCAGCATTGGGGTGCTTATGCCTTCAAAAGACTCCAGGTGTTTCAGTGGAGGCGACCTGGAAGATTTTCTAGGGGTAAGGGTCTGGTGCTTTGCCCAAGGGCCGTTTTAACTAGAAATCATCCAACATATCATGCATTCAATATTTTCTGTCTAAATTTTTATACTAAGTCATCACACAATATTTGGAAATGAATTTTAAATTTATCACCAGTAAGAAGGTAAGCTTAATTTGCTTTTCCGTAAGAAATTCTTAACGACAAATATTGATATGACAAAGCCTAGTTGCTCATATCTGGACTCCAATCCAAGAATTTGCCATTTAAGAAGGGTTTTTGGAGCCATATTGCTAAGAAATATAGCATTACCTTTTTTTTTGTTTCTGTTCTTTTTTCCTGCAATTTTTATACTTGGCTGTCACAATCACACTGAAATATTAGAAATATGGAATATGAAATATTAGAAGAGCAGCTATCAAGTTTAACCACTTGTAGCTCAATCCTTGTAATAAGAATTTCAGTTGGTGAACCAAGATACGAAATTATAAATAATCTCATATTTACAATATTCAAAGTACAAGGATATGCAAATGAACACTCAGGCAGTTTAATAGAAGATTCAGTCTACACTCATATGATGTGATTACAACACTTGGTGAATATTTTAACACTTTTTTGAAAATAGAGCTAGTGACTCAATGTATTTCAACTTTTTTATTTGAAAACAAATTCGAAAAACAAAAGTGAAAAAGTATACATTTCGTTTAAAAAATTAAACTGTTTAACACAGAAAATGAACATATTTTACGAAGGTTGAATAAGAAATAAACAAATTTATGTTGAAGCAAGATGAAATTGCAGCAAACCATGCAAAACCCTAGTTCAGACACGCTAATATTCATATTTTACAGCTAAATTACAATAGTTCAGATACATTTTAAAACAGCAGATACTACAATTTTCTAGTCCATTCAATAGACAGAAATTATGATTCAAAGATTTCAACATCTATGAACGCAGTCATTCCACAAATAGTTTGTTTCAATGTATACAACAGATTTTTCATGCAAGGTTGATTTTATCACCTGGTCTAGAAGCAGGTGTTGAACTACATGTCAAAAGTTACTTAATAAAAAAGCACTTTAATTCTAAAAAAGGAAAAATTGATTTTAATTAATGACTCATTTTCCTAAATTCTTTGAAACCTTATAAATCAAAATTTAGCAAAGGTATAAAATTCAATACACTTTTCTTGCGCGTCCTTTGTAATGTAGATCTGTTCCTGAAAAGTTTCATTTTTTCAACATAAAGTTTGTCTTATTTCTTCAAAGGTTATTGCCTTTTGGAGGGGGAATGAGTGATGGACATACCTCAACGATCTTCCCAGAGCATAGTTTAGGCTCTGAATGTAGCTGATTTCTGAAAGTTTCACTCACCCACCAAAACTATTAGGAAACTTTCAGAAATATAACTACAGCCTGAATAAAAACAAAAAAAAATGTTTTGAGCCTTATATAGTTGGCTAAACCCTCATTTATAAGGTTTTCTATGTGGCTTGAAATCCTACTCAAATCCTTGAAATTGTATTTTCAAAACATCCAGCCAAAGAAAAGTTGAGTCAAACCAAAGTTAAGGAAAAATAACTTTCTTGACAGTTGAGTCAGGTGTTAACCTATCTTCCTTGCAATTTGCTAAGTCTCAGAAAATAAGATAAACTTATAGTTGAGGGGCGTTTTGCTAACTTAGAAGGCTAAGCTATGCAAATGAAACTTTTAAGAATGAATCAAGGACCTAAAAAAAACCCTGGGAAAGTGTTACCAAGCTATTATCTTAACCCTTTTCTTATATTTAGGGCTTAAAAGATTGCATAGACGTCAAATCAATGCCTATCTAAATTTCAGCAGGATTTGAAGTCATGTCAAGCTTTTTACCTGGATCTAAGAAACAGCTTTTGAAATCTTTAAAACCTTACAAATCAGGATGGAGCAACTGCATCAGGTTCTAAACACTTTTCTTGTGCCTCATTTGAGCAGCACATCCATCTCTCAAGGTTTTAATTTTATAACAAAAAGAATACGAAATTCATTAAAGGCCAGTGCCCTTTAGAGGGAGAAGGATTAGAGGTAAGTACGTCAAAACACCTTCCCAAGAGACAATTGAGGCTCTGGATTCAGCTGTGAGAGTTGCATTGACCTTCCTGAACTACTAATCTAGAACTATATGTTTTCAGTTTCTTTCTATTTTATTTCTGTCCTATATGAAATTTTAACCACAAGTTTAACTAAATTACAGCCATAGGCCAACACGGAACAATAATCCACATTGGAAAAATACATAATAAATTTGCATAAGCCCCTGGAAGCAAGGAAAGTTTTTTATTGTTTAAAAAAATAGAGCTGTGAGAATGCATCAAACTATAGCGTAAAGATTGGAAGATTTTGGGGAAAAAGTAGCAGGGGAGGTGACCTAGTTGCAATCCAATTTTTTTGTCACTTAAAAAAAGCACTAGAACTTTTAATTTCCATTCGAGTGAGCCCTCTTCTGATATTCTAGGACCACTGGGTCAATACAATCAATACTGGGTCAATACAAAAACCACAACAAAAAAACAAATAAACACCCATGATCTTTCTTCTGGCAAAAAATACAAAATTCCATATTTTTGCAGATAGGAGCTTGAGACCTCTACAGCAGGGTTCTCCAATACGCTGAATCTGACAGTGTGATTTCCATTAAGATTTTATGACTTTTAGGGGGTTTTCCCCCTTTTTCCCGAAAATAAGGCAAATTTTCTAAGGCTCGTAACTTTTGATGGGTAGGACTAAACTTGACAAGACTTATATATTTAAAATCAGCATAAAAATCCGGTTCTTTTGACGTATCTATTTGTATCCAAATTCCGTTTTTTAGGGTTTCAGTTACTATTTCTTCCATATATGCAAAACAACAGAGAAGTATATTAGATAAATATATTAAAGGTGTTGGAATTGATCTTAAGGACAAGATGAACATACTAGCCAATTGAATTCCTGAATTCCAATCAATTCACTTACAAATGCAACCTAACCCCTGATTATCTTAAATGACAATTGTAAGCAAAATATGGTGGTAAAGGGCTCCTGTAGATTTCTTGCTAGTGGTGGTGCGACAATCTGTGTTTATGTTTTAGTCCCAATTGAGCTTCCAGTTAATGTTCATTTAATCCTTGTCAACCATAGTTTTGAATGAGTCTATAGTTGCTGCCTGGGCTGTCTTTTCTGTCAACCACTCCACAGTGACACTGCTCAAACACTTGTTGCTCTCTTCTTCAAGATCAGGGAATATGGATTTTTTTGCAGTGGCCTCTAGTTCATCATAGGCAGCACAATAGTGCTGCCCAAGTAAAGAGCAATGTGGGCACAATGCATTTTTTTTTTAGACCAGAGCACTTTGTATTAAAGGAGTTGACATAAAAACTTTGAAAAGGGCCCATTCGATTGTAAATTGAAAAGGCTAGTGCCCTCTTTAATAGTCAAAAGGGATCAGAGATCAACTAACCCCCTTTCCCATGCACACCATTTCCCCAAACACATCCAATCAAAATTTTCAGATAGCCATTTTGTTCAACGTAGTTGAAAAGTCCGGAGATTATGTCTTTGAGGATGACAACTCCTCTACAGCTCTTAGGGCAAGGGCTGTAAGTTATGTCCTGGGGGTATATAAGGTATATATAGAAAAGGTGATTGTGTAAATCTGGGAGAGGACTCATTGGATCAGTAATCAGAAGTTCTAGTGCCCTTTTTAAGATTCAGAGTGATCATAGGGTGGACATCCCCTTCCCCCACACACACCTCATATTTTCCCAAAATGCATCTGATTGAAATTTTGAGATTGTCATTTGTTGTTGTAGTAACTTCAAAAATGGCTCATTCGGCTGGAAATTGAAAGGGCTGGTGTCCTTTTTAATAGTCAAAAGTGATTGGAGGGCAACAAACCCCCCTCCCACGTTCAACATTTCCCTAAACACATCCAATCAAAATTCTGAGATAGCCATTTTATTCCACAGAGTTGAAAGGTCCAGAAACTATGTCTTTGAGGATGACAATCCCTCAGAGCCCTCAGGGCAAGGGTTGTAAGCTATGACCTGGGGGCATATAAGGTTTATATAGAAAGGGTGATCATAAAAACTTCAGAGGAGGCTCATTGGATTGGTAATCAGAAGTTTTAACGCCCCTTATAAGATTCATAGTGATTGGAGGGTAGATATCCCCCACACCTCATATTTTCCCAAAATACATCTGATAAAAATTTTGAGATGGCCATTTGATTGGAAACTGAAGGGGCTAGTGCCCCTTTTACTATTCGAAAATGATTGGAGGGTAACTAGCCCCCACAATTTTCCCAAATACATCTAATCAAACATTTTGAGACCCCCCCCCCCGCTCACAGCCCTCAGGGCAAGGGTTATAAGTTATGCCCTTGGAATATATAAGGTTTTTACAGAAAAGGATGGTTGTAAAAACATCTGAGGGGGCTCACTAGATTGGTAATCGGAATTTCTAGTACCTTTTATAAGATTCAGAGTGATTGGAGGGTGGATAACCCCTCCCTCATATTTTCCTGAAATGTATCTGATAAAAATTTTGAGATGGCCATCTGTTGTTGTAGAAACTTCGAAATAGGTTCATTTGATTGAAAATTTAAGGGGCTAATTTCCCTTTTAATTGTCAAAAGTGATTGGAGGGCAACTTACCCTCCCCCCTCCCACGTTCACCATTTCTGAAAACACATCTAATCAAAATTTTTAGAATTTTATTTTGTTCAGTATAGTTAATAGACCTGGAAATTATGTCTTTGAGGATAATACACCCCTCCACAGCCTTCAGGGCAAGGGTTATAAGTTATGCCCTGGGAACATATAAGGTTTTTTTTTATAGAAAGGGAGGTTGTATAAAGTTCAGAGGGCTCATTAGATTTGTAATCAGAAGTTTTGGTGCCCTTTTTAAGATTCGAAGTGATTGGAGGGTGGATAGCCCCCCACATACCTCATATTTTTCCAAAATGCATCTAATGGAAATTTTGAGATAACCATTTATTCTTATAAAACTTCAAAATGGCTCATTTGGCTGGAAATTGAGAGACTTTTTTAAGTCAAAAGTGATTAGAGGGTATCAAGCCCTGCCCTACAACCATCAATTCCCAAAACACATCAAATCAAAATTTTGAGATAACCATTTTGTTCAGCAAATTTGAAAGGCCCCCCTTTGTTTATCCAGCCCCCCTTGTTTAATTTTCTACAAAAGCATCCAATAAAATTTTGAGATAGTCCTTTGTTCAAAAAAAAGATCATATAACAAGGTCTTTGGGGTGGGCAGAATCCCCCAGAGTCTAGGGTTGTAAGTTATTCCCCAGGGGCATATACAATTTTTAAAAGGAAAGGGTGGTCATATGAACTTTAGAAAAGGCTCATTTGATTTGAAATGTATAGTTCTTGTTCCCTTTTAAGAGTCAAACATGATGGAGAGCATCTGAAACTCATCCCTGACATCCTCTTTTCCCAAAACACATTCAATTGAAATTGTGAGATACCCATTTTGTTATCAATAGTCCAAAAATCATATAACAATGTCTTTATGGTGATCACAATCACCCAGAGCCCATGGGCATGGGTTGTAAGTTATGCCTGGGGCATATAAGGTTTTATGGAATGGGTAGTCACATAAACTTTGGATTGGATGGAGCTCATTTGATTGGAATTCAAAAGTTTTAGTGCCCTTTTTAAGAGTCAAATTAAAATGTAAGGCAATCAGCCCCCAAGTCTATCATATCCCATAAGTTGGGGGCAGCTACCTCCTCCAGTTTTCCTGAAATTAAATTCCTTTATTTTATATAGTATTTTGTATTATACCACCAACATGCAAGAAGTGAAGTTAGGTTAATCCTAATGAAAAATACCCAAACATGACAAAAATATACTACTTTAGAAACAAATCTGAGCTAGATATGGTAAAATTCTAGTTCAGCTACATTTTGCAATCTTGGAAAGGGGTTAGATTAGGAAAATAAAACATTCAGGGATGGGTCTATAGAGTATGTCCCAGGAAGGTAATTTGAAGTACCTGCCTTCACTCCTTCTCCCTCTAGAGGGCCTGACCTTTAAAAATCCTTGTGTTATAAAAGTGAAACCTTGCAAAATAGATCTTCTGTTTGAATGAAGTACAACAAAACTATTTTCAGCTTCAAAACTTTGCTCAATTTCAATTTATGAGGTTTCATAGATCTGCAAACATGCTTAATTAATATAAAATGTTATTTTGCAAAATTTCAATAGGCATAGACATGTCAAACAGGCAAATTTCTAAGGGTTAGAAATCAGAAGAGGGTTAACATGAAAGCTTGGCAATACCTTCCCAGAGTATGTTTTTGGCCCTGGATTTGTCACTGAAAGTTTCATTTTCCTAACCAAATCCCTTTCCAAGATAGCAAAAAGTAACTATACTAGAATTTTACCCTAGATATTTCCACATTAGGGGGAGGGGGTAGCCTAACTCCACTGGTAAATTGTTCATGGTTCATATTATTGACTTACAAATAAAGTGAACATACTAGTCAATGCCTTGGTAAATGTTTAGTTTCATTCCAAGTGCACTAAAGTGTGTATTACTGCATATAGCAAGATTCTGATGATCACATATTGTTTCTTTGTCATTATTGGATAAGTGCATCCCTTTTTTAGCTTTCTAAAATCTCCCTCCAACAAGACTAAAAATACATAAAGTGGGCTTGCTTACAGGTAACATTACCTATGGAGCAAAGCATATTAGTCCATGAGCCCCACAGGCAATGGGCAAGGTCTGTGTTCTATATTTATTCAACAAAGAGTGATAAAACTAAAAAAAACAACTCAAATGAGGTTTATTAAATAAATATAGAATACAGACCTTGTCCTGCTGCCTATAGGGCTAATGGACTAATATGCTTTGCTCTATAGGTAATGTTATCTGTAGGCAAGCCCACTTTACACATTTTTAGTTTGCCCCAGGGAGGAGAAAGGTCAACCAGAAATGGGTGTGCTTCACTAATAATGACAAAGAAACAATATGCAATCATCAGAATCTTGCTATATGCAGTAATACACACTTTAGAGCACTTGGAACAAAACTAAACATTTACCAATGCCTTTTTTAAGCTCTTTACAAATATAATAATCACTTCTATTGCAAATTCAAACTTAAGCCCTTTTTGAGCTCTTGAAAATGATGAAAATATTTCTAGTTTTTGGGTATAAAAAGGCTTAAAATAGCATAACCCAACCTAACCATCCTACACCTTCTTCCATTGGCTTTCATATTTTATCAAAAACACAGTCAATAATATGAACAACAAAAATTTACAGCCCCACCCCCCTAATGGGCAAATGCACAGCCTAAATTATAAAATCCCAGTAGCCTATTCTGCCACCCACCACTTGTTTTTCACTGAGCATTAGCTAATTGTTTCTAAATACAGATATATAAAACTGGTTTGTTCTTGAAAATTATGCAGTAAACTTGAGTGTTGGCCATATAATACATGTGCACCTATTATATTTTTACACTCCTGTGGTTAGAGGGTCCTGAAATTTGCCTACATGACAGGTACATGAACCTCCAACAAGGTTGACTCTAGTTTGGCATTGTGTAGTCACATGCATGAGAGGTGTAGCATGTAAAATGAACCATGACTTGATGCCCACTTAATTGGACTATCTGTCTTGGCTTTTTCTACAATTAGCCATGACTTGACTGGCCAACACTACAACTATTCATTTTACCTATTGAAATTTTGACAAAAAAAACATTTTACTTTAATTTTCAGTTACCAGTTGCTTTTTCTCTGCCTTTAGTTCTGATAATGCAATTCCTGTTATTTTAACCTTGCCCCATCACCCTTCCAGATTGAGGCCTAAAACTGCTGATACTCGGCTATAAGATATTGCCAAATTAAAGTAGGTTTTTGGAGAAATATATCACTAGAGCTATATGTGGGATAATTGGGGAAAGGTGTACTTGTGATTGGCTTAAATTGGCCATTTTAGACTAGCCTATTTGGAAAGAGCATAGAAAAGGCATCAAGTAGCCTAGTTTGTTAACCTTGTGAGGGATAGAATCGTGTTATATTTACCCTCAAATAGATATGTAAAGTAAAATTATGTATATATTTTTTCTTATGCATTGATAGTAGGAGTACAGATAGACATTTCAATACTCACAAATTGCGCGTTACAAAGTTTTAATTCAAAAACGTAGCCTTGTAACACTACATAGATTTTTGTATAATAGATAGCGCTAAAAATTCCGTTTTTGTTAAGGAGATTGAGAAGTTTTTTGCCAAATTCGTAAAGAAGAAGGGAAAAAACTTTTGACTGAGATACCTGGTTCGATTCAGGTTTTAGAAATTATGTTTCTAAGTCTGATGGCATAAAGATAGCAAAATTGTCTGAAGAATTTTTTGTGTACGGCGTGCCAATGGCAAAGGAGATTTAGTCACAAGAGGTAACAAAATTGCTCCAACTCAAAAGGCTGTGAAACAAATTTATTTCTAATCGTGTAGTGAGTCTTATGGAACTCCTTAAGCCAGAATGGTGTTATGTCACCCCGTGTTGAAACCTTATGTCAGCAGTTGACAAAGAGAGGTGCAGGAAATCTTGGCTCACAGTATGGGATGCTTCTAATGAGTAGAGTCATCATTATCATTGACCGGTGTTCACAGGACTTCTCCTTATCACTGGCAAGTCCAATTTAAAGTAATTTGTTTTTATACCCTAACATTTAAGAAAGGGACTTTTTTCTAAGAAAAAGCCACTTCAAATGTGAAACACATTCTTCTTCCATGTAGTTAGGTTTACAGATCACCATGTAGGTACTGTCGTCTCTGTAGCTGGTATCTTGGGTTTAATAGATCATTTTCTTCTTCAAGATGTTAATATGTTTAAGATTTTTTACTTTGTTTTGTGGGGGGGGGGAGTTTGTCAAAAACCATTTATTTTTTGTTTTTTTTTACCTTGGAAACATTGCTAAAAATTTGAGAATTTGCTGTTGTAGATAAAGAGTCAAACAAAATGTATGGAATATTAATGGCAATATCAACACAGACAAAAGTAAAATACTTATTTAGTTTAACTTATGTTTGTCCTGGATCCATGATTTATACAATTCATATTTGTTTTAAGTTGGGTTTCCTAGAATGAATTATAAATTGTAAAAAATTCAAAATGAAAATAAAATAAATAATCATGTCTAACTTATCAAATTTAAAATAAACAGAAATTGTCGCAAGTAAGATCAGGACTATCAGTAAGATAAGGAATGAATGAATGATTTATTACCCGTAAAAGTAAAAAACACAACATACGGAGTATTATAAATAAACAAAAACAAAAACAATAAACAGCAAGAAAAAAAAAGAGTAGAGTGATAGAAACTGTAATCCTTCTAAAATGTCCTAAAGGCTAAAGTGTGATTTGCAATTTAATGAAACCAAAACATATTTTTAATGGGTATTTTTTACAGTGTGAGACACTAAATACTGCTCAAAGTTTTTGGAGCTCCTGTTTTTATGTGTGTATAAGTTGTAAGCCCCCAATTTAGTTTTTCTAGTCTATTAAGCAACATATTTCCTCAATATTTTCTTCTTTTAAAGTTTATTCTTTTGAATATAAAACAATCGATTGATGAAGTATAATTTAAAAAAAAAATATTAAACTGAACACCTAAGTCAAGAACACCTGAAAAATTATATTTACTTGAACACATTAATATTTAGTAGTTTTTAACACCCAGGTCCGTAGAAAAAGGGATAGATGGCATCCTAGCCAAGATAAGTTTGGTGTAGGAACAGAAAAAAGTAATAGCCACAGACTGCTGCAATTTTATAGCCTTTTGGAAAGTTATGACGTTGGCAGACTCAAGGACAGGAATTTTGGAGAAACTTTCCAGGAACAGCTGAATGCTAAACTGGACAGATGAAAAATTCGACAATGTAGAAGATGGATGGAATACTTTTAGGAAAACAATTTGTGAAATTGCTGATGGTGTCTCAGGAAAGGAGGTTAGGAACACAGCTAGAAACAGTAATGAAAATGATTTATGTTTAATAGAGAGGAGACAAGCTTGTACAAGAATTATCTGAGTGATAGATCATACGAAAATTAGAGGAATATAAAGAAAGTAGAAAAAGTATTAAAATATGAACTAAGGAGGTATGAAGGGGAGGCTATAGGTAAAATTGTTGAGGATCTGGAAGATACAGCTAGACGACATAATAGTAAAATATTGTATTGGCATATTGGTAAATGTTTACTTTTGTTCCAAGTGCTCTAAAGTGTGTATTACTGCACATAGCAAGATTCTGATGATTGGATCTTGTTTCTTTGTCATTATTAGAGAAGCGCATCCATTTCTGGTTGACCCTCCTCTTCCAAGGGGCAAACTAAAAATTCTTAAAGTGGGCTTGCTTACAGGTAACATTACATATAGAGCAAAGCTAGTCCATAAGCCCTGCGGGCAGTAGGACAAGGTCTGTATTCTATATTTATTTAATAAACCTTATTTGAGGGTTTCTTTTTAGTTTTTTTCACTCTTTGATGAATAAATATAGTATACAGACCACACCCACTGCCTGTGGGGCTCATGGACTAATATGCTTTGCTCTATAGGTAATGTTACCTGTAAGCAAGCCCACTTTATGCATTTTTAGTCTTGTTGGAGGGGGATTTTAGAAAGCTAAAACATGGATGCGCTTCCCTAATAATGACAAAGAAGTAATATGTGATCATCAGGATCTTGCTATATGCAGTAATACACACTTTAGCGCACTTGGAATGAAACTAAACCTTTACCAAGGCATTGACTAGTATGTTCACTTTATTTGTAAGTCAATAATATGAAGTGTATTAGTCCAAGAGCAAGGTCATGAGTCCATGAGTGGGGCGAGGTTTGTATTATATATTTATTTAATAGACCTCATTTGAGGTTTTCTTTTTTTTTAGTTGTATAACTCTTTGTTGAGTAAATATAGAATACAGACCTCGCCCCGCTGCCTGCAGGGCTCATGGACTAATACGGTTTGCTCTATAGGCAATGTTATCTGTAAGCAAGGCCACTTTACGCATTTTTAGTCTCGTTGTAGTGGGATTTTAGAAACCTAAAAAACGGATGTGCTTCTCTAATAATGACAAAGAAATAATATGCGATCGTCAGATTCTTGCTATATGCAGAAATACGCACTTTAGAGCATTTGGAACGAAAGTAGACATTTACCAGGATATTAATACATTCAGAGGGAGTAGTCAATCTGGACTTGTCCCAGTTAAAGATAGGAGCAGGCCCTTAATTAGTGTTAAGGAAAGACTTAAAGAGAGATGTGCAGAACATTTTGAGGATATGCTAAATCGGGATAGAGTTAGAGGAAAAGATAAAGAGGAAAATGAAAAAGTTTGTGATGCCTTGGATGTGAAGAGAGACTTAAATAAAAATTAGTGACAGTACTAAAAGGAAGAATAATGCCCAAGATAATGATATGTTGGTAAATAAGTTTCTTAAATATGGTGGCTATGAGGTTATAAATAAGTCATTGAAGATTATGAATATGGTTTCTGAAAAAGGGGCAGTACCTAGTGATTTTAGGAAAACCTTAAACCCTTGTATAAGAAGGGTGATAAGAATGAGTGAGATGATTATAGAGACATTAGCTTGTTTTTTTAGGTAGTAAATTACTTAGTATGACGATACTTTTAAGACTTAGAGATGCTGTAGACTAAGTTTTAAAAGAAGAATAGCATGGTTTTAAGAAAGGTAAAGGATGTGTTGATCAAATTTTCACTCATAGGTTAATAATTGAGAAGTGCCTTAGTCAAACTCCTCTAGTCCTCTGCTTTATAGATTATGAGCAAGCGTTTGATTCTGCTGATAGAAGAGGTTTTGTGAAGGTCTTATCCTTGTATGGTATAACAGACAAATATATTAAAGTGATTAGTGCTGTGTACGAGAAAACCACTACTGCGGTTAAGGTAGGAAGTAAGGTTAGTAGCTGGTTTTGTATTAAATCAGGAGTTAAGCAGGGTTGTGTTTTATCTCCATTTATATGGATGATTTTGATGGATTTTTTGTGAAAGAGCGCAGAAAAGGCAAAGGTGTTTGATCAAATCAAATTGTTTGACCAAATCAAATGGTCAAGAAAATGTTTTCTAGATTGAGATTATGTTGGTGATTTAAGCATCCTGTAAAAAACGTGTGAGCAAAAGAAATTAGCTTTTGAAGGTTTTTCGAGTTCAGAATGCTAGAATAGGTTTGAAAATTAATGTCAAGAAGACTAAGTCGCTAAGGCTAGGAATAAGTGAAGATGAAAAGGTAACGTTAGGTAATAAAAAGATCGATCAAGTGGACAGCTCAATTTACCTCGGTAGTATTATTAGGAAAGACCAATGGGCACAGTGAAGATGATAAAATTAGACTAGCCAAGGCCTAGGGTGTTTATTCAAATTTGAAAAAGTTTTCAAGAATAGGAAGATAAGTCTGCAAGCCGAGATTAGAATACTGGAGGCCACAGTGATACCAGTAGTCAAATATGGCTCTGAAGCATGGGCACTAGGAAAAACAGAGGACGATTTAATAGATATTTTCCAGAGAAACTAACCGCGTTTTGTTTTGGGTGCCCGGCTAACTGGCCATATTTCAAACAGTAGGCTGTATGAAAAGTGTGGTTGAATCCTACTTTCTAAGGCTATAATGAGAGCAAAGTTGAGATGGATAGGGATTGTAGATGTAAAGTGGTTTAATAAGACATTAACGTAACCCTAATTTGTAAGCGGGTGAGAGGCAGTTCTCTCGTCACCAAACGCCGTGTTGAACTATATATCGCGATCAATGGCTGTCAGAATAAAGAAGGAAGTGTTTTTAAAACGAGCTGTGGAATTTTTGATAGAGACTCGATTTTAAAGGCAAACGAACTGTTAACTAAGGATGCCAAAACTGGTGATTGATTATGAAATGTGTGCAAGATATGAAATGTAAGGATAATTTAGTGGATATTGCTAAGCTACTTGCACGATGTGCTAAAGAAAGGATAAAACTCCGCAAGTTCGTTATATTTAATCCCCAAGAAGTACCAACCAGTGGATCAGAAGTAGGCGCTTGTATTATATCTTAGGTGAATTAAAAGTAATGGTAGCTCTCAGGTTTTCTCAAGCATTACAGAACAGTTCCACTCCCAGGGCCACCCGGCAATCCTATAAGTGACAGAAATCAACCTAATCCCACCCCTGATAGATATTCTCCACTACCCTATTACGTAGTTCTGAATGCCCCCCCCCCCCCCACTAACACGTCAGAAGAAAGAAAACAAATTCTTACCAGCATTTGCGGAGATGACATATTGGTTGATGATGTTGAATTGAAAAGAAACCGATCTGAAAAGGCAGACAGCATTACTTATTCTATCAACCAGAAATCAAAAAGTGTAGAAGCTAGGGTGAAATCCTCAACGTTTATAGAAGTGATCAAAAACATTCCAACTGCATGCTAAAATGGTGAAAGCCTGTGTTTCAGATTGCAAAAGGGCAGAGCAGTGTGGTGCTAGTCAAACCTATAAGTTGTACTTTCCTCCCGTTATCAGCTAGATCTGACTATGAAAAGCCCGCCAAAACTAGATTTTGAACGTTTTCCGATTGAAGAATTTGTGAACCTCCCAAAACGATGCAATAATTGCCAGAAATTTGGTCACATTTCAGTGGCATGCTCCGCTCCCCAGACTTCCCCATGTTGCGGTGTCCAAGGCCATACGTCGAATGCTAGTACCCAATGCACAAAACTAATTGGATGTGCAGCATGTTAGTCGACAAAACATATATGTCAGTCATTCTGCTGCCCTGAGATGAAAAAGCCAATCGCAAAATAAAACGCTCCGATGAATGAACAGAATACTAGGATTATGTCTTGGAATATAAATGGAGGTGTTCCTCACAGAATCCCTGTAATTGAAGAACTATGTCGGCGTAGCGATATTCTATGCATCCAAGAACATTTACTGACAAATGATAGCCTCAGCCTACTTAAGTTTTTAGACAATCATACATTTTATTTTGTACCAGCCAAGTCTCGTCAACGCGGGAGGCCTTTTGGGGGACTAGCAATCATATATAACTCTGCCGTTGATTCTGAGAGTCTTCATACAGCTGAAAACTTTATGGCTATAAGGGTCAAGAACCTTTTGATTGTCAATGTCTACCTTTCTACAAAGTACAGTGAGGAAGAATCAGATAACCGATTCTCGAAAGCGGTACTCTTGCAAAGTGCCTCAGGACTACTATGTTGTCCAAACTGGAATGCGCTATAGTCGGAGACTACAACTGTGATCTAGTCAACGACTCGTCTCCTTGGTCTCAGCTGATCCTAGGTGCACTTGAAAGTCGGTATCGTGTGCTCCCGAAAGACATAGATTTCACGTTTGTACATACTAGTGGTTCAGTCTCAAATATAGACCATGTCGCATGTCCATCAAACATGAGTGCCACAGTGAGTGTGCTAATGGGAAGTCACTCTGCTGCCCACATCCTAATTGAAGCATGTGTTAATGTGTGTATCCCGAAGGCCAAAAATACTTCAAAGTGGCATGAAATAAGACTGGTCAAAGGCCGACTTCCCACTTTATCGGACAGATCTCGACACGACGCTTCAGAAGATCAGGGTGTCATTTAGTCTAATACAAGCCAACGTGCAAAGGCATATCCAGGAAAATTAAATACAGGTTAATGCCTTTTGTGCTGTAATCATCCATGCACTACTAACTGACGAAAAGGCTGCTATTCCCGTTAGGAAAATCCGTAAAGGTATTGAAACCCATGGGTTCTCAAATAATCAAGAGCTAGTGAAAGCATGTCAGGATGCTAAGTTTTGGTTCTCGGTCTGCAAGGAAAGTGGTCGTCCTAAATCCGGTGTGCTGAATTGTCACCGTGTACACACAAAAAGTAAATTTGAGAAAGCCCTCAAGCAGTATTGCACGAATGTGAAAAATGACTATACAGAGAGAATAATTAATGATCCAAGTTGTTTACGGAAAGACCGCATGAAAGATCACCCAACCATGCCTAAGTCCATGCCTAGAAATCCAAATGACTAGCAAGCTTACTTCACGAGTGAATTTAATTCCCCGAATCCCAGTAGAGCTAGACCATATAGCTTGAATCTGTGCAATCAAACTCCAGTTTTCCGGGCTGCACCGAATCTGTTTGGGATGTAACTGCAAATGCCTTTAGGATGAAAAAGAAAAAAATACACGGAGTTGACGGTTGTGTACACTTCACCTTCTGAATGGTACTCGTCTTTTATATGAAATATTAACACTATCAAACTCCAGTTTTCCGGGCTGCACCGAATCTGTTTGGGATGTAACTGCAAATGCCTTTAGGATGAAAAAGAAAAAAATACACGGAGTTGACGGTTGTGTACACTTCACCTTGTGAATGGTACTCGTCTTTTATATGAAATATTAACACTATTCTACCAGGTCATATTCGTAGTCGGTTTTATACCCGATGTTTTCTGTACAGGGCAAGTTACACCCATCCTGAAAAAAGCAAAGCCAGCTAACATATGCTCCTCGTCCAATTACAGTGTCACCAGTATTATGCAAGCTTCTAGAAATGCTTATATTGTCAAATGGCAGACACTGTTGTCAAATACCAAACCACCAGATCCTTCTAGAAGTATATAAACAAGGGCTAAATTTGTGTATTGTACATATTATATGTACAATAGCCTTAGAGTGCTAATCAAAATACCCTTAATTCTGGTCGAGTCCGCTGTTGTATCGGTCCGTAAAGGAGGCAGGCAAGGTTCAGTTGTATCTCCGAGTTTGTACCACAACAGTGTTCTGCCGGCGCAAGCCCGAGTAGCTACTTCTTGTGTATCAAAAGGGATTGATGTTTCGTTGATGATGTATGCTGATGACTTGCTTAATTTGAACAGGTCCGCTGATCGACTATCGTAAGATTTTTATGTGTTGAATAAGGAATACAATACCGTAAGTTTGTCATTTAATGTGTCGAAATCTGCCGTCTTGATTTTCAATGCGGAGTACTGTGAAGAAGAAATCCCTTTGGGTGATTCAGTTGTGAAACCATCTGAGAGTGTTACTTACCTTGGTTTACCAGTCGGTCGAAGCCTCCCCTTCGGGGTTATTCTTGTGCGACACGTAGAAGTGAAAATCTGGATTGCGTACGGGTCAATTATTGGTAACAGACATAGGTTCTGCCGTAAATACCTTGCGTCGCTGTATAATGCCATTGTCCTGCCACATGTACTGTATATAGCACCTTTTTGGAAGTGCTTGCCGTCTGCTCAATGTGCAAAAGTAAGAGTTCTGTTTTTCGATTTGCAAAGTTCCTTCTGAGGCTCCCACCATGGACGAGTAACTCTTATATAACGCGTAATTATGGTGTATCCGATCCAACAGTCTGTGTTAACTGTGTCGCCGTGAACTTTCTGAAAAAGGCTAAGGGAAGAGTGAACCCATGGCTAGCCATCCTGTGCCAGTGGTTTGCTAATGTAAATAATGTGTAAATACGTCTGGTGATGTTCCCTAGTGTGACTTTTTTTTTCCTTTGTTATGCTCTGTTTTAATTCCATGTGAATTTTCGGGCTATTAAATTACTTACTTACTTACATTATGCGGATGAAAGATGACAGATTGCAAGAGATTATCCTTTTTGGTGAACCTTCTAGGTTTAAACAAAAGCAGGTCATCCTTGGTTGGGGTGGGAAGGTGCCGTAAGGAAAGATTTAAGGGAATTGGGAGCTTCCTGGGGGAGTTTAAAGAGGGAAGCTTTGAATAGACTGGGACTGAGGAGGAGCGTGCTTAGCTGTGTTTCCCTCAGGGGGCTTGGTGCTGCAGTGATTTGTGGTGGTAGTAGCAGTAGTATTAATGGGTAATGTGAAATAAAATATAACATGAGGAGTTTCTTCTAGTAAAAAGACTGAATACTGTATGTTAGTCTTCTAGGATGTATATTGGACGAGTTCAGGGGGGCACCAGTCTCATAAAAGACCAAAAATTATGCATAGATTTTCATTCCATATGATTGGACCCCCCCCACACACACAAACAGGTAACCGAGGAATAGCTTTCAGCCGAGATGCACGGTAGTGAAGCTACCAAGCCAACAGGCAACAGATAATAGAACACTAGACGAAAGTTGGAACTTGCCGTAATTTCATTAACTTGACAGGAAAGTGACAAAAATGGATAGGTTTGGATTTACTTGAAATTTGGTAAAGATGTTCCTAAAATTAAGGAGGCTTTTCTCCACAAAATTTTATTTCATTAGCCTTTAATACAAAGATACTGGCAGACTTCCAATATTCTTAGTTCGTGGACCCCCCTCTCTAGATTCAGGACCTTAGAGCCTTATAGTATCCCTGAAAAAAGCTAGTGATGTAAAATTGATTGGGTGAAGTTTCTTTGGCTGTAGCTGCCCATCCATAATATTCTAAGCACATCTGGTTAGTCTTGTTTGAAGCACAGGTAGAACTAGGGAGTAAGGCCTCTGAAAATATATTTTTTCTTTCCTATGACCCAAAGTTATTGTACCACAAGTTTCCATTAGACTTGAGCACTTTCCTGGAAAGGTTGGAGGAAGGGGTATATGCGTTGAAAAATCATTGTTCTTGTGTCCTATAGCCACAAGGTACTTGGCCCATAAATATCAAATTGGTCGGAGAAGAAAATCACGTGAATTTCTACTGAAAAGTTGGCGAGGGGTTGCTGGAGGGATAGTGAGTCAGTATTGTGCCTCCAGTCATATAGTTTGGGAATCCTAATAGATTTAAAATTTTTATGCTGTTACTGCGGTCGGAGTGCATGCAGAGGCGCCATTTGGGCCAAATCTTGGGGTAGGCATGAACTCCATTTTGGGCCCCCCAACTTTCGCGTAAGGAAAAATGCGAGTTTTGGCAGCACATCGATCGAATATTCTAAGTAAAAACGCATTTTCAGCACCCGTGTGTTGCATGGAAATGTACTGTAACCGAATGTGGAACTCAGCCACACTGGCCTCTAAGATTAATTATAACATCAAAGATCATAATCAACGAAGTTAAGTGATTAAACTGAAAGTGGAAAATTCAACCAGACTACAGGCTGGCCCTCCTAATCATCTAGGAAATGGGCATTTGACAGAAGTTGAGACTTTTATTATGTATCTAACCTACTTTCAAAGTTTACAATGATTAATAGCAAATAGCGTAATTACCCGAAAGGTCGTCAGGTAATTACGCTCTTTGGGTAATAGGCGTGCAATAATTCCAAATCAATTGGACATAATGGATTATGTTGGACATAATGGATTATTATGGCCGGCAAAGGGCCCTTTGTGGTGGAAGCTTGGGCCCCCCTGAAAAATCAGGGGTGGGCATTTGCCCACCCCTTACCCCCCCAAATGGCGCCTCTGAGTGCATGAGGGGTCAGAAAGACACAACCACTACTTTTGTATCTCATTTATGTAGATTGAAAATCATTGCGTGATTTTGGCTCAGCAAAGTGCAACATATTTACCTTTCTGAAAAAGTCGGAAGTGGATTGGGACATTTAGTCTTGTTCGCTTTGTGGCTCTAATAATACAGGTTGAAAATGCTAGCGTAATTCTGTCTCAAACAAGGCAATAAACTGACCTTAGTGCTATGAGCTGGAAAATGAGAAGGGGATATCGGAGAGGCTTTGGTTGTGATTTGTGCATCTACTGATCCTGATTATGAGACATTACACTTTTTGGTTTTTGAACACGACTTTACCTGCTTACCTTTTTGAAAAAAACTTAGCATTGAGGGAGTAATAATTGCAGCTTGATCTTAGCTCAATTTTACACCAAGTCAGGACTTAGCTCGCTTCGGCTTCGAGTCAGCTGTTTCTTGTTTTGTACCGGGTAAGGACTTTCTTCGGTTTGTACACCAAGTCAGTCCGTAGCTTAGAATTCAGTCGTTTATCATCAAGGCAAGACTTAACTTGTCTTGACATTGTCAGGAATCAGGACTTTGCTCAGAGGAAAAGCCTCCCGCATTTTTTGGCAAAATCAGGAATTAACTAGTTTTTATATCAATCAGGACATAAAATAATTCGTTTTTCAACGAGTCAAGATAACTTGTTTTTGCATCACATCAATTCGTAGCTTGAACTTTTCCCATTTTTGCACCAAGTCAGAACATAGCCAGTTTTTGCATCACACCACTGACTCACGACTAAATTTTCTTTTTTGTGTGCTGAAGCAGGACTTAACTTGATTTTACATCAAGACAAAACTCATTTTCGTGTTGAGTCACTGAATTGCGATGCTCGAACTTAGCTAGATATTGCAAAAAGTCTTGGTTTGTCTTGGGATTTCATTACGCGGGCAGCAATTCTGAGTTTTCTTAAAAATGTCAAATAAAGTCATGGAAATTACCGTAGCCATTTTAATAGGATTGAGTCCTCAGGTAAAAACGGAATGATCTTTTGGGACTTGTTGGATCGTATAGTTTACAATGATTCCCCAGGGGCTGTCCATTCCTTTTCTACTTCCCTCACAACATGTTTTTAAAGTTGCAACTTAACACCCCTAACCATTCATTAGATATTGTTATTGTACCCTTTTGACAGCCCTCCTGTGTTATAAATATTCTGTTCTCTTTTTTTTTGAATTTAAGATTCGTATATCATTGTTTAGCTTGAATTTATATTGATTTGACCCGGGAAAAGTTATCTCTAGCGTCTACGGAAGCGTTGAACAGATATATTTTCGCCATCTTAAAGCCAGAATATGCCTATTTTGCCTTGCTTTTCTGAATAAAAGTTATATAATAAGGATAAATTCGTGTCCCGCTAGTCCCTCATCAATCAGGAACACCTCTCAATGTGTCACCTCAATGATTTTATGACGTAATCATGCCAAAAAGACATTCAATCAGACTGACCAATACTTTTATCTTATCAAACTTGCTATGTCACTATCATAGAAAATGTTTATCATTTGAGCATTGTTACTGAGGAAAATTAATCTATTTTCTAAGGTTTCAGTTGAGAATATAACAAAGTTAAGGCATTTTGTTTTATGTTTTATTGAACTATTTATTATGGAAGTTATTCCTAAGGAGATTTGGGATAAGATATTTGAGACTAGCACTGACATTAATATTTCACAAAAATTACATTCTCTTGACGAGAATAACGAATTTGTCAACATCAAAACGCACAACGGGGAATATAAGGTATATATCGTGAAAGCACATGAATCTTTTATATTTGTTTAATTAAGTTTCTTTTATCTCAAATATAAGCAAAGACCGACATTAAAACTCAAAGGTAGTGGAATTTATCCTGGCATGAGGGGGGATGCCCTTTCCCCTCTCAACTTCCGTTATATCTACTAAAGTTTTACTTGTGCTTTATTGAAAATATATTTCAGTGCAATAAATGTTGCTATTTGGCAATGGGGTCTTTGGGAGGGGTACACAAGGGGGCAGTTCCCCCCAATAATTTGGAGAAAAATTATTATATAGCCCATGCTCTTTGACGCTCCAGATATGGACCCTCTTGCCCCCTCCCAATAAAAGTGTTGGACTATGCCCCTGCTACTTGATAATTGGTAATCACAACTGTTTTACAAATCGATTGCCATTCCGATCCTTTGAATTGAAAATTATATTGCTTATATTAAATCAGTATAAATAAGATCAAACAATTCGTAGTAACGAACTGTAAGTAAGGAGCGACCCGGCTAAATAGTAACTGAAACTTTAAAAAACGGAACTTTGATGTCAATAGGTATATCAAAATAATCGGAGTTTTAGGCTGATTTCATATATATATAAATTTCAACAAGTTTAATCTTACCCGTCAAAGGTTACGACCCTGAGTAAATTTGCCCAGTTTTTGAACAAAGGTGGAAACACCGCTTATAAGTCATACAATCTTAATGCAAATTACACCATCATATTCAGCGTAACAGAAAACCGTACTGTAGAAGTTTCAAGTGTCTATCTGAAAAAATGTGGAATTTTGTATATTCAGCCAGAAGAAAGATCACGGATGCGTGTTTATTATTTTTTTTTTTTTTGTATTTCCCAGGGGTGATCGTATCGACCTAGTAGTCCAATAATATGGTGAGAGGGCTCATTAGAACGGAAATTAAAAGTTTTGGTGTCTTTTTTAAGTGACCAAAAAATTGGAGGACAACTAGGCCCCCTAACATGTCCTTTTTTCCTCAAATTTTCCTATCAAAATTTTGAGATAACCATTTTGTTCAAAATAGATGAAAGGCCTAATAACTATGCCTTTAGGGATATCATAACCCTCCCACAGCCCCTGGGGAAAAGTCTTTAAGTTGCAAAATTTGCCCATTGCTAATGTATAGTATTTGTTATTGGGAAGTGTGCATACATTTTTGAGGGGGGAATTTTCTTCTGGTGGGATTTTCCACGGGAATAATTTTCTGCGGGGAGGGAAGTTTCCAAGGGGTGAATTTCTTAGGGGAAACCTTACATTGGGGGAATTTGCCAGAGTTCCTATACGAAATTCTTCTTAATGTCTTGCTTTAGAATAAATAAATCGTTGGAAGCGAATAAATCGTTGGTGATGGGGAATTTTTCCGTAGAGGAGTAGCCAGATTTCCTGGCATTATTCAAAAAACTATGAGAAATTAAATAAAGAAAGTAAGTTTTTTCAACTGAAAGTAAGGAGCAACATTAAAACTTAAAACGAACAGAAATTACAACATATTTGATGGGGGTTACTCCTCCACAACACCTCCCTCTTTACGCTAAAGTTTAAATTATGCCCCAATTCCTTAAGAACTACTCCTGAAACACTATGTTCGCTTAATTAGAACAAAAAAAGCTTTGTTTAAAAGTGCTAAAAAACTTTAGCGTAAAGAAGGAGGTGTTGTGGAGGAGTACCCCCCCCCCCATACACGTAATACTTTCTGTTCATTTTAAGCTTTAATGTTGCTCCTTACTTTCAGTTGAAAAACTTTTTTTTTCATTTAATTTTCATTAAAAATCTGCATAAAATATGCCATACTTCTCTGCTTATATGCAGGACGATTTCTTTATATTCTAATGCCGCTCTTTACTTTCGTTTAAAAAATATATGTTTCTATTGGTTTTTAAAACAATATGCGAGGATATTCAGAATATTTGTTAGGCTATTGCCCCCTCAACCCCCAATATCTAAATTAGACTTTAGTTTTTAAATAACACTTTTTCGAGAAAAGTGGCTCGTTTAAAGTCAAATGCTTGTTCCAGGAAACTGTTATCGGCAAGACCTGACGATCGACACCATATGCGAGGGGCTGGTAACTTCTTTTGGCTGCAGGTGCAATAATGGGTAGGGCTGTCATTCGATTAGAGGGACTGGGCTTTCATGGGACTAGAAGAGTAGTGCTATCATGGAACCAAATTATGGGATTTGGTTCCAGAAAACTGCTTATGAGACAATTGCTTGAATTGTAAGTATTTTATTCACACAGAAAAAAAAACACAAAAACTAATAAAACAAAAATAAATAAAGTCATAAGAGCACAAACTATTTCCAAAGAACCATAAAATAAGTTCCTCTCAAGAATAGTAGTCTCGCTACTCTTTTCTGGTCCTCATCTCAAGATTTAGCTTTATGCCGCACTAATATTGTTCAATGGATGATTTCAAAACCAAAATCTGTTTTACTCATCTTTTGTATTTTATAGGTTCTTGTAAAGCGAGCATCTGAAATTGGGGATAACTTTGCCAGTGATGTTTACCGAATCTCCATTTTATCCCTGTCAAATAAAGAAGAGTCTGTTTCAACATTTGCCAAGGTATGCAGTATACTCTCGCGAAGAGGGGGGGGGGGGTCCAAGGGGTTCATGTGTTCTCTCAGAAAATCTGCAAATTTTTACAAGTTTTACTATAATTTTTATTTTTCTTTAAACTCCTGCTACCCTAAAGGAAAGATATATGAATAGTCAAGAAGGGTTATTTAATCGTTTCAAGGATGAGTAATCGTTAAAATTTCATTGAATCTACTTTTAACTAATTTTTAGTTGTGTAATGCAAATTAAAACCCGACCAATAAATCGGCCGACCGATATTATCTGTCCGATACATTTTTTTTCGCAACTTGTCCAGAAAATTACACCAGATATCCTCAGGTAATTTCGCTTGTTCAGTCGTTGGGGGTGGAGCCACCAGTTAAGTGTGATCCACGGTGGAGAGAGCAGCAGAGATGAGTCAAAGTATATTTGTTGTCAATTCTGGTCAATACTCACGTGGTGCAGCAATGTTCTAAATGTATGGTGACTTCAACAACCTACATCTTCTACCAAAATGACTAAAAAATATACAATGAACCATACGATTTTTGTTTAATGAATGTTCACATGTGTGGGTGAAAGATCCGAGATTCAGTCGGTTAAAATCATGACATTCAGGCAGAGGTTCAGCTAAGGGGAGAGGAGTTGTTGTAAGGTAGGAAGGAGGGGGAGATTCTAATGTGTTGCCGCCGCGTGCCAACGCCCTTGAAATGTTACCTTGGAATTTAGCTTATGTGTCCGCATTTGTCGGCATATTGAACAATTTTGCCGACACATTCTTTAAATCCCTCCTCCAAACTCAAAACCCTAGCTGCACCTTTGTATCTTGTCTTCCAAGAACGAATTCGTTAGTAAGAGACACTATCATATGAATGTAAAGTGAAGTTTTCAAATTAATATGTGAATAATTAAAATTCAAGGTCCCGCTATCGAAATTTGGATTTGAATAATCAATTTCAATAAATATCCTACACTTCTTTCACTCAGATTTTTACGTATTTGTGTTTAAGCAACTAAATCGGCTTCTTTGATTATTTTTTTTTTCTTCTTATTTGTCACTTCCGCAAATATCTGCCATTTCCTTTGTGTGCTCAGAAGTTGCTGAACAGAAAAAATAAAGAAAATCAAGCTGTTTTTGTAAGTGGCCTAATTTTTAGAATCCAAAGTAAATTACTGAGGCTGTTCTTTGGTGTGTAATAGACCAGGGACAAACATGTGAGCATGAATACGGGCAGAGAATGGGAGGTTTAAACTTAAGGTAAGGTTTTTTTTTTCGGAGGAAAATTTATCGGTATCGGACCCCAACAATCCATATCGTTCTGGCCCTACTGCAGATCAATCAAGTTTTTGAAATAAATATTATTATTGTCAGTATGCCATTTACAAGTAATGCTCATATTCTATTTATGTAAATATATAGTACTGTTAAGATAAAGTAATGATATTAAGTAAGTCGAATGTGTTACTAGCGATCAAAAGAAATTGTAACAAAAGTTTAGTATACTTTAAAAGTAAACTGGATCCTTAAATTGGTCTAAATTCGTGGGTTTTTAGACCCTCGTGGTACGGGAAGCATAGAGCATACCTCGTCAATAGAACCAAAACTATAAAAAACGGAAGTTTGAGAATAACTTTTAAATAAAAATATCAAATTTTTCTGCAAGTAGTTTGAAGTTATTAAATTTAAAGTTACCCATCAAAAATTAAAGCATAAGAAAATTCAGGTAATTTGAGAAAAAGTTACAAAATGCCCAAAAAAACGCGCAATGTCAATGAAAGTTGTGGCGTAAAATTTAGTACGTCTTCAAGGATGTTTTTCTAAAGACATGTCTCTCTAAAAAAAAAGAGATTCATATTTTCAAACTTTTATTATTAATTAATAGCAACTACAGAGTGATCCTTATCAAAAGAAACTAAACCAATAAGGAACAAAATTTTGATGGCGATCATAGGCAGCGCAATAGCGCTGCCGAAGTAAAGAGTGATGGGGGAACATTGTATTATTTATCTATTTAATTATTTATTTCCAGTGTCTTTTTTTGTGACCAAAGTGCTTCATATAGAAGATGTTGTCGCAAAACCATCTAGAGGAGCTCTTTTGATTGAAAATAAAAAGTTCTAGTGCCCTTTTTAAGTGTCAAAAGTGATTGAAGGGCAACCAGCCCCTCTTCCAAGCCAATAATTTCCCAAAACACATCCAAGAAAAATTTTAAGATTGCTATTTTGTTCGGTATAGTTGAAAGGTCCAGTAATTACGTCTTTTTAGGATGACAACCCCCCCCCCCCTTCAGCACTTAGGGCAGGAGCTAAGAGTTATACTAGTTGCCCATTGTTAACATATAAGGTTCTCATAAAAGGGGGGGAGGGTTATAAAATTCGGAGGGGGTCTCATTCGGTTGGAAATCGAAAGTTTTGGTTCCCTTTTTAAGAGTCAAAAGTGATCGGAGTGCAACTAGCTCCCCTCCCCCCCACCATTTACTTTTTTCACAATTGCATCTGATAGATATTTTATTTGGAGGGGGTTCATTTGATTGAAAATAGAAAGTTTTGGCGCCTTTTTAAGAATAAAATGTGATTGGAGGGCAACCAGCCCCTCCCGTACCCATCATTTCACAAAAAACATCCAATCAAATTTTTTAGACAGCTATTTTGTTCAGTATTGTTGAATATTCCATTAATTATGTCTTTGAGGATGTCAACCCCCTCACTGCCCCCAGGATAGGGGCTGTAGGTGAGGCAATTCGTCTATTGTTCACATATAATATATGTTATTGAAAAAAGTGCTACTTCTGTAGCGAATGCTTTCAAGCGTATCAGCAATAATTTTTGAACGGCTTACCGTATCAAAATGAAACTTCTGGGGCCTCATGAGAGGGATGTTCAACCCACCAAAACTCAACATGTACCTGCTACTGCTGGCATTAATAATGTTGTTTCTATTGTTACGACAACTACTAATACAACACTATTACAAATACTACAACTACTAATACAACACTATTACAAATACTACAACCACTAATACTATGTTAGTATTAGTATTAAGGCTACACGTATGAAAGTGAAATTTGACAGAATATAAAGAGGGTATTTTAACTAAATCAAAAGACACTATGTACATGCTTATTGTCAAAAATGATATGAGATTGTTCCAATCTCAAAAATACTGGAACTTTCAAAGAATGCATAAATGGAAGTTCAATTGACCAACAGGTAATATGTGCCCGCTATTATTAATACTACTATCACTACTACATTTGCTACTGCTACTACTACTATTATGTGTCATAGAAACGGCTAATTGTATTAGGATGAAACTTTCAAGACTTGATGAGAGGAATGTTAAACTGACTAAAAGGCAATGTTTTGCTACTGCTTTTAGCACACGTGCTATTGCTATTGACGCTACTACTAGTTCTTCTAATGCTAATACTATTAATTTGACTACTATTACAACTATGCCTAGGGATATTAAGGTGAAATTTTCACAGAATATTCAGGGGCAAAGGTAAACTGAATCAAAACACGCCATTCGTATGCTGGTTGCCATAAGGACGTATCAGCAATGGGTGTCAACAATATCTTAGGAATAGGTTGGTGTTTGAAGTTGAATCTTACAGGGCGTGCTGTGTTGGATGATCAACTAACCAAAAGACAATAGTTGTTCCTAATGCTGCTACTTCTACCTATACTGCCATTTCCGCTATTGCTACTGATACCGCTACTAAATCTAGGGGCTTTAAGGCAAAAAATTTGAGGAATATTGAAAATGTATTCAACTAATTTAAAACGCACTGTGCCCGTTCGGGTTGTCATGAGGATGTATCAGCAATGCTTCAGGAACGGACTATGATATTAATTTGAGGCTTTAAGCTCGTGCTAAAGGGGATGTTGAAGAAAACAAAAGGGGCTATGTGTATGATGCTACTACTGCTACTGCAACTATTATTACTACGCAAGCTAAGGGAATTAATATGAAGCTTTCAAGGAATGTTCAGGTGGAAGTTGAATCAATCAAAACAAACTATGAGAATGTAGATTGTCGAAAAGATTACACAACAATATTTCAAGAACAGCTTATATTATTAAATTAGACATTTCAAAATAAGTTGTGGCGGATTTTGAACTAGCCAAAAAGCACTGTGTGTACACTATTAATACTACTGCTACGATTGCTGTAGCTAATGATAATAAGGGTATTAAGGTGAAACTTTAGGGAACTTTAGGGTCAGTTTCAATTAAAAGAAAAAAAAACTATATGTATGTTGGTTTTCAAAAGGGCAAATAATAAATATTATAGGCAGTGCCGCTCTATCATAAATAGAAATATTATTGAAACTTTTAAAGGAGCTAATTCGATTGGAAATTAAAAGTTTCAGTGCCCTTTTTAAGAGTCAAAAGTAACCAGAGGGTAAGAACCCCTCCTCCCAAGCCTATTGATTTTCCAAATGCATCCATCCGAAATTTGAGATAGCCATTTTATTTGGCATAGTTGAACGGTCAAGTAACTATGTCTCTAGGGATATTGGGTATGTCAACCCCCCCCCCACGGTACACAACTTACCCGTTATGCTATAAAACTTAATTAAAAGGCGCTGTGTTTATGATGGTTGCTAACAAAACATCTTATTAATATCCCAAGAACGACTGAGGGTTTTAAGTTGAATATCCCGGGCTACTACTATAACTTCTTCAGCTCTTACAATTTAAACAAATCAAAACAGTATACATGTATTCAAATTGTCAAAGAGCATCAAGGGTGCCGGCAGAAAATTTTCCAGGGGGGAGGGCAAACACCAAAATATCGGTGGTGGTTGGGTGACAGGGAATATATTTCAGGAGATTTTTTCTTAGGAATAAGTTTATTTTTAAATACTTTTAGGAAAAAACTCGAGAAACCAAATTGCATGCAAAACGAAAAAAAAAAAACAGTAAATTTTAAACGACAAAGATTCCTGACAAAGGGATCAATTCATTTCATCAATAATATATTCAATTATTATGTATTTAATCTTACAAGAAAATCAAACCCAAACCAAAATTGCAGAAAGATTTATTGCTTACATAGATTGTAACAGATGTAGACTGTCCTTATGCAATTTTCTACGCCTTAGAATATTTACAGAAGGAGTAGAGATATTCAAAAACCCTCCTGCCTGCATAGGTACTACGTTTTGATTTTATAACGGCAAGGGAAAATGTGCCTCTTTCAAAACAGGACAATTCTCCCCTTGAACTTAAATGTCTTATGTATTCAGACATTAAAAAAATAGAATAGCGAAAGAAAAACAAAATTTAAACTTACTACCAAGCTGCCAAATTAACCCTCTTTTTGTTTTTATTATCCTATTCAACTAAATAAAATGAACAACTTCAAATAAATCTCGTCATAAGAGAATCTTATCAAATAGTTTGTGATAAAAAAAAAACAAAAAAAAAACTGGAAGTAAAAAGTGAGTTAGACCAATATTCACCAAAACTAAAAATGGAATTCTCGTGGCAATTGCTACACCGACAGTGTTTGCTATTTGGCTTTTTATGCTGATTCTAAATAGATCAAATTCTTTCAGCTTATTGTTACCCACCCAAAACCAAAAATTGGAGAAAATTTTCCTGATTTTTGAAAAAAGGGGAAACACACCCAAAAAAGCAAGCAATCTTATTGAAAATCCCTTTATTAGATGCATCACATCAGAGAACCCTATACAACCAATCTTCAAAATGTGGAATTTCACTTTTATTTAGAAGAAACATCGTCGATGCATCTTTATTTGTTTTGTTTTTTTTTCCAAGAGGGATAGTATCAAACCAAAGGTCCAAGATAATTGGGAAGGAGCTCATTCAAACATAAATCTAAAGCTCCTTTTTTTAAGTGACCATGCATATTGGGTCAGGGGAAAGTCTTGTTTTCTGCCATTTTACGGCAACAAACTACGACTTTATCCCAGAGAGGACGAATTTGCAATCAATTTAAAATTATGGGAAGCTAATTGATTTAAAAGTATCAATAACTATATTTTAGACTTCCCAGTTGCAAAAGAAGTAATGCCACACTGTGGCAGTCCTGGATTCAACCAATTTGATCCGCTTTATTTGTAATGAAATTAGGCTACTTTTGGTGATTTGTAATTGCATATCAGCTATAATAAGGGGAGGGGGTGAGTCATTGTTTAGGTGGGGGCAGGGTAGATTCCTAAAAAGAACATTTTAATAGACAAACTGCTTACTCTTCATAAGGCTTCAGATAAATGTTGAAATAGGTAGGGCAGGAGTAGGAATGAATTGAGTTGTTTCTCTATACAGCTAAAATGTTACATTCCCATATCTACCAGCACAAAGGTAGAAAAGGCAAGGCAGGTCATCATCAGCCCTGCCAGGGAACTTGTTAGGATTGCAAATACTGCTGGTAACTTAGTTTTCAGGAATTTTAAACAGTGTTATTTTCTTTTTCTTTTTGTATGAAGTACTCTTTTGTATGTAAAGAAATGTATGTAATGTATTTATCGATAAATAAAATCCTATTGCAGAGGTTGTGATGGCTTCAGTTATGTAGAAGATAAAAAGCCTCACAGAATTTCCATCCATACTAACAATAATACTCCTTTTCATCCAACCAAAATTCTTTAGTAGTGATATTAACAAGGAATTTTTACCAAAATTACTGTTCACCACCAATTTTTAACTATATCCAAATTTTATCCAAAATTGATATTAAACGTAAGGCAATTTTAATCAACTTGCAATTACTGATTTATGCATTTTAAAAGCAATTAATCAGGGATTTAAAAGACCGGGTACCTCGAATTATATTTTGGTTAGGCCTGGGTATGATTTGGAAAACAATCACAAATTAAATAAAAAAAGAGCTTTCCAAATGAAAACAAGGAACAGATTTGAAACCCATTTGAACAGATTATTCTTTATATTAAGGATGCTGTCTCCTCCTTAGCTCTTAACTATTTACTGTGAAGTTTGGCCTTTTTCAAATTTGTTAAAAAAATTTGCAATTGAAAAGATAAGATTTTTCAAAGCACTAAAAAACTTTTGCTAAATGAGCAAGGTGTTGGAGAAGAGTGCATGTCCCCTTATATACAGAGTAATTTATATTTGTTTTAAGTTCTAAACTTGCTCTATACTGTATTTGAAAATCTTTTCTATTTGTTTAATTACATGTCATTAAACTGTAAAGTTTTATTAATACGATACTTTCGGTAACGCAAAAAAATGATCAATACTTCAATGATCAATGATCAATAAAACAGAATTTTGATACCAATAGATATATCGAAAGACTTAGCTTAATGTTCTGGTTCCAAATAAATTAGTTTCATTAAGTTTAATCTTACCCATCAAAAGCTACGAGAATGAGAAAATTTGTCTGATTTTTGGAAAAAGGGGGAAGGACCACCTCAAAGTCATAGAATTTTAGTGAAAATCATATCATCGGATTCAGCGTATCAAAGAACCCCGCTGTAAAGGTTTCGAGCTCATATCCGCAAAAATGTGGAATTTTGTAATTTTGCCAGAAGAAAGATCACGGATGCGTGTTTATTTGTTTTATGGTTTTCTTTGTTGTTTTTTTTCCAAGGGTGATCGTACAGACCCAGAAGGCCTAAGCCGTTGAGAGAGGACCCATTCAATTGGAAATGAAAAGTAATAGTTCTCTTTCAAGCTGCCAAAACATTGGAGGGCAACTAGGCCCCCTCCCACGCCACTTTTCCCCAAAATCTTCCAATTAGAGTTTGAGGTAGATTTTTTCTTCAGCATAGTTGAAAAGCCCAATAACTATGTCTTCAGAGATAAAATGACCCCCTGCAGTCCCTGGGGAAAGGTTTTGAAGTTATAAAATTTACCCATTGTTTTATTTGTCATTTGTTA
Organism: Artemia franciscana; assembly: GCF_032884065.1. Lineage (NCBI taxonomy): Eukaryota > Metazoa > Arthropoda > Branchiopoda > Anostraca > Artemiidae > Artemia > Artemia franciscana. Next base: position 48,068,442 of record NC_088864.1, on the reverse strand, counting down.
TGTTTTATTATGCATGCATTTTTCGAGTGGGGAGGGGAGGACAAATTTTCCGCTGGGAGGATTTTGCACGGGGAGAATTTTCCATGGAGAGGGAATTTTCCAGGGGGCTAACTTTTCAGGGGAATTTTTATCCGGGTTGAATTTGCCAGAATTCCTGTACAAAATTTCTTTATTTGTCTTCCTTTTTCTTTACCGATTCAGTTGGGGCGTGGAGATGTTAAGGGTAATTGTCCGGGGTAAATTTTCACCAAGATCGAATTGCCCAGAGGATATTCCTTGGGGAGGGGGATTTTTCTATGGGGATGGAGCCAGGTATCCTTATGCTATTGAAACAAGGGCTAAGAGCTCATATGGCACTTGTGACGAGGCAAGAAGAGCTAAGAGCAGAGAGCTCATATGGTATGAGCTCTAACAAAATTCTAAGAATCAATAGATTGATTTAAAAGGAAAATCAGAGGCTTAATGCCGGTCAGGATTTAAAATAAGAGCTCTGAGTCACGATGTCCTTCTAAATATCAAAATTCATTAAGACCCGATCACCCAATCGTAAGTTATAAATACCTAATTTTTTCTAATTTCTCCTCTCCATTTAGCCCCCCAGATGGTCGAATCTGGGAAAACGACTTTATCAAGTCAATTTGTGCAGCTCCCTCACACGCCTACCAATTTTCATCGTCCTAGCACGTCCAGAAGCACCAAATTTGCCAAATCAATGAGCCCCTCCCCCCAACTCCCCCAAAGAGAGCGAATCCAGTACGGTTACGTCAATCACGTATCAAGGACATTTGCTTATTCTATCCACCAAGCTTCATCCCGATTCCTCCACTCCAAGTGTTTTTCCAAGGTTTCCCCCTCCAACTCCCCCCCAATGTCTAAAGATCTGGTCGGGATTTGAAATAAGAGCTCTGAGACATGAATTCCTTCTAAATATCAAATTTCATTAAGATCCGATCACCTATTCGTAAGATAAAAATACCCCAATTTTCACGTTTTCCAAGAATTCCGGGATTCCCCTCCAACTCCCCCCAATATCACAGGATCTGGTCGGAATTTAAAATTAGAGCTTTAAAGCACAATATCCTTCTAAATATCAAATTTCATTAAGATCTGGCCACCCTTTCGTAAGTTACAAATAACTCAAATTTCAAAATTACCCCCCCCCCCCAACTCCACCAAAGAGAGCAGATCCGGTCCGGTTATGTCACTCACGTATCTTAGACAGGTTTTTATTCTTCCCATCCAGTTTCATCCTGATCTCTCTGCTTTAAGTATTTTCTAAGATTTTCTGTCCCCCCCCCCCCCAACTACCCCCCCCCCCCCCAATGACGCTGGATCCGGTTGAGATTTAAAATAATTTTTTAATTAATCTGGTCCGGTCCCTGATACACCTGCCAAATGTCAACGTCCTAGCTTACCTGGAAGTGCCTAAAGTAGCAAAACCGGGACCGACAGACCGACAGACCGACAGAACTGAAATTGGTATTAACCAAGAATCACTTGGTTAATACCAAGTGCCATAAAAACGACCAGAAATTAAATTTAAAAAATCAAGTTTTTCAACTGAAAGTAAGGAGCAACATCAAAACTCAGAAAGAACAGAAACTATTACGTATATAAGAGGGGGCTGCCCCCTCCTCAACACCTCGCTCTTTACGCTAAAGTTTAGATTTTGTTTTAATTCTTTAAAAAACAACTCCTGAAACACCAGGGTCGTCTAGCACCAAAATATTTAATGCCTTTAGACTCATTTGCTTATAAAAGGTAACGCATTATCAAAGTATTTTATTAAGAGTAAAACATTAAAACTAAAATTTAGAAAATACAATAAAAAATTTTAATTCAATAGTTTTAATCTAATTTTGAATACCAAAAACCAATATATTCGACGCTTTTATACTTCATAGCTGTAAAAAATTAATCCTTTCCAAAGTGACAACTAGATAAATACAATCACTCCTGGAAAAAAAAAATAATAAAAAAAACGTATCCATTCAGAGAAGAAATACAATATTCCCAGCATTCCGTTCAGGAGAAACATTTCTGTTTATAGTGACTTCATATATCAGCTCACTGGTACTCTTGCAATGCAAGCAAAAGTTGACGGCATATCTTTATCGAAATTGCCCCTTATTAAGTTGTTTTCCTTGTGATTTCTATAATTATACGAACTTTCTTGTGTACTAATAACTGCACTGACTACTAATAAACAAATACATATTTAGGATCACCATAAAAAGCTGATTCTTTGATTGAATGTTATCACTAGTTAGGCTCTTATACTTTCGTTATTGACAAGGGTCGTTATTTACTTACCATTCATTACTATGAAAAGTTTGATTTTTTTTTTTTCTGTTACTCCAACCAAATCATAAAGAAAAAATATTTATGGAAAACTGGAAAGGGGTCACTCAGTCACAAATTAGAACTTACATTTTCCTTATCAAGGGTGAAAATTTATTGGCAGGCAGCCAACAATGGGGCAGCACACATTTTTTCCATGGTTTTTCTCTATTCTACTCTTTTTTCTTTGGTTTCTTTATAATTACTTTGTAGTACCAAATCTCTAAGGGGGCCCCTCTGCTACCCGTGCCGGCACCCATGAAGAGCATGGATAGAATTTTTCGGGAATGGTATTAAATTTCATGCCTTGCCATGCCTTCTCAAGACCAGAAAATAATTTGCACTTTACTGAAAATGAAATACATTTTAAATATTTTAACTTTAATAAATCGAAAATTATTAAAACTTTAAGGAATAAATATCAGCAAATGCATAATAAACTGTAAATCAATATTTTTTTTTCAGAAAAGTGCAAATTATATTCTGGTCTTGAAAAAGCATAGGGGTTGTCAGCCCTACTCATGTGAATTTCCACTCGTTTTGAGTTTGATTCGGTTATTTATTGCAATTTCTGTTTGTTTTGGGTTTCATTTATTTGTTGGTGGTGATTTATGGCAGTTTTACATTTGGAAAATTATTTACTTTATTTTTGCTCATTTTTGGGTTAATGGAGCTCTCTACTTTTCTTTGAAAATCTTATTTTGTAGATTTTTTTTCTTTGTATTAATTTCAGAATATTACGTCCTTGCAATAGGCAGGTTTCAACCACAGTTCCTAGAATTTTCAAGCACGGTCCTATATATTGTGCTGTCGTGAGGTATGCATAAAATTTTTAGTGTAAGTAGTATTTTCAGGAGCTTAAATCTTACACGTGTATTCGAAAAATTCGCAAATTTATGCTTGAAATTTTCAAATTTCATGAGCTTGAACCTTAAGAGCTAACTCCGAAAACACACATTTAAGCTGGTTTTAAGTCAGGTATGTTCCTCTTTCCGTAGAATTTAAGGTACATTTACTTTGAAATTCAAAGGCTTCAGAGCCTTTCGGACCAAAAATTTGGCTTACGTTTTACGTTTGTGCTCTATGATTTTATAGAGCATAGTCTCTCAAATACATGTTAAATAATACTAAATGGCTATATAGAAACTTAAAATCATTTTGAGATAGAGAATATCTTTAAAGATACTTCAAAATACCGCAGGACAATGTTTTGACATGTATTGAGGCATCTAGTACATCAAAAAAGCTCCACATCATGTATTTGCTCCACTGTTTTTGTGACTCTTCTAAATACGATATAAAACGATACTGCTAAAATAACGCAAAATCGTCTGTTATTTAGTGTTAAATAGTAACAAAAAATAAGGTATTTATCATGAGAACCTTAAAAAGATCACGATTTTGACTACACCCATCTCACATTTTGGTTGCCATCGTCTCAGTTTTAATTTATCTGTTTAAGGTATTACCAAGACAACGAGGATTCAGAAATGTTGCACGAATTGGAAAAACGCACGATAGAGAAATACTCATATATCAGAGATTGCTTCCCCTATACTTGAAAATGATTGAAGGTAAAAAGGAAATTGTGTTGAAAGTACCCAAGCTTTATTATAGCAGATTTGACGGAGCAGCAAACCTTGTAAGTAAACTTATCGATCTTATTCTGGCCAATGAACAACATTTTCTCCACCTGAAAATCCCCCTTTGTTGCCTAAAGACTAAGCTTCTGGTTTTCGAATTCCTTTTCTCTTGTTTGTTATCGATCTATGATATCCCTTTGGGTTGTATTTCCTAAAATTTTGTGCTGTTCATTGAATTGATGGTTTTTCTTTTCTTTCTTTTTCTGTGTTTAAAGTTTTTTTTGTATTTTAGTGCTTTATTTATTTTAGAATTTCTTTTTCACTTCTCTTCAAAGTGAACACGATTTAACGTAGCTCGAAATATCAAGTATTTTTGTTTTGTTTGTTTTGGTCATATTTCCTTAGCTTGAATCCTGGAGTCTATATCTCGTACAAATGGGCTTGCTTTCACAGATTGTACACCAACTTGCTTCTTCTCCTTGGTGAATTGTCTTCAAAACAGTTACAGTGTATTTTGACAGAATTTGGGCAATGCAAAATTTGTAATTGTTGTGATACAAGTTTAGATACAAGCTTAGTGTTTAAATATATATACATATATATAATGATAAGAGAAATCACCAATGCAACAGCACAAACACATTATAAAAAAAAAGGAAGACAAAAGGAGAAAAGGAAGACTGTTTTCCTACATTAGTGACTAATATAGATCAGCACTTGAATGAGGCCTTAACTCTGCTCATCCATACAATCACATAAGTCAAACAGCATAGCCATACACAATCAACCATAAAGAATAATCCATGGACAGGCAGTCGTGTCGTCAATAAGTATAAGTCGTCATTTACCAAACAATAAAAACTGTAAAGACAAATAATTCAGAGGCAACAACCCAACACAAGGGCTCATCAGGAGAATACACACTTGCCTATAGGGTTTCGGCACTTTAAATTCTCTACCCAGGCAAGTGGCGTGCCTACCATAAATTCCCCATGGTATCCCCGCGTTAGGTATCACCCTCAATATATATAAATATATATATATATATATATATATATATATATATATATATATATATATATATATATATATATATATGTATGTATATCAAAAGAATCGGATTATTGTGCTAATTTCGAATAGATAATATTTATTAAGTTTAGTGTTACCCATCATAAACTATGAACCTGAGAATATTTGCTGGATTTTCAAAAAAATGAGGAGGAAACACCCTCTAAAGGTCAAAGAATCTTAATGAAAATCACATCATCAGCATATCAGAGATTCAGCATATTTTCCCTTTGTTTACATATAGTATTTATTATAGGGAAGTATAACGAAATTTTTCAGGAGGAAATGTTCAGCGGAGTTGAAATCCTCTGGAGGATTTTTACGTGGTGGGGTATTTATCCTACGGGAGAAGATCTCCATGGGGGAATTACCCCCACGATAAATTCTTCATAAGATAATTTTATGCGGATAAAATTTCCATTAGGGGGGGGGGGTCCAGGGAATATTGTCCCTGCCATGGTATTTCCACAAGACCTTAGAAAGTATCAAATATTAAATAAAAACAATTCTTCTTTTCAAATGAAAGTATGCTAAGGAGTATTTTTCAGGCGGAATAATAAGCAAGAGATTTCTCGGGGGGATTCGCAGTGAGGATCAAATTGTCCGGGGGTAATTTCTGATTGGAAAATTTTGCTTAGGATGAACTTTCTATAGAGAAATTTTTCATGGGAGGGATTTACCACGGAGGGGGTGAATTTCCTTGTTTTATTTGAAAAACGATCAGGAATTAAATAAAAAACAATATTTTCTACTGAAACTAAGGAGCAACGTTAAAAATTAAAACAAACAGAAATTATTCCATATACTGTGGTAGGCTGAAATGGGAGAGTTACAGAAAACCGGACATTCACTTGTCAAACTATTACCATAGACGGAGTGGTTCTCAAGCATTACCTTTCGGAGCAAGAAGATGCTGCCTCTCTTTCTGTCAATAGGTGTTTCTTTAATATTCATATCAAAGAAATATGGAAAAGAGTCAGAACAACCAAAAGCACATAGTTGTTTTTTAAAATTCATTTGTTTTTTTTTTATAGTGCTAAGCCTGAAAAATTCACCCCCAAGATATATTCACCCCGAAAATAAATGTGACCCCATTGTTTCTTGCTGAGAAGTTTGCAGGGCTAATTGGTCAAATTATATATAGCGTATATATTTATCTTGATACTCCAAGAAATAAAAAAGCAAAATAGCAACTTATGCACCATATCAGGAAACTAAGGATACATTGAAGATTTATTTTACAAGAACTTGTTCGAACTTTACAAGCTTTTCCTTTTAATCCAAAATTATGAATTTTTAAAATAACAAGAGCTAAGAGCTCATATGGCACTTGTGACGAGGTCGAAAGAGCCAAGAGCTCATATGGTATGAGCTCTAGGAAAATTCTAAGAATCAATAGATTGCTTTAAAAGGAAAATCAGACGCTTAATGCCGGTCGGGACTTAAAATAAGAGCTCTGAGTCACGGGGTCCTTCTAAATATCAAAATTCATTAAGATCCGATCACCCACTCGTAAGTTATAAATACCTAATTTTTTCTAATTTCTCCTCTCCATTTAGCCCCCCAGATGGTCGAATCTGGGAAAACGACTTTATCAAGTCAATTTGTGCAGCTCCCTGACACGCCTACCAATTTTCATCGTCCTAGCACGTCCAGAAGCACCAAACTCGCCATAGCACTGAACCCCACAACCTAACTCCACCAAAGAGAGCGGATCCAGTCCGGTTACGTCAGTCGCGTATCTACGACACTTATAAGCGTTTTCCAATATTTCCGGTTTCCCCCTCAAGCTCCCCCCAATGTCAAAAGATCTGGTTGGGATTTGAAATAAGACCTCTGAGACATGAGTTCCTTCTAAATATCAAATTTCATTAAGATCTGGTCACCCATTCTTAAGTTAAAAATACCTCAATTTTTCAGATTTTTCTAAATTAACAACCCCCAGCTCCCTAAAAGAGAACGGATCCGTACCAATTACGTCAATCTCGTATCTATAACTTGTGCTTATTCTTCCCATCAAGTTTCATCCCGATCTCTCCACTCTAAGGGTTTTCCAAGATTTCCGGTTTTCAAGATTTATGTTTCCCCCCTCCAACCCTCTATGTCCCCAGATCCGATTCGAGCATCTGAGACATGAGATTCTTCTATATATCAAGTTTCATTAAGATCCGATCACTCATTCGTAAGATATCTCGATTTTCACGTTTTCCAAGAATTTCGGTTTCCCCCTCCAACTCCCTTCAATGTCTCCAAGTCTGGTCGAGATTTAAAATGAGAGTTCTAAAGCACAAGATCCTTCTAAATATCAAATTTCACTAAGATCTGATCACCCGTTCGTAAGTTACAAATACCTCATTTTTTCTAATTTTTCCGAATTATCCCCACCCCCCAACTCCACCAAAGAGAGCGGATCCGGTCCGGTTATGTCAGTCACCTATCTTGGACTTGTGCTTATTCTTTCCACCAAATTTCATCCTGATCTCTCTGCTTTAAGCGTTTTCCCAGATTTCCGCCCCCCCCCCCTAATGACACTGGACCCGGCCAAGATTTAAAATAAGAGATCTGAGTTTTGAGGACCTTCTAAACATGAAATTTCATTAAGATACGATCACTCTTTCGTAAGTAAAAAATACCTCATTTTTTCTAATTTTTTAGAATTAACCCTCCCCCCCAACTCCCCCAAAGAGAGCAGATCCATTCCGGTTATTTCAATCCCGTATCTAGGACTTGTGCTTATTTTTCCCACCAAGTTTCATCCCGATCCCTCCATTCTAAGCGTTTTCCAAGATTTTAGGTTTCGCCCCCCTCCAACTTCCCCTTCACCAGATCCGGTCGGGATTTAAAAAAAGAGCTCTGAGACACGATATCCTTCCGAAAATCAAATTTCATTAAGATCCGATCACTCCTTCGTAAGTTAAAAATACCTCATTTTTCTAATATTTCAGAATTAATCCTACCCCCACCCCCCCCCCCCACTACCCCAAAGAGAGCGGATCCGTTTCGGTTATGTCAATCATGTATCTAGGACTTGTGCTTATTTTTCCCACCAAGTTTCATCCGATCCCTCCACTCTAAGTGTTTTCCAAGATTTTGGTTTCCCCCTCCCCCCCCCAATATCACCAGATCCGGTCGGAATTTAAAATAACAGCTCTGAGACACGATATCCTTCCAAAAATCAAATTTCATTAAGATCTGATCAACCGTTCGCAAGTTAAAAATACTTCATTTTTTCTATTTTTTCCGAATTAACCGACCCCCCACTCTCCTCCCCCCCCCTGATGGTCAAATTGTGAAAAAAAACTATTTCTAATTTAATCTGGTCTGGTCTCTGATACGTCTGCCAAATTTCATCGTCCTAGCTTACCTGGAAGTGCCTAAAGTAGCAAAACCGGGGCAGACAGACCGACAGACAGACAGACTGACAGAATTTGCGATTGCTATATGTCACTTGGTTAATACCAAGTGCCATAAAAAACGATGTTTAGATATTTTTTTCTTTTGCGTGTGTGTGTTTCTTTTTAACCACCCAGAATCATACAATGGTGAAAAATTCTAATACAATTTGTGCAATCCAGAAAAAATAAATTCCAGGCTATGCTCGAAATAACCTATACACTAGGTGTGTCGAGTCAGTAATATAACTCTAGAAATAGACTAGGAGATTGATTAAGGACTGTATAATAAAATGAGCAATTGTATTTCTAAGAATGTCAAAGCAAATTTACATATATAGGAAAAGAATTAGAGTAAAAAGAAATAATACAAATATCAATTAACCTCGAACCTCGTAACCTCGAAGGATTGCTGACGTTTGTAGTTCTGATAATCTACATAACTATAAGTATATCTTGAGAAGAATTTTGGAATTATAAAACACAAAAGGAATTCGAAACTCCTTATTCACATTACTAAGAAAGTCAAAATAAAACCCGAATGCTTCGATTCTTTTAGATTCTTCTTTTGGTTGTTTGAGAATTGTAAAACTTTTAAGACAGTGTCAAATTTCCATCAGCGTTTCTTCGTTGAACCATGAGGATAAATATGCAAAACAAATTTATTAAATTAGACAAGACTTTTCGTCTGTAAAAAATTGAAATTAAAATTTTGTTAATACCCAAAGACAACCCAACCTTCAAAGGAAACTACACAATCTTAACCTGTTTAGTATTATAGGGTCGTGGTTTATTTCTGCTAATTTCTTTCCCACGTTTCTTTTTTTTTGGCACCTGCTATTACCAAAACCGCATAACTGTATATGAAGGTGTTTCCCATTAAAAATTAAGTCCCTGATTTAAATTAAATTAAAAAATTCAATTGAATTTAAATTAAAATTAAAAAAAAATATTAAATTAAAATTTCCCAAAGACAACCCAACCTTCAAAGGAAAACTACACAATCTTAACCTGTTTAGTATTATAGGGTCCCTGATTTTTTCTAACTTGTTCTAGATTTTTCTTTTACTTAATCAATTAATTTTTTAAGCTTTTAAGTTAAGCTTAAGTTTTTTTTTTAGTTTCTTGAGTTAAGTTTTTAATTTTTTAGCTATTTAAATTTTTTACTTAATCAATCAAAACAATTAGATTAGATTTTCACTGTTTGTGGTACGTAAAAAAAAGGATGGTGTGCTGAGTTCAGTAATTTGGGATAATAATTAACAACATTTCGTCATAAGTCTTGAAGTTCCAAGATTTTCACCTTTTCTTTGCAGCCCGATATTGGAGACCGAAGTCCATTTGAATTCATATTTGAATTTTTGCCCGAAGATGGATCTGAAAGAGTTTTAGTTATCGAGGATCTCAAAGTGAATAGCTTCATAATGCAACCTAAAACTGAAGGTAATTTACTAAGCCTTTCATCACATTTTCCCCTCAATTTGCTCTACTAAATTTTGGCTCTAATATATTTCAATTAAAATCTAAGGCTAGGAATTGCATCAAAGCAAAAATTCATTAACTTAAAAGGAACAGAATTGATCCGTATGAGAACTAAAGCAACAAATCTTTAAAAAAAACTTTTACGTTTAAAAGTCAATCCAAAGATTGGTATCGTTAGAGTGAGGGAGGAGGGGACACAGAGAGAGACGGATGACACGCAAACTGACAAAGGAAGCGAAACGGGAAGATAAACACGCACATATGCAGAGAAAGTAAGAGAGAGAGAGAGAGAGAGAGAGAGCCAGAGTGAGTTTAGGCAGAGTATACCAACATGATAAAATATTTTTTTTCTAGCCTTCTCAAATGAGCTTAATGTCAGGGAAAAGAGAAATATCATTTTCCTCAAAACCGACAAGATTTAAAATTTTTTAACAAACAAAATCTGTTTTCTTGTATTCACAATAAATTTAAACATCAATAAATTCAGATAAAACATTCGATGTTTATAATATTTTTATAAACATCGTGTTTATAAACAATATATATATATATATATATATATATATATATAAATATATGTATATATATATACATATATATACATATATATACATATATATATATATATATACATATATATATATATATATATATATATATATATATATATATATATATATATATATATATATATATATATTATTATTTTTTCGCTTGTTTTGTGTATGTCACCATGGCATAGTTGGGCTTTCGTGTGAATAAATCTATCTGGCTATCTATCTATCTATCTATCTATTGTTTACATATATATGCTATAATATGTACGGATTCATTGTGAACATTCTTCAATTGCATGTAATTCAATATAACTACTAATCGCCCAGTTTCATCGATTGGAAAGTCTAAGAAACGCTCAGCCATTACCTAGTTTTTTTTTAGTTTTTTTTTTGCAAATTCAAAGCACACTGTTTACATTGGTATGTAAACAGTACATTGTACATTGGTAACATTGGTATGTAACATAAAAACTGTCCTAAATTAAGTTTTTCAGACAACCTTTTTTCGACACAAAAACAAAGCCCTGTAAATAAGAATTAAAAATTCTGCTTATTTTTTACCAGTTCTATGATTAATTTCATAATTTTTGTTTCAGTATTTAATATTTATGTTTTAAAATTTGTTAATCTTATAGTTTATTTAGTTTTACGCTTGTTTGTTTTATATTTAATTTACATTTTATACTATATTATTTTAATACTTTCATTTGTGTTTGGTGTTACATATATTCATACTTATCGTAGCATTTGTCTAACTTTAGTTACAGGTCATATTTTTATCATAAAGCTTGTTTTCAGAAATTACTGAATCATTCAAAAAATAAAAATAAATAAACTCGGTTTCAGGTCATACTCTAGAATTAGTAAGCAAGACTCTGAAAGCTCTTGCGCATTGGCACGCAGTTGGCTGCGCTTTTATTAGGGAAAATGGATGCCCCCCGCTAAATATGGAGTTTTTCCGAGAGAAAACGGTCTATGACAGTATGGGAGACAAGGATAAGGTAATATCCCAATTTTTTCTTATGGACTTCCCAGTTCCCAGCATTATCTTTAAGCAGCAATGCACATAAGAAATTTTTTTTCACACGAAAGTAAAGACCTATATCTCAAATTAAAAAGAAGAGGAAACGATCCTGGAGAGACGGCAACTAAGTCATGACGGATTTAACACCTATAAAGGCTTTGGGTAAAATTAATTAGAAAATCGTAAGGGACATGATAGTTTTTGCTAGAGGCTGAATAATTTTATTTCAACAACCGGTTTAAAGACTATGAGTAGCAAAAATTCATATTTAGCCCCTTCAAGGGTCTGTTACTGCCATCCGACTTCCTCTAGTCCTTCCTGATTTGTTTTTGTTCCTCTCAACTTTCCTTAGGCTATTATGATTTACTTTAGCACTTTTCCGATGTTGTTGACCTCCAAATTTCTTAGACCCTTTCGACTCCCTTTGTCATTTTCCAATATTTATAGTCCCTTACATCTTCCTTTAATTCGTTTGAGCATTTTTTAGCCCTTTTGATTTCCTTTATTGCATCCTGACTTCTTCTAGCCCTTTGTATTTTGTTCTTAATTTCTTTTGACATCTCTCAGGCTATTCCGACTTAAAAGTCCCTTTCTAAAGTTCTGATCTCCTTCTACTTCCTCAAGTCCCTTCGAACTTTCTTTAGTCCCTTCCAGCCGGCAATGGTTCTGGTCTTTGTGGCGCCCATGGCAAGATCCTTATTAGTGCCATGCCCTTGTCTCCCAAAAATTTTCAGGACAAATTTTAACAAAATTCTCCAGTTATTTTAATCTGACTTTTCACACTTATATATTTGTTTGATTATTTGTTTTAAATTTTGTGCCCCTAACATTTCTGCACCTAGATCAAATGCCCCTTTTGCCCCCTTTTAAAACCAACTCTGCTTCTGACTCGCTTTTCCGCCTTCAAACTTCCTCTAGTCCTTCCTGGTTTTTTAGTTCCTTTTAACTCCCCTTTGCTTATTCTGACTTACTTTGATTCTTCTCCTAAGTTCTTGGTCCCCCTCTGTCTTTCTCTAGCTCCTTTGAACTTTTTTTTAGTGCCTTCTGAATTCCTTTAATGCCTTCCAATTTTCTATACTCCCTTATCGCTTTTTCTTAGTTCCTTCCAGCTTTCTTTAGGCTATTTTGACTTTCGTAGTCCATTCCAACTGTCTTTAGTTCTTTTAACTTTTTTTTAGTCTCTTCTGACTTTTTCTACTTGCTGTCGGCTTCGTTTCTGACATTTTTTAGTTTCTTACAACCTCCTTTGTCTATTCTGACTCACTTTAGTCATTTTCCGACGGTCTTCGTCTCCTCAAACTTCATCTAGTTTCTTTAAAATTTCTTTAATTTCTTCCGACTTCTTTTACTACCTTAGGACTTCCTCTAATCTCTTATGGATAGGATTGCACTGGAAAAGATGGTTTTCTGTCATGTTAAGCACCTTTTTTGGATTATTTTTGACAATTCAAACGCTTCATCTTGCATCGGAAATTCATTTTTTCTGCAAACACTGCCAGTGCCGGATGTAGGATGGGTTTCTCCTCCTTAAACGTAATTAATAGCGCCACTAATTACGTGATCATGTTGCCTCTGCATGCACCTTCTTAGTCTTTATATTCTTGAGTAGAGGTTCACCTTCATCATCCTATGATCTTCTTATTCACCATGATGACTAGTATAGATTTCTGTTATATCCATTTGACTAAAAACTTTGTCATCTTACTCATTTAAAAGTGAGCAACCATGGGGGTCTTTATCCATCTGTAAAAATATATATGTGTTGAATTTTTACTATTGAATTTAAAATTGAATTTAATTTTAGTTATTTTTAGGCTTATATTAGAATGTGATCGGAGAGGAGGGGAATTTTGCGACTCTGAGGAGTTCTAAGATGATTAAAGTTGAAGTGGAGCATGTGTGCGTGTGTCGTGGTTCTTGAAAAGATGAGCCATCATTATTAATGAAAATTTCACTTGAATAAAATGATTACAGATCTTTGGGAATACATGGATCATGCTGATGGAGTTTGCGCAGCTGTGCTTACTTTTTCTATGGACAATTTTGGGCACCCATCTGGTCCCTTTGGTCCCACTTGGTTTATTTCCTTTGATTTTTTGTTAGCCTTTTGTCCGACTCCCTTTACTGCCTTCCGACTTCCCATTGTCCTTCCTGACTCTTCTAATTTGTTCCAACTTCCCTCAGGCTATTCCTACTTACTTTAGTCTCTGTCTGATGTTTTTGGTCTCCTCCAGCCTCCTCTAGTCCATTTGAACTTTCTTGTCCTTTTTGACTTCTTGTGCTGCTTTCCGACTTCATTTAGTCTTTTGTGACCTTTTTTTAAGTTCCCTCCAACTTCTCTTTGGCTAATTTGACTTGACTCAATCGTTTTCTGGCATTCTTAGGTCAATAAAACTTTCGGGGATTTTCAGGAATTTTTATTTGAGCTAGTTCCATAATTTTTTAATCACTTGAATCTATTACTTTGCTCAAAATCGAAAAGCAATTCTTTTTAAATCAAACAGTTCGTGGTAACGCACTGTAGTAAAGAGCAACCCGGCTCAATAATAACCAAAACTCTAAAAAATGACAGTTTGATACCAATAGTTACATCAAAAGAATTCCAGAGCCTGAGAATATTTGCCTCATTTTAGAAAATAGGAGAGAACACCCCTTAAAAGCCATACAATATTAACAACAATCACACCATCAGATTCCGCGTATCAGAGAACCATTTTGCAGAAGTTTCAAGCTCCTATCTACAAAAATGTGGAATTTCGCATTTTTTGCCAGAAGACAGGTCACGGATGCGTGTTTTTTTTTTCAGGGTTTATCTTATCTACTCAGTGGTCATAGAATGTCGCGAGAGGGCTCATTCCACTGGAAAATAAAAGTTCTTATGCCCCTTTTAAGTGACCAAAAAAAACTGGAGGGCACCTAGGCCCCCTCCCACACTCATTTTTTCTCAAAGTTGCCGGATCAAAATTCTGAGACAGCCATTTTATTCATCATAGTCGGAAAACCTAATAATTATGTCTTTGGGGACTACTTACTCCCCGACAGTCCCCGTGGGAGGGGCTGCAAGTTACAAACTTTGACCTGTGTTTACATATAGTAATGGTTATTGGGAAGTGTACAAACGTTTTCAGGGGGATTTTTCGGTTTGAGGGGGGGGGAGAAGTTAAGGGGGGTAAATGGGAGGATCTTTCCATGGAAGAATTTATCATGGGAGAAGAGAATTTCAATGAAAGGGGCGTAGCATTTTCTAGTATTATTTAAAAAAACAATGAAAACATAAATATGAAAAGTTTTTTCCACTGAAAGTAAGGAACAGCATTACAACTTAAAACGAACAGAAATTATTACGCATATGAGGGGTTTACCTCCTCGTAATACCTCGCTCTTTACGCTAAAGTATTTTTAGTTTTTTCAACTATTTATTCTACGGCCTTTGTGATTCAGGGGTCATTCTTAAGGAATTGGGAGAAATTTTAAGCTTTAGTGTAAAAAGACAGGTATTGACGAGGGGGTGAACCCCTTCATATACGCAATAAAACATACGAATATAGAAGTTTGTTACGTTAATTCGTAAGTTACGTATATTTTTTACTAATGAAAACGTTCGTAAAAAATTAAAAGTTTTAGTTGCCTCTTTAAGTAATCAAAAAATTGGAGGGCACCTAGGCCTCCCCCCTCACTCCTTTGTCTCAAAATCCTCCAGAAAGTTATTTAGCCAAAAGAAATTAATATGCAAATTTCGTTTTAATTATTTATGTGCGGAGAGACAAAATCCAAACATGCATTAATTCAAAAACATCCTGAAATTAAATAAAAAAACTAGTTTTTTAAATGAAAGTAAGGAGTGACATAAAAACTTAAAACGAACAGAAATTACTCCGCATGTAAAAGGGACTTTTCCTCCTCAACACCCCTCTCTTTACGCTAAAGTTTTTTGCTGTTTTAAAAAGTAGAGTTAAGAGAAAGAGTCAAACTTTAGTGTAAAGAGCGGGGCGTTGAGGAGGAAAAGCCCCCATCATATACGGAGTAATTTCTGTCGTTCTAAGTTTTAATTTCGCTCCTTACTTTAACTTAAAAAAAATTGTTTTTTTATTTAATATCTACATAAAAGGCTGATTTTTTTCACTATTTTTATGATCTGTGTCGGTTTTTATTTACCGCTGTGTCTAATTTCCTGTTTCCTGCTATGTGTTTGTAGCCTTCTCTGCAAAGGATTACTCTCATAGTCCTACATAGCCAGATTAGAGTTTTTTGAAGAATTGGAGTAAATGATTTTGATGGAAGTATAGTATACAGAAACAGATACAATTGAAAATATATAGCAAAACCAGGAACGCAAGCGTCAAAAAAATTGGTGAGACTATTCACAAAGTTTGTTAATCTTATGCTTCTTGATTTCTTTGAAATGATTCAGGAAAACTCGATCTCGAATGCCAAATTCTGGCTTTTTGAAAATTTTTCTTTCTTTATTTTATAAGTTTGACAGTTATATATTTAATAAGATATAAATTTATTTTATAGTTTTTTAATAGTTTTAAAAAGTAAAGTTGAGAGAAAGAGTCAAATTTTAGCGTAAAGAGCGGGGTGTTGAGGAGGGAAAAGCCCCTTTAATATACGGAGTAACGTTTTGTTAGTTTTAAGTTTTAATGTCGCTCCTTGCTTTCAGTTAAAAAACTTTTTTTTTCATTTAATTTTAGAAATATAATGGCACGAAAACGAAGCAAGAGTATATGTACTCTTCTGTATCAAAATGAACTTCATGCTAAGAATTAATTCCTAAAGTCATCACGCATCGATTTGCTTGACGTCTTAAAGGCAACTTTATTCCTCGACAAGGTAGTTTTTATTGCATTTGGTATTTACCAAGTTACATATATACCGATCGCAAATTCTGTCGGTCTGTCCCGGTTTTGCTAGTTTAGGCACTTCCAGGTAAGCTAGGATGGTGCAATTTGGCAGGCGTATCAGAGACCAGACCAGATTAAATTAGAAATAGTCGTATACCCTAATTTGACCATCTGGGAGGAGTGGGGGGGGGACGGTTAATTTGGAAAAATTAGAAAAAATGAGGTATTTTCAACTTACGAATGGATTTGACTTACGAATGGATCTTAATGAATTTTGATATTCAGAAAGACCTGGTGTCTTAGAGCTCTTATTTTAAATCCCGACTGGCATTTATGTTATACCGGCTTTAAATAAGCCTCTTATTTTCCTTTTAAATCAATCCATTGGTTCTTAAAATTTTGTTAGAGCTCATACCATATGAGCTCTTGGTTCTTGGCTCTTCTGACCTCGTCACAAGTGCCATATGAGCTCTTAGCTATTGTTATTTTCCAAACCCGTATAGACAAATCTTGATGTTTTATAAACTGGAACTTATGCGAATTCCCTACATTTTTTCCAAGCAAAATTCCCTGCTCTCGAAGCTTAACTTTATAGAAATAAAATGTCTTTGGATATTTATATACCTTAGTATTATATCTTCGACAACCTAACCGAAATTTACAACGCAAAACTTAAGCAAAACAAACCAAAGCATAATTTATCACATATTTTTGAGAAATAATACTGGAAGTCTTGATATTGAAACAGAAGTTCCCGTTTTTATTTTTTTTTAGAAAATTCACGGTTTCTATATCTATTATTTTCTAGATATTTCATTCTATGAAAGTTAAGCAAGAAGACATGAACTCTTCTATATCAAAGAATAAAACGTACACTAAGAAACAGTATCAAAACTTCTATATCAAAGAATAAAACGTACACTAAGAAACAGTAGTTAACACAAAAGGCTGCCATTCCAAAAGGCTGCAAAGGTAGGATGTTTATTAGAGTAAAATGGATTAATAATTATTTCATGGCTGCTATAATAGACATAAAACGCAACATCTAGGCCATCTTTTAATCCGTGTTATGTACCCAGCCACTAGTCCTAGAAAATCAGAGACGGCTCTTTCGAATGGAATCTAGCCGCTGAAACAAAAACATTGCAGATAAAGATTTTAATGATCCCTCTGTACACAAAGTACTTATTTCAGATTTTCTCTAATTACATGTTAACCTTTTAAATAATAACCTATGATAGTCACAACGCAGCTGTAAACATGATACTGCCACAACTGTGACCCATCGATCAGAGTTGGTGCAACATTCCACGGGACCTTGACACTGGACGTCTAGTTAAACTTTCTATACTCCAGTTTGGATTCCCATCTATATGCCAAATTGTGTCTATTTCGTGAGAAAGTCTTAGAGAGGAAAGAATTAAAACATATATTTGATGGTCTATCAAACAGATCGTGGTAACGAACTGTAAGTTGGGAGCGACACGGCACAATAGTAGCTGAAACTAAAAAAAAAATGGAATTTTGATATCAATAAAAATATCAACAGAATTGGCTTATTATGCTGATTCCAAATATATAACATTTATTAATCTTAGTATTACCCATAAGAGACTACAAGCCTAAGCGAATTTGCCTGATTTTTGAAAAAGAGGCTAAACCTCCACTAAAAGTCAAGAAATCTTAATGAAAATCACACACCACCAGATTCAGCATATCATAGAATTCTACTATAGATGTTCCGAGGGAATCGTCCGAGGGAAATTTTCTGCTCGTTTGGACTTCCAGTAAATAATTTACATGGAAGGGGGATTTTCGAAGTAAGCGGGAAAACTATTTGAACTGAAAGTCTTCTTCAAATGATAGTATGCTAAAGAGAATTTTTCAGGCTGAAGCTTCTTTAAGAAAGTTTACGAAGGGGGGGGGGATTTTCAGCGAGGATGAAACTGTCTGGACGAATTTTTATAAGGGGCAGGGGTATTTCATGGGAGCAACTTTCCAAGGAGGAGTGTCTCGTGAGGGAAGGGAAATTTCTATGGAGCGTTAGCCAGGTTTACCGGCATCATTTTAAAAACCATCAGAAATTAAACAAAACAAAAAAGTGTTTCAACAGAAATTAAGGAGCAACATTAAAACTCAAAACAAACATAAATTATTCCATATAGGAAGGGATTGCCCCTCCTCAATACCTTACTATTAATGTTAAGTATGCCTGTTTGACCGAATTTTTTAAGAACAACTCCTGAAAACCAAAATCCCTTTCTTTACTAAAAGTGCAATACCACCTAAGCCTACTGAAGTACGATTTTTGACATGTAGGTTGTGCCCTGGAAATGAATAAAGCAAAAGAGACTGACTTACACAAAATAAAGTTTCACATAGCCCTACGACATCAAACTGGGAGAAACAATCATCTTGTAACTATAGTATATCTAGATAACTTGATGTCAAATGGACATTCCAAGAGCATAAATACAAACATTGGTAATTCTCAATTGACGAAAACTCATATAGAGCACGCAGACAAACCCTTTTTTTTTGCTTTAAGTGGGTTATAGGAGAATAACAACCTCAATTTTAATTTTTTTTTTCAATCAATCGGGTTTAATTAAAAAAAAGGAAATAAGTAAACTTAAAGTACCCTGCTCAGTGACAAAACTCACGTTGAGACCCATAGACATAAAAGATTCTTCACTAACACGCATTACGGCTCCCACTTCACTATTCGACACAACCACACGCCTCCTCATTATAATTTTTTTTAAATCTTAACCATAGGTTCCTTCCTCCCTCCCCGGACGTACAACCACCTCACCTGAATATTCTAAAAAAATCTAAACTTCATCTAATTTAAATTATCTTTTTTTTTATCTTTCACTTATTGACCTTTAACTAAATATTTATTTAAATTATTTTTGAAAGACCCGAGGGATTTCCTACATGTCAGCTCTTTTGGAAGCATGTTCCACACTTTAGCACATGCTACATCCGGGGAAAAATCTGAACGTACTGCTGGAGTTCGTCTCACTTGAAGGTCAAAGGCAGAGCGCTTGTTTCGATTATGTTGTTCAGATATCAACCGAAACAGATTGTGGAAGGGAGATGGAAGTAAACCGGATAAAAATTTTAAAACAAAAACTGAGCACGACAGACGGTAAAGGGAACCAATGGACAGATAGTCGTCTACATTTCCAATAGTTTTCAATGCACGCTTGTGGATTGAGTCAAGTCTCTTCAGGGGTGATTTGAAGGTTGACTGCCAAATTATGGCACAATACTGCAGGTGAGGTTTCAGAAGTCCGTTGTAAAGTAGACGAAGGGTTTTTTGAGGAAATACGTGCTTCAGTTTCCTGATGATGCCAAGATTGCGAGAGAGTTTCAGCTCCACAGCCTGGATGTGGCTTAGAAAGGAGAGGTTTTTGTCCAAGAGTACACCTAGATACCTCGCAAAACCCGTTTGTGTGCACCTGATCGTTCCTCTAGAAGTTGTAATTCCAGTTATTTCTGGATGAATAGTTCCAATCCTTGAAAAGACTAGCGCACACGATTTGTCGACATTTATTACAAATCGATTTGCATCCATCCAGAAGTAAGTTTCTTCTAAGACAATCTCTAGTTTTTTCTGGAGTGACGTCATGCCAGAGTCACAGGAGGCCATTGTAGTATCGTTGGCGAATGCCAGCAGCTCACTAGAGTTGTTGTCATTATTTGAAGTGTCTTCACCGCAGCAGAGTTTGCAGCACCGTGAGGTCCTGAAATTTGGGTTCAGAACACGACTTTGGTCATTCACATGAATCAGAAATAACAGTGGACCTAGGATCGATCTCTGTGGCACACCAAAATTTACCACGATATCGTTCAACGGATCTCCTCCTATGTACATGCGCCGATTGCTAAGGTAGGACTGGAACCATTTCAGTGCCTCTCCTCTAACGCCGATTTGTTCTAGTTTACCTAGTAGAATTCCATGATCCATACTGTCGAATGCTTTTTTGATATCAAGTAAAATAGCAGCTGGCAAAAGTCCCAGGTCAAGAGCTTTGTTGATAAATAAGCTCAGTGACGTCAGCGCATCTTCAGTTGAATGTCCTGGTCTGAATCCAAATTGTCGTTGGTTGAGGAATCCCTTCGCTTCGAGAAAAGAGTAAAGTTGATTCTTCATAGGTTTTTCGAAGACTTTGGAAAATACCGAGAGAATTGAGATGGGTCGAAAGTTAGATGGGTCATCTTGAGGGCCACCTTTATGGAGAGGTACTATTCGTGCTTTCTTGAGGAGTGATGGAAATACCCCTTTCCGCAATGAGAGGTTTATCAAATGTGTTCAATCATCAAAGCAAATGAATCCTGTTCAATGATTCAAGAATCAAGGGTAATTCCTCTAGATAAATAATCTTCAAGGCTATATTTTCCTACTTCAGACCCGGCCATCTCTTACCAGTAAGAAAAGAAAAAAATATGCATAAAAGAGAAAAAAGAAAAAAGAACAACAAAAATAAATAAAATAAAAGCAAAAAGAAGCAAAAAAAAACAAAAAAAAAACAAGAAATATACAAATACAAAAAGCACTAATCATGGCATCTGAGGCTAAAATACAGTCAGCAAAAGAGCGGGTTTTCTTGACAGCTGACCCTACGCTAGGCTTTGCCAATATCTGACCCTGATCTTACCACGCATTTTGCCAATCATAGTCGTCTTTTGCTGCGTTCAAAATGTCCCGGAGATGTTTTCTTAAAGACTCCGATACAAAACACCAGTTCAAGCAAGTCCACCTTTTACTTTAAACACTTTTTGGGCTACATCTTTTCTAGAAAATTTAACGATGATCGGAGCTACTCCGATCATTTTCTTCATGCGATGTAGTCGGATTATTCAAGCGTAGACGGTATACTTTACCTAAGACAAAAGACGAGAGCTCAGTCACAGACATTTTGCTATCTATAACGTGAGATATTGTCGTAAGAGTGTCTACACCAGGTATAAAAAAAAAAAAAAAAAATAAAAGACTATTAAACACGGACTCTTGATTATAATCATAAAGCTTTTTTGTATTCGACTAATTCTCTCCTCCAAATTCTCAATTTGAGTTCTCAGACTTCTTGGTGCCTGCTCAATTTTTGCAAATCTTGAATTAAACTCGAGCGATACTGAATTATAAACCTGGCTGACTATCAGTTCAGTAGCCACTTTCAGTGACCTTGCCTCATTGAACTTTTCAGTCACTTTCTTCGTTATATTTTCCAGCAGACCCCTTTTTGTCTTCTCCAGCTGGTCTTCAGTTGCAACTAATTGCTCGTAAATTGGGACAATAGTTGAAGAAACTGGGTTAGACCCTAATTTAAAGTATCTTGTTATTAGAAGTCGATAAACAGAACAAAAAGACTTATCTTTGAGTGAGGGCCGAGCCCCCCTAGTTCATCCAAGTGGATTCCAATCCGACCTATGTAAAGTCTGCCCAAAAGACTTTTGTGCGTAGCACTGAACAGCGCATGTGTTAATAAACAGGGCCTACAAATTGCCAATTTCACAATAAAATAATCCTCTAAATATTAAAAACTTCAGTCCCAATTTGTAAAACGTATTTCTATAATTAAAGTTCCTTCGCACCGAAACAATTAATTCAAAGCAGTAAGTAGCTCAGATCATGAACAATATAGAAATATAATCCGATTAGTTTATATGTTGTCACCTTGAAAACTAGTTCGGAACTGTCAGAACAACTACGGCCAGTAGAACTGATCATTACGTACAATTTGATGATGCCACGACCATTTCTAATGATAGATGTTTTACACAGTGTCCTAGGAAGGCTACTGAAATAAAACATATTCTTGCTAATATCTCAATAAATAGAGATACAGGTAATTTGAATATTGACCCGATATATAGCATTCTTCTTAAAAGTGAACCAGTAGTTAAAATGGGTAATAAGGTTTTACAAAATCATTAGGGGATTATAATAAATAGAAGACCTAGGAGAATTGCATCAATAGTGGCCAATAATAGAATTATTTCGCAACAAAGTAATTAACTTCATGTTAATTTTATTTTATCCAGTTGCTTTGGTGTTCTCACAGAAGCAACTGTATTAGCTTTTGTGACCTATAGTCTTATATATATATATAGTCTATAGTTACGACAATTGTAGATATTGATATTGGTTGTTTTTTATTTCTTGGCTTCAAATTTTATTTGTTTTTAGATTATTTTAGCTTTTATCTTTGTTTTATCAGCATTGAAGACGCCTCGTTTCACACAGGGGAAATATCCGCGTCGTTTTAGTTTTTATCTTTTCTTTCTACTGGCCGTAGTCCCGTCTGTTTATTCATCGTTGAGGTTTCTCCCTACATTCTTCGTCATGTAGATAAAAACAGAACAGTCCTTAATTAGCCTACAGAAAATAAAATATAGCTCTCAAAGATTTCCAACAGTCATGATATGGACAACTTTTAGCATAAAATCTAGATTTCCTAAAGAACTCAAGCAAACAAAAATTACAAATTTCATAGTTTTAATTAAAAAGTAATTAAACAACATACAAATTGACAGACTGATTTATAAGGCAACTCAGTAGTCGTATCAATTGATAATAATGTATATTTTTAACTGTGGTAATACACTTTAAAACTATTTACAACTAACCGCCAATAAACCACAATATAAAATCCCGAAATCCCGTTGTTCCTGCCTATAATGCAGAGGAATAAAAACTATAATGCAAGGTTATGAGGGTTGTCTATAACACTCACTACAGAGGCACCCATACCAGGGGCGAATCTCCATTATCTTTATTGGGGGGTGGGGTGGGAAGGGGGGTCCATATCCGGATAGTTAAGGGGCATGGGATATATAATAATTTTCTTCTCCGTATTATTGGGGGGAAACTGCTCCCTACTGCCCCCCCCCTCGAACGACACCCCTGACCTTTACATCAGGTTTGTCCACCAAATAATATTTTTCAGCAAAGCAATAATTTTTCAAAATTCTATAAATGTACGGAAACATAATAAGTCCTGTTATTTGAGCTATCTTTATAGATGTATATCCCTTAGATCGCGAAGAAATATTTTAAGTTTCAACTTCGCTTTTAACTTTCGTCAGAAAAACTTCATTTTTTACAAAGGTTTATAAACAAAATATGACTAATATTTGCTACATTCCTATCATAACTTTGATCAAGTCTGCGTCGTTCTGTTTCTTTCCTGCAATTTACCCTTTGTTATTCCGACCACTTTTAACACTTAGATTAATGCCCAAGTCACACAACAGTCCAACCCTTCAAATATAAGTTAAACAAATGAAAATATAGGAAAATGGGTATAATACTCGGGGTTTATAAACAAAATATGACTAATAATCGTTTTTTTATGAAATCTAACAAATGAAATACTCGATTTATTAAAAAAAAAAAAAAACCTGAAATAATTCACTTTTCATTAAAAATCAAACAGTATGGATAAATAGTAAATGTTCTACCTTGACGGAAACAACATGGTTCAGTGTTAAGGTTGTTTTACCACAATTCTGTTTTATGAAATTACATCTTTACATCTCTTTTAAGATTTTCATACCGATAGGAGTAATGCTATTTTCAGTTTCCATCTTTTTAATTTCAAAAAATCATACTTTTAAGTCATTACCCTGTTTGGTCAATCACTGAAATTATAGTTGAAAGCTGAAGATAGCCAAATCACCGATTACACCGGAAACACATTATTGTTACTATACTCGCGCGTTTTTTTTTGCTTTTATCAGTATAACTGTAAGGCAGCTTGGTGATAACTTCTGGGATAGCATTGTTCCTGGGGACTGATGACAGACTTGGTAATTCCTGATGGTGGTATCAGATTTTAAAAGCGTTGCTTTGGTCGAAATGATAACATACTCGTTTCTTTGTTCTTCTTCTTACTTTAATAAAAAAAACGGATTTCTATAATTATTAATTTTCTATTAAAGTTTTTTGAAGTCCTGAGAGAAGTTTTAGAAAGATCTGGAGAAAATAAACTGGCAGATATATTTAAGAACAAATACTTAAGAAGTGGAAATGTCTTAGAAACCCCAGTTTTTGGCACAAATGGTGTATTGGAAACAATTGTTCACGGGGATTTCTGGAACAATAATATCTTGTATAGAATTTCTGAGCCAGGAAAGGTAAGACTTTAAATTATTTTTAAACCTTATCAGGGTCCTTCTGGTGAATGAAATTAATATAAAGAAAAAAGTTTGTTAGATTGTTGAAGCCGCAAGAGGCCAACACATTGGTAAATATTCGTCTACCATCGCTCTCTGTCCGAGACCTACTCTTTTCACCTCTCAAGAAACTCTACAGGGCTTTTAGGTCATACCCATACCGACCTCGGTGTAATCATTTTACGCTGTTACAATTATTTTGAGAATGAAGAGGGGTGGGAGACCAAAATAAATAAAGGAAATGTAATTAATGAGTTATCTGAATGCTTGAAATACATAAATGGGGCATTTACGTAGTATCTGCATATTTCTGTCTTTAAAAAGCTACCCTTTTTGTTGTTAATTAGGGTTTCACTATTTAGCAAACTCCAGTCTAACTGCAAATCTCGCTGATCATAGCCAAGATTTATAGACAAGAAATATAATTTACAGAGAAGAAAGTTGTACTTTCAGAATTATCCCTTAGTATGACTGCGCGAATTTAGGATATAATCATATTGAATATTCTAAAATTGCAGAACAAAACCTGAGCTGTAACCAAAGTTCTAGTCATTATGATCAAGTACCACAATCTAAGAAAATGATAACTGTGAACTCGACATAAGGCATACGATAACAAAAAAAGAAAAAAGAATCCAATTCAGCTTTGTGAAACCTGCGGAAAGATCTTTTTTTTTAGACTTAACTTTGAGTAGGATTTTACATAGAGGGGGTTCTGGCTGACTAGTACCTGACTACGCTGCTTACTTGAATAGCATATAGCCCTTGACAATACGGGATGTATTAGTGCTTAGTCCTTGAACCTTGATTGTAATCAGAACGACTTGAGGTGAACATTTGGGTTTATTTGAACTCGATAGAAACATTGACTGGTTAAGGGCTTTGGTGAAAGCTGTCGTATCTCTCCTATGTGGAGGATGGGATAGACCGTGTGTGCTCCACACTTGAAATGAAACGTGTGAAACTGTTTGAATTATTCACTGAACAGCTCAAGAAACATTATGGAAATGCCTCGGATTGACTTTTTTGGACTTAATTTGGATCTAAGAAGAAAAAAGACAAAACAAAAAAATATTGATCAATCCTTAGACATGGCTTTGACTTAGCTCAAGAGCAGGCTCTTTTCTTTTTTTTTAATACGTATTCTAGACCATAGGTTCGGAAGCGCAGTGGATTAATGCTCTACGTGACATAACGGGCCTAATATTTAGAAATGGAAATTCCAAAATCAGAACAGGATTTTTTTTTTACCTCGCTCTGTAATTAGTTTTCTCTTTAAAGGTTGAAGATCTAATGATGATTGATTTTCAAATTTCGCGCATTGGGCATCCTTGTGAAGATCTGGGTTTCTATCTGTTTGGCAACACAACTGCCGAATTTCGGGATATGCACCTCACTGATCTACTTCAAGATTATTATAAAGAAGTTTGTAAGGTTCTGGTAATTCTTGGACACAATGTAGAAGAAGATAATGGCTACTCTTTTGATAATTTTCTTGATGAGTGGAAACAAAGACTTTTAAGGTATTTCATATATCTTTTTTTTCACCTTTGTCTTCAGAACATGTTATATGTAAAAATACTTCTTAGATAAATAGGTATCTTAAGAGATAGAACTTCCAAATCGAGTACAGTAATTTCTGGCAAGTGAGCTGAAGTTGCACCCATAATTATTAGCTTGGTGCCTTTTTTACCCAGCCATGATTGCATTTCAAATAATTTTGGTCCAAACGGTTAGGACTATGACCCAAATTGAACTTCCTTACATGACACGGGCATGACTGTATCCATCCTGTCCTAAGGAGGTGGATCTTGAAAACTACTTATTTAGGTGTCGCTTAGCCAACTTTACTTAAATATGAGGAGGAAAAAAAAACTTAAAACATGGTATTGGTAGTAAAATAAGACATGTCCCTACTTTTCTCCAGTTTTTAGGCTTTAATTTTTGGTTTACTTAATAGTAAAACATTTTTTGGCTATCCTTAACTACAAGAGCCTCAAAGTTTGGCAGACTCACGAAGTCTTATGAGTATTATTAAAAATCAACCGTTTTCGATTATTTTAACTAATTTAGTTTAAAACATGCATGATCTGAGGGGTCGCTCTCTCTCAGACATAATATACACCAGATGGTGCGTGCCCAATGTAATGGAACTGTGCCGAGTTTTGGAGAGTGTGCCAAGCGTAGCAGAACTGCATAATACACGGTGCTCCAAAATGTACACCAGAGGACAGAAAGTCAGCAACCTCTCAGAATGACTTAGTTGAAGTTTTATTTAACGACTTCACTTATGTTCGGCCTAAAAGCAATCTGAAAGTTGGTGTTGTGATTTCATTCAATTTGAAAATGATAATTTCGGATTCGGCTTTGACAAAAATATTATTGAATGTTCAGGTGGACACAAATGTAAAGCTGAAGTTTGGTTAGACCAACTTTGACAAATTTGACAAACTTTGACAAACTTTGGCTAGACAAGTTTGACAAGTTTGCCTCGAATCGCAAATCAAAGAGTTCGTATATCCCCATGGGTTCTAAACGCAGTTTGTGTCTTATGTCACTTCTAATCTGATAAGCAGCTTTGCACTTCAGGTCATCTCGCGAAAGCTGTACTTTTAAGTTTTGCATTAATGTAAATATAAATTAATTGCTAGAAAGGTGACTTATAAGATAAAATTCATTTTTGAGTCGCAACACTGGTCCAAAACAAAAATCAGTTTTAAGAACTCTCTCCCAATCGTCTTGATGAGTAAATCTTAGTTGGCTTGATCTTGACTAGAAAAAGGGACCTGACTCACAAATTGATAGACCTTTACCCAAGCCACCAAAACAAACACACTCCTTAATTTAAAAATAAAATAACAAGATTTTAAAATAGGGTTTTATCTGATTTTTACAGCAAACTTATACTATATATAAAAATATTTTGTTAAAAATTGAACTGGCAAGAAACTGGTTTGAAAAGCCTGTCTTGATGCTAATCTGTTTCCAAGTAACGTCTACTAATCCATTCATTTTTAACTCCATAGAAATATTGGAACGCTATTATTCGCTCTTGTAAATAAGAAAAGGAAACGTTTTAAGTCTTTACTCTGATCTGTCAATTATCAAAGCTACCGCTTGAAAGTTGAGCATTTCTCAATTCACTAAATTACGCATAAGATACGTTATTTGCCGCTATAGTTTAATTTTGATTTTATCTGTAAGTGTTACGATAGTATGGCTCTGGCATTAATCAGACCAAGAAAATCTAACATCTGATATCTAAGTTAGAGCAAAGTTGTTTTAATTCCAATTTTAGAAGCAAAATCATAATTGGGCGATAAGAAAAATCTTTGTACCCCAAGTGCTCCACGACACTGAAATTTGTGTGTGAAACAATGGTTGTAAAATTTTAAGTTTGATGTGTAGAAAACTGTTAACTAATGGAAGACAAGGAACACTTTTTTATATAGATTTCTTTATTTTTGCTGATTTATTTTGGGCAGACTAATATAACAAAGCGCTTTTTTCTAGAATGTTTATGCAAGGAACTATTGTAATTGCGTCAATTACAAGTAAAAAAGATGAAATACAATCTAGCATGGATAAAGGAGAAGACATGATTGAACGAATTGCGGTAAATATTTTACATTTCACATACCCTTCCTGCTCTTTATTCAAATTGCAAAAGGATTAGCCAAAACTTGCGCAAAATATTTCTTTTTAAAACAACAAATCTGCAATCTTGGCAAATTTGTTTTCGAAGTAAAATCATTTTTTCGGTACCCGGGTATTTGGTACTGTTGTGATCTAAAGGCGGGGCAGAAGTTCCCTAATTTCGGGACACAGTGAAATAATTAAAGTAACGAATATGAAAGTACCTCCATGTTTATAGGGTAATAGTGGGATTTTTGCTCGCTAAAACCGTTATGGTAGGAAAACAAAAGTAAATAGTACACATAGGAGAAAATTGGGAACTAATCTCCGTTCGTGTGTAATCTCTACGTACTCCTCCCCAAGCAGCAAAAATATGAAGTCATAAAAATTAAACATCTTTGGTATAAAATATTGAAGGCTACTCAATTCTGTTAGGCTGTTAAAATTTCTATTATATCTGGATTCGCAAGTAACACTACAAATTTTTCGTTTTTTCAATGATTCCAAAAAACTCGCTGGACCCATTGCACATTTGAAACGAGAATATTGTCCTTTGAACTGTTAACTGTTTTTATCCTACTAGCAGGCTAGTAGGCTATCCAGTCAAACCAAAAAAAATGCAAAACTTTTCAGTCAGCGAAATTACAAAACATTTAAAATCGTATGGAAGCTTGTTTGTAAAATTCTACGTTAAAAGTTCGATCATGAAAGCATAAGGTCTAAAGCTCATTACGAATTAAATTGACCAATATCTTCGAAGAGAAAGGGATCTAATGTTTTGATCTAAGTTATTGGATCTAATTTTAATTAATCTAAATGTTTGGATCTAAGTTATTGATTTGCCCTACTCCATATCCAACATGGACTATCGGCTGATTTAGAGATTGTTCTTGAATAATATAACGATTTGGAAAAATCAAGATTCAGCGATTTTCCTCACAGTTCCTTATGTATCGCATTTGTCCTCAATTTGAAGGATTTTTTAATTGGCTATCAAGATATTTACTCGCTTGTATTTCAACTTTTATCTGACGAAAATTGTTGTTTTTTGACATAAAATGACGCTTTGCTTTGGCGTGATCTCTTTCTTGCCTGGAAAGAGCACTAGAAGTCTTATTGTCTGTTCAAATGGGACCCTAAATGATTATCTGCAATCTCTGGCTTGGTACACCACAATAAGATAACGCACTCCGAATTGATAATTTTTAGGGAGACGGGGTGTGACCCAGGAAAATATGGGAAAATGTTTCTGATTACACTGGCTATAAATATACTTGTCCCTGTTTGTATTGCTCCCGATCCAAGAAAAAAAAACGACAAAATAAGCTGAGCTCCTTCGAAAACAGAAACCCTTGCTACGCCATTATCAGTAACAATTAATCAATATCTATGTTTTTTCCAGGTCTCTCCGTAGTCAAGACAGGAGTTGCAAACAATCAAAAATAAGTTAAAGGTATATTCCACTAAAATTCAATATCTATCAAAAATTCAGTGGAAATAAAAACGCTACCTGTTTTGATTGAAGAGCAAGATTACTTCCCATTCCATAGAGAGTTTACAGAGGGAGCCAAGGGGTGTAGGAGACAGCTGTCTGCGACAACCGTTTCAAACATATGTCAAAATAACGGTGACGAAAATCAAATGTTCCATTTTGTATTTGCCTTCCCCTGAGAAAGATATGTGGTGCTTGCTTATCAAACAGTTCGTGGTAACGAACTGTAATTAAGGAGCGACGCGGCTCAATAGTAACCGAAACTCATTAAGATTCAATAAGCTTGGTGTTAGCCTTAAAAAACTACGAGCCCGGTGAAATTCGCCTGATTTTTCAAGAAGGGGAAAACACCCCCTAAAAAATCTAGAAATTTTAATGGTAATCACACCATCAGATTCAAGCGAATTTTCATCCACTTTTCGGAGCGCCCATGCTTAAGAATCATATTTGACCACTGTCATCACTGTAGCTTTCAATATTCTAACCCTGGTTTGCAGACTTGTCTTCTTATTCTTTCAAACTTTTTTCAACTGTGAAAAACACCCTGAGCCGTGGCTATTTTACTTTTAACATCTTCACTACTCCCACCGTCTTAACTAATAATTAAATTTAAAAAACGAGTTTTTTCAACTGAAAGTAAGGAGCAATGTTAAAACTTAAAAAGAACAGAAATTATTACGTATATGAAGGGGGAAAGATCTCGCTCTTTACGCTAAAGTTTTTTAGTACTTTAAAAAAAAGCTTACTATTGTTCTGATTAAACGACCCTTGTGTTTCAGGAGTCGTTTTTAAGGAATTGGGACGAAATTCAAACTTTAGGGTTAAGAGCAAGGTGTTGAGAAGGGGGCAATCTGCTTCATAACCGTAATAATTTCTATTCGTTTTTAAGTTTTAATGTTGCTCCTTACTTTCAGCTGCAAAAACGTTTTTTTCATTTAATTTTTAATCGTTTTTAAGTATTGCCAGGCAATCTAGCCCCACCTCCACGGAGAAATCCCTCTTCCCACGGAAATATCCTCTAGACAAATCAATCCTGGTGAAAATTTATCCCGGACAATTACGCTTAACAACTCCATGCGTAAAATTGAAACGGAAAAGGGAAAGCAAGACATTTAAAAATAATTTTGTATAGGAATTCTGGCACATTCCCCCAGCGTAGAATTTCCCCTGGCGATTCCCCCCCCCCTGGAAACTTCCCTCCTAATAAGAACTTCACCCGTGGAAAAACTCCCAGTAAAAAATTCACCCACCCACCCGAAAATGTATACATACTTCACAATAACAAATACTATGTGTAAAAAAACAAATTTTAAGACAAAGACCTTTCCATTGAGGCTGTGGGGGTCATGTTATATCCAAAGGCAAAGCTATTGCGCCTTTCAACTATGATGAGCAAAATGGATATCTCGAAGTTTTGATCGGACAACTTTGGGAAAAAGGGAGGGGAGGGTTCCAGGTTGCCCTCCAATCTTTTTGGTCACTTAAAAAGGACATTAGAACTTTAAATTTTTGTTTGAATGAGCCCTCTTATGATATTCTAGGACCACCGGGTCGATGCGATCACCCCTGGGAAATATAATAAAAAATTATAAACACACATCCGTGATCTTTCTTTGGCAAAAAATACAAAATTCCACATTTTTGCAGGTAGGAGCTTTAAACAATTACAGTAGGGTTTTTTGATACGCTGAATCTGATGGTATGATTTTCATTAAGATTCTAATACTTTTAGTGGGTGTTTCCTCTTTTTTTTTAAATCAGGCAAATTTTCTCAGACTTGTAGCCTTTAATCGGTAAACTAAACTCAATAAAACTTTTTAATGAGTTTAAAATCTTTGTAATATGTTTAAATGTAAAATGTTTAAAAATATGGTTAAAATCAGCATAATATGCCTATTTTTTTGGTATATCTCTTGGTATCAAAATTCTGTTTTTAAGAATTTCGGTTAATATTGAGCCAGGTCACTCCTTACTTACGGTTCGTTACCATGAACTATTTGATACTACCAAGGTAGGTGAAGCTGTCTACCTCATCAATCATTTCGTTACCCAACATAACGTTTTCATATTCACTTATTCCTAGCCTTAGAGACTCAGTTTTTGCAAAAATAATATTCAAACCTATTCTAGCACCCTGAGCTCGCAAAACCTCTAAAAGTTAATTCATTTTGCTCATACTTTAATCTAGGAGTCTTAAATCCTCAACACAATCTAAGTCCAATAAAGTTTCTTCTCGCCATTTGATTCCGTGTTCTCCCATTACCTTTCCTCTACTCCTTAAGACTAAGTCTATCAAAATAATCCCTATAAATGGAGACTAGAACACAACCCTGCTTAACTCCTGATTTAATACGAAACCAGCTGCTAACCTCATTTCCTACTTTAACCGCAGCAGTGTTATTCTCTTACATAGCACTAATGAAATTAATGTATTTGTCTGGTATACCGTACAAGGATAAGACCTTCGCTAAATCTCTTTTTTCAACAGAATTGAACCCTTGCTCATAATCTATAAAACTGAGGACCAAATGTGTTTTATAACTCTGGCACTTCTCAATTATTAGCCTAAGAATGAGAATTTGGTTGACAGATCCTCTACCCTTTCTAAAACCGTACTGTTCTTCTCTACACTTTTTCTACAGCATCTCTCAGTCTAAAAAGTATCATATTACCAAGTAATTTGCTACCTACAGAGACTAGGCTAATGTCCTGATAATTACCGCACTCACTCTTATCACCTTTT
Source organism: Artemia franciscana (assembly GCF_032884065.1). NCBI lineage: Eukaryota > Metazoa > Arthropoda > Branchiopoda > Anostraca > Artemiidae > Artemia > Artemia franciscana. The sequence goes on along the minus strand of NC_088864.1, from coordinate 48,036,091 downwards.
TATACAGTGGTTTAATTAGGGTTTTCCTAAAAATCGCTAGGTACTTCCCCTTTTTCAAAAATCATATTCATAATCTTCAGTAACTTATTTTTGTCTCAGAGCCCCCATATTTAAGAAACTCATTTACCACAAGATCACCACCTCGGGTGGCGGTGCTAGGTCACTAATTTTTCCTCACAAAAATTGCAACTTGCAACTATATCTCGGTTTAGCACATTCTTAAACTGTTCTACCCATTTCTCTTTAACTCTTTCCTCATCATTAATTGTAGCCCCATCCCTATCTTTAACTGGGGAAAGTCTAGTTTAATTACTTCCTCTAAATTTATTAGCATTTTAGTACAATATTTACTATTAAGCCGTCTAGCAGCATCTTCCAAATCCTTGACAATTTTATCCATGGTCTCTAATTGACAACTTTTTTATTCATATTTTAATGTTTTCTCCACTTCCTTTCATTCCTCTTGCTTTCACATGATCTATCACTCAGATAATTCTTATAAAAGCCCCTTTTCCTCTCTATTAAACATAAATCTTTTTCACTAGTATTCCTAGCTGTGTGCCTAAGTCTCTTCCCTAAGACATGATCAGCAAATTCACAAATTGTTTTCCTAAAATTATTCCATCTATCTTCTACATTGTCAAATTTTAAACTCTCCAGTTTAGTGTTCAACTGTTCCTGGAAAGTTACTCTCAAATACTCATCGTGGAGTTTACCAACATCATAACTTCCCGGGAGGTAGTTACCCTTCCCAAAATTTCAGTTTTAAATTAGCCCTAATCACTACTAGATGGTGATCGTTACTTTTAACATCAGCACTCCTATATATCCTAGTATCTTGTACTGATCCTGTCAGTCTTCAGCTTACAGTAACATAATCAATAAGGTTTTTTGTCTTACCTCATCACGTGAATATCTTACTATCACGTGATGTCTTCCCATCACGTGATGTCTTCCCATCACGTGAATACAGCATTAATTTATGGGTCGTTTCATGACCAAACACTGTATTGGTTATTACTAGATTGTTATAGCTACAACATTGAAGCAGCCTGTAGCCATTACAATTTTCCTTTCCAACACCAAATTTACCTAGGCTATGATACCACCTATCCCTATTTCTACCGACGGGGGTGTTAAAATATCCTAATAAAAACACCAAACTTCTACCTGGGACCCTGTCTATTTGCTCCTGCAACTGTAAGTGAAATTCATCTGAGTCACTAGTTTCTCCGTCAGTCAGTTCTATAGGGGCATATATTACAATAAAGTGAGCATAAAGTGACCAATTAGTATTCTATTATTGATACTTTCCCAGCCTAAACAAGACTTAGCAGCTTTCGTATTCATCATGAGTCCTACTCCCTGTCTATTTACCTCATCCTTCCTGCCTGAGGAAATAAATTCTATATCACATAATTTTATGCTTCCTATCCCTGGGATATGAGTTTCTAAACTCCTAATAAGTCCAATTCGAATCGTCTGATTTCGTCAGTCAAAATATGGAAACGATAGTTATTTTTTAGCGTTGTAACATTCCAAGTTCCAATTTTCATATTCTTTAAATCTTTGAAATTGTTTGGCCTCAGGAAAAGCAATGGTCCCGAATACCAGTACAGGACGGGGGACCAACACATCTTCTCAAGTTTACACTGAAGTTTATTTGGCTATATTTTCGTCAGGGACCCCACTCTTTAAGTGGTAATAGAGTTGACCGCAAGGTCCCCAGTCTTGCAGGTATCCCGAAACGGACAAAGCAGTCCTTTGCAGAAGCCGCCGTCCATAGATCTGGATCTTACACCCTGCCACAGTTGTCTTACTATAGAAGATCCTTCCACGATGTTGTTCTGCGTCAACATACAATTTAACTCATTACTGGGAGAAGGTTTGTGGCCAAAGGATGTGTCCACACACCGATGGGCCTTGCTGAGTGTAAAATTAAGAGGTTTTCTTCCTCCTCTGTCTTTATTTATGGTCCACCCTTGGTCCGTGCTTCGTGTATAGGTACCCAACATATCTGTAAATTGCTCCTATCACCACCTGGGGTCACGCTGAGTGGTCTGGAGGGCCATATTGAGCAGTAAACTTGTAAATCTACTATGACAATTCTAACTAACTAACCTCCAACTAGGGCCTCGGTGTTGGAGTATTAGCAAAAGATTTCTGAAACAAAGTTGAAGTCAGAATAACAGAAGTAATGTAAGACCGTTTTGGAAACGCACAAGGCTTGGGTCAAACCAAATAATTTTAAATGCTACCAAAAAGTAGCAATAATAAACAAAATTGATATTGTCAACTAATTATAGTGAATACGATTATCTGTATCTGGTTATCTGTGGAATAAAGTATATCTATTTATATATACATATATATATTATATATATATATATATATATATATATATATATATATATATATATATATATATATATATATATATACATTTATATATATATATATATATATATATATGTATATATATATATATATATATATATATATATATATATATATATATATATATATATATATATATATATATATATATATATATATATATATATATATATATATATATATATATATATATATATATATATTGTACCGGACCCCAGTACTCGGCATGCGGCAGAACTCCCACCACGGTCACTGCTACTCGAGAAAAATTCTCCCGTGCGGAAGGCTCCTCTGTGAAAATGTCACACATAAAATAAAGATCATATTTTTAAATTAAAAGGTATTTAAAAAATAGATTATGATTATTAACTTACCCGTCATGGTGTTGTTGGATGACTAATATCGAGAAAATATCAATTTGTTATTGTGAAGTATACAGACAATTTTCGGGGGGGGGGGGGTGAATTTTCTGCTTAAGGGACTATCCATGAGGAGGGAATTTTTCGAGGGTGAGCTTTCCAAGGGAAATTTCATACTGGGTGAATTTGCCTGATTTCCTATAAGAAATTCTTTTTTATTGTTTAACTTTCTCTTCGCCGACTCAATTTTACATCTGGAAATGTCAAAGGGAATTTTCCAGGGGGGGGGGGGAATTTTACCATGTTAGAATTATCTAGAGTATCTTTCCGTGAAGGGTGGGGGGATTTTCACAGGGAGAAATCCATGGGGTACTTTTCCACAGGATAAATTTTCCAAAAAAAAATTTCTGCGGGAGAAACTTTTACTAGGGGGTGGGAAGGGTATTTCCGGGAGGAATGTTTCACAGAGGGGGATTTCGACCACAATGTTAAAAAAAAAACACTGAAAAAATGGAAAAATTTTCACTTTTATAACTGTAATAAATCAAAAAAAAAGTTTGAAAGTTTGTTATTGGGATATTGCTGAGATGTCTGATTGGCAACCAGCATGCACAAGATGCGTTGTGGTTTGATTTTAAAAGCAAAATTTAATTTCTAATCATAATGGACAAATTGCACAACTGTGGGGGTTGACCTATCCAATAACCCTAGAGATATAGTTACTCTCGATATAACAACCCCCCATTACATATTTTGACATACATATTGCCAAAAGGCAATATGTAGTGTGCACATATTGCCTTTTGGTCAATTGATTTTCCCCTTTAAGCATTCTCTGAGAATTCCAACTTAATAAAAAAATACATTCTTAAGATATGCTCTTTTGTCAATCTGAGTGCACATAGTGTCTTTTGTTATTTCGAATTTGCCATTAATATTTTCTCAAATTTTATCTTCATAAACTGAGCCTTAATGAACCTAGCATTACAGTAGTTGTGGTAAGTTGTTGCAATTGAAGTAGTAGTTGGAGTAGTTTACTAGCAGTAGTAGCATTAGTAAAAGTAGCAGCGGTAGTATTGTTAGTAGTGGTTTGCATAAATTACCTATTTATCAATTGATCTTCTCTTTTAAAGCATTCTGTGGAAGTTCCAACTTAATACCCAAATCGACAATCTTCATGCACATAGTGTGATTTCATTTAGTTCAAATTGCCCCTTACCATTCTGCCGAATTTTCAGCTTCATACGCCAAGCCTTAATTGTACTATTTTCATACTAGTAGTGGTAGTAGTAGGAGCAGTAGTAGCAGTAATAATGTATTATTATAAGTATTAATAGTAGTAGTAGCAGGTATATCTTGCCTTTATGTCAACTGAACATCCAACTCGTCATTCCCCTGAAGTTTCCTCTTGATACGGTAGACCGCTCCAAAATTATTGCTGATACGCCCGTATCAGCAATTTGTATGCGTAAGTATGTTTTGATTTACTCCAGCTTTCCCCTCAGTGTTTCTTCATATGTTTATTTCAATATATTCAACCAAAGTAGTATTCACTACAAAAGCAGTATTTTCAGTGACAGCAGTGGTAGTAGTAGTAGTTTTTGTGGCAGTAGCAGCAGTGGTAGTGTCCAAATATTGCCTTTATGGTCAATTGATCATCTCCCTTATTATTTCCTGGAAGTTCCAAATTGATATGCTCAGTCATTCCTGAGTTGCACCCTTTTGACGACCCATATTCACATAACATGTATTGATTTAGTTCAACACTCCCCTCAACATTTCCTGAAAGACTCATCTTTCAGGAAGACTCGTATTATTCACTTCGTATTATGGGAAAGTAGAAGCCAAGCATGCATACCTTTTCGCAATAACATATACTATATTTAAACAGTGAACAAATTACCTAACTTACAGTCCTTGTCCTGAGGCTTTGGGGAGAGGGGAGGGGGATTGACATCCGCAAACACGTTACTGAGCCTTCAATTGGATGTTTGTTTCGGAAAATGGTTTTGACACGGGGCGGGGGTCAGGCTACTCTCGAATCATTTTTGAATCTGAATAAATCTTTGAATTTTTGAATAAGGGCAACATAAGTTCCAATTTGACATTAAATGAGCTCCATCTGAAGTTTATACGACTACCCATTCAATGAAAACCTTATATGCCCCTGGGGCATAAATTGCAGCCCTTTTCCCAGGATTTTGGGGTGTTGTGTCAACCCTGGAGGCATATATATATTCTTAAGGCTATTTTGAAAAAAATGACTATCTCACAATTTCAATCATATGCGTTTAGTGAAGAGAGAGGTAGTTGGGGGAGGGGGGGCTAGTTGCCCCCATCGCCTTTTACTCTTAAAAGATAATTAGAACTTCCAATTTTCAACCAAATGAGCAACCTCAAAAGTTTACATAACCATCCCTTCAATAGAACCCTTCAATTCCCCCATGTTATAACTTGCAACCCTTGCCCCCAGGCTCTGGTGGTTTGTATCAATCCCAAATGCCTTTTTGGAATATTTCGAATAAAATATATGTATAGAAATTTCTATTGGATGCATTGGAAAACATGACATGAAGGGGTAGATGCCCTTTAATCACTTCGACTCTTAAAAAGAGCACTAGAACTTCTGATTACCAATCCAATGAGCTCTCTGGAAAACAAACACTACCACCCTTTGCATAAAAAGCTTATATGCCCTCAGGGCACAACTTACAATCCTTGTCCCATGGCTCTGGGGGTTGAGTCAACCCTGGAAGCATTGTGACATGTTCTTAGGACTATTTTAAACAAAATGGCTATGCAACTATTTCAGTCAGATGCGTTTGGTGGAAATTGGGGCAAGTGGAGGGGGGGGGTAGTTTCTCTCCGTCACTTTTGACTCTTAAAAGGGAACTAGAATTTCTAATTTTCACCCAAATGAGCCTACTTTAAAGTTTGTACGACCATCCCTTTCAAAAAAACCTTGAACGTCCCAGGGTATAACATAAAACCCTTGCTCCCGGGCTCAAGGGATTTGTTTTGAGCCCAAGGGTCTTGTTATATGATCTTTGGACTTTTATGAATAAAAATGGCTATCTCATAATTTCGATTAGATGCATTTCGGGAAAATACGACGTATGAGAAGGGGGGATATAACTTCCCTTTGATCACTTTGACTCTTAAAAAGGGAACTAGAACTTCTGATTACCAATCCAATAAGTTCCCTTCGAAGTTTATAGGACCATCCTTTCTATAAAAACCTTACATGCCCCCAGGATAAAACTTACAACCCTTGCCCTGAGGGCCGTGGGAGTCGTAATCTGCAAGGAAATAATTACTAGACCTCTCAACTATGCTGAACAAAATGGCTATCCAAAAAATCTGGATCGGATGTATTTGGGAAAATGATTAGCGTGGACGGGACTGGCTGCCCTCCAATCACTTTCGACAATTAAAATGGGCACTAGAACCTGCAATTTGCGATCGGATGAGCCCCTTTTGAAGTTTCTACGGCAGCTCCTTCTTTACGACCTTCTTTACGCCCTGGTCTAAAAAAAATAATACATAGTGCCGCCATTGTCCTTTACTTAGGCAGTGCTACTGTGCTTCTTATGATCCTGTCGAACAAAATGTCACAAGTTGTCATAAGAATGCTATATCAAACAAAAAACTTTAGCTTTAGTGCCCTTTTCGAGTAGAAAAGACATAGGGCCTCAAAAAATTTTCAATTTCTGATAAGTTCCTAACCTTGAATAAGTATTAGGCAAATAAGGAACCATTTCGAACCATGCATGAACTACAGCTAATGTCATCTTTTGAGAAACGGCCAGAACTTATTCAGGGTTCTTTAATGTAATCAGAATATCTTATTTAAGAGCTTTGATCTCTGTTGACAAGAGCTACTCTTTACAGGGTTTTCCTTCATACTGTTTAATACTGACCCATCTTATGTATGAACGGGAGTGTCATCTAACCCTCCTGCTTACATTACGGTCTGATTTTCTTATAACTGTGCTTCAAGAACTATATTCATTATTTAAAAAATAACTAACGTAACGCTCAAGATTACTCTTAAGGCAACCTAAAAGACTGTTAACTAAGCGGTTTGATATAACCCAGTGGTTCTCAACCGGGGTCCACATGGACCCCTAGGGGTCCATGTAACATTTCCGGGGGTCCACAGGCAAAACACAACAAATTGGGGGTCCACAATGATATTTTGGGGGTCCATGAAGAAAACCAACTCAGAACACTCTTCATTTTTGAAAATTTAATTTCTACTGTAATTTACTGTTCACTTTATATTGTGTTCACTGCCTGATACATCGTCAACATTTAGTTGCAAAGAAAATGAGTACAAGTCTGCATGATGCCCTTACTGTTGTAATAAAAGTAGTTAACCATATTAAATCAAATTCTCTCGGAGACCACCTTTTTCGTGAATTCTGTAAGCAAAATTGAGAAAAGTTTGGACGGCTTGTATCAAACAGTTCGTGGTAACGAACTGTAGTAAGGAGCGACCCGGCTCAGTAGTAAACAAAATGAATTTTGATACCAATAGCTACATCAAAAGAATTGATTTTAAATATATAAGTTTCATCAAATTTAGTCCTACCCATCAAAAGTTACGAGCCTGGGAAAATTTGCGTTATTTTAGAAAATAGGCAGACACACCCCCTAAAAGTCATAGAATCTTCACCCATCAAATCACACCATCAGATTCAGCGCATCAGAGAACCCTACTGTTGAAGTTTCAAGCTTCTATCTACAAAAATGTGGAATTTTGTATTTTTTTGCCAGAAGGCAGATCACGGATGCGTGTTTATTTGTTTGTTTGTTTTTTGTTTTTTTTTTCCCCAGGGGTAATCGTATCGACCCAGTTGTCCTAGAATGTTGCGATAGGGCTCATTCTAACGGAAATAAAAAGTTCTAGTGCCCTTTTTAAGTGACCAAAAAATTAGAGGGCACCTAGGCCCCCTCCCAAGCTGATTATTTTCCCAAAGTCAACGGATCAAAATTCTGAGATAGCCATTTTATTCAGCGTAGTCGAAAAACCTTATAACTATGTCTTTGGGGACGACTTACTCCCCCACAGTCTCCGTGGGAGGGCTACAAGTTACAAACTTTGACCAGGGCTTACATATAATAATGGTTATTGGAAAGTGTACCGGCGTTTTCAGGAGGATTTTTTGGTTGGGTTAGGGGTTGAGAAGAGGGGGATATGCTGGGGGAACTTTCCATCTAGGAATTTGTCATGGGGGAAGAAACTTTCCACGAAGGGAGCGCAGGATTTACTAGCATTACTTCAAAAAAAAGAACAATGAAAAAATAAATGTGAATTTTTTTTTTCTGCTGGAAGTAAGGAGCAGCATTAAAACTTAAAACGAACAGAAATTATTACCCATATGAGGGGCTCACCTCCTCCTAATACCTCGCTGTTTACGCTAAAGTATTTTTTTTTGTAGTTTCAACTATTTATTCTATGGCTTTTGTGATTCAGGGGTCATTCTTAATGAATTGGGACAAAATTTAAGCTTTAGTGTAAAGAGCGAGGTACTGACGAGGGGGAAAACCCCCTCATATATGTAATGAAAACATGAGAATACAAAAGTTCTTTACGTAAGCTAATTTATAAGTTACGTATATCTTTTACTAATAAAAAGATCCGTAAAAAATGTAAAAGTTCTAGTTGCCTTTTTAATTAACCAAAAAATCGGAGGGCAACTAGACTTCCTCCCCCGTTCTTTTTTTCTCAAAATCATTCGATCAAAATTATGAGAAAACCATTTAGCCAAAAAAAAAAAATATGCAAATTTCGTTTTAATTTTTCCTCTGCGGAGAGCCAAAACCAAAATATACATTGATTCAAAAACGTTCAGAAATTAAATAAAAAAAAGTTTTTTTAACTGAAAGTAAGGAGCGACATTAAAACTTAAAACGAACAGAAATTACTTCGTATATGAAAGGGGCCTCTTCCTCGTCAGCACCCCGCTCTTTACGCTAAAGTTTTTTACTGTTTCAAAAAGAAGAGTTGAGAGAAAGAGTCAAACTTTAGCGCAAAGAGCGGGGCGTTGATGAGGAAGCAGCCCCTTTCATATACGAAGTAATTTCTGTTCGGTTTAAGTTTTAATGTCGCTCCTTACTTTCAGTTAAAAAAAACTTGTTTTTTTAAATATTTAATTACATACAGAGGTGAGATGGCTATCAATGGGGAATTGTCTTAAGCGTTTCATTGCAGTTTGGGATTCTATTGTTTCCTTTTTTGCTGACACACAACTTGGAGCAAAACTGCTTTCAAATAAATGTGATGTGTTTTACTTATCAGATATATTTGAAAAAATTAATTCACTTAATAAACAGCTCCAAGAAAACAATTCTGATCTGATATCTAGTAAAAGTGCTATTGCTGCTTTTCTAAGGAAACTACAGCTGTATAAGAATAATATCAGGCGTCGTGCATTTGAACAGTTTCCTTGTTTGGCCTGTATTAACAGTGATTTGCAAGATGAAGATCTTTCATTATATGGTGAATATTTGGAAAATATACATGAAGATATGCAAACTCGGGTTGGCGACCTACCCGGGATGGATATACCAATTTGGGTTTCAATTTCTTTCGAAGTTAATGTTGCCGAAAAAGACATATCTTTGCAAGAGCTCCTCAACAAAATACAAAGTGATGAAATAATGCATGCAAAATTCAAAGATCACAAAGTACAATATATGGAAAACAAATGATGTTGCTACGAAGTACCCTTTGCTCTGGCATAAACTACGTTATTACTTTTCCTACATCTTATCTTGTGGAAGCGGGATTTAGTCGTCTTTCTTAAATGTTGTCAAAAGATCGCAATAGACTTGACATTATGAAAAGGGGTGATCTTCGACTATCATTAACATCAATAGAACTAAATATAAATAAACTCGCCGAGAAGAATCAACCACAGGAATCTCGTTGAATAAACATGCCTTTTCCTTTTTTTTAATCACACACTTTTTTATCCAGTTTACATAATGTTGGTGTGAATTAAACTGCCTGAGGAGCTCTACTCTCCGTGAGCTTGTGTTGCTTGCCCATGGAAGAAACATTGTAATATTGTAGTTATTGTCACAATAATAGTAATAATAAAAATATTAATAATACTTATTATTTTTATTATTATTATTATTATTATTATTATTATTATAGTAGAATATTTTATTTGTATTAAATTAGTTTTCATTTAAAAATAAAGCTTAATCGTACACTATTTCTTTGATAATTAAAACCCTAAAATTTATATTAGTGAAGAATAGAAAACTGTTCTTATGTCCAATAGCTATGAAGGGGTCCACCAAGATAAAAAGAAGGGAAAAGGGGTCCATGGGTGAAAAAAGAATGAGAACCACTGATATAACCAAAGAAATTAAACAACTAGACTGCAAGTATCGGTAAAATTGCATCTTGAAACCTGAGATGATATGGTCCCCAATGGGTAAAATCCAAATGATTTGCTATAGTGAGATTCTGTCGTAACTTTTTACACACAAATAAAAGACGCAAGGAAATTACTTAACTAGAATTATCTTGTTTCTAAACTATTCTAGGGTTTTTAAGAGCAATACATATGGAACCGAACGATTTTGACTTCTGCCAGCTCATATAAGGTGCTTGTTGAAATTTTCATAGACTATCATTTTCTCTTAAATTACGATTTTAAAAGTGAATTCTTCATATATCCACGTATTATCACTTTCTATCACCTTGAGATCTAAGTTCTTCTTTCATTAAATTTATGTGATGAATATTTTTTTTTCAGACTATGCTTGCCACAATGCCAGAAGGCCCTGAACGAGATGAAATGACAAAGAAAATCCAGGAGCATGCAAAAGAAGAAAACTTTATGGCCAATCCTAATTTACTCTTGAGTAACAAGCTTTTTCTGAAACGTTTTATAGAACTAGCAAATGAAGTTTTGACTTAAAGTTGCTTTTGTGTTTCTGAGTTTTTCCTTTTATTTAAATTCAAGTTTAAGAAGAGCATTGAAAGCTCAGTGTTGACCCTTCTTTTAGGGTGATTCATTTTAGAAAGCTAGAAATATAACTTAATAAGTTTGCGAACATTGCCTGTACCTGAGTCTAAGTGATTTGAAAGGTATTTATGCCAAATTTCTAAAAAAAAATGGTGACATTTAGAAGTTTACTGCTCTGACCAGTTTTGTAAAAATCTAGGCAAGAATAGGCAGATATTTAATTGAAATCTAGCTAAAAAAAAATATATATATTTTTTCCATAAACTATTTATGGTATCATTGGCTACCCTAAAATACATCTACATAGTTTTTTATAAAATCGCTGCATTTTTTTTATCACATCATGGTTCCCAAACAACTCAAAAACGTTTCTCTTTTTTAAGTGAAAGAATTGCATGAGTTTTTTTTTCTTCAGAAGCTGGGCTTATACCAATGTTTTATTTTCTTTTTATTTGGAGTTTTGTTTTAAAATTTTTTCCACTATTTATGAGCTTGAGTAGCACATTCGTACGAAACGATTTTTTTTGGCAGATACCAAAGACACCACTTTGCAAAAGTTAAATATTTTCTCATACCTCAGCTCCGGCACAGGTGCTAAGAAACTGTAACATATCCAAATCACCTATTGAGAGTCTTTTGATTATAACTGCCTTCTACCAAAAGTGAACATATATGACACTTACAAAATGTGTGATCCGTTTCGTTTCTTTCAATCCTCGTGGATAAAGGGACAGTTTTTAGATGAAAGATCTAAGACCGAACTGGTCAGCCATGACGAAAACTAAGAGAAAAAGAAATCTCAAGAAGAAGAAAACAAACAGGACTACTGCCAATAGAAGAAAAAGACAAACTAAAACCACGTAGATATTTTGTCCTTAGAAAACAAGGCGTGTTCAGTGTTTAAAACAAAGAAAAATCCGAACTATCATAAAATTGAATAGAATCTAAAGCCATAGAATCTAAAACCGAAATAAATCAAAAAATTTGAAATCTTCATGGTTTTAGACTTTATTTGGCTTTAGGTTATTTTGAATTTTTCTTTGTTTTTAGCGTTGAAGACCCCTTGTTTTCTGCAGGCGAAACATCCACGTCTTTTTAGTTTGTCTTTTTCTTCTACTGGCCGTAGTCAAGTTTGTTTTCTTCATCTTGAGATTTCTTTTTCTCTTTGTTTTTTTTTTAGATAAATGGACAATTTGAGCCAATTTGTTCCCTTTGATATCCACTTTAGTTGACTCAGAGCCCCCAGGATTTTCAAACTGAACTTCTACTGGGACTGATCTTCAAGAAGGCACAGGATTTAATTTGAAACAACTCTACGTAGTCTTCCTCTTGGATGACTAAATATTTTGATTTGGTAAAAAATTTCTCTTTTTGCTCTTCTTGAGAGCCAAGAAGATGACTTTCTCCATCGATCATTAAGACTATTTGATTCTCAGGACTATTTGATGGTGTGCCGCAACACCTGGCAGATATTACAGTTATCTAGTCTTTGGAAGTCTAGCTAAGAAAATACATTTTTTTTTCCATTAAATTGTTTATCACAACATTACCTCTTTTTGTGGTATCATTAGCCCCCTTAAAAGCATCCACATAGTTACTTATAGAATCGCGGCATTTTTCTGTCACTTCATGGTTCCCGAACAACTAAAAAATACCTTCGGAGTGATGGGGAGCGAAACTTATCAGAGGAAAATTAAAATAACTCTGTGCAGTCTTTCTCTTTGATGACTGAACATTTTGATTTGACAATTTTTTTTCTGTATTGATTCTTGCGGTAAGCGAATTAAAATCAAATTGAAGCCAACATAGTTGTGAACTTCTAAAACATTTGGATTCTCAAGACTATTTGATGTTATGCCACAACACCTGTCAAGCTATCTTTTCAACATCTGACTGATGCTTGTAATGACGGAAAGCCAACAAAAAAGGTTTTTTCTATATTATTTTTCAAATCTGGTACGTACACCTTAGGTCATTCGTATAATAAATCCTGGAGTATCAGATGTTGGAATTTTTATTTTCTTTGCATTTTTGCTTCTATTGGTCTTACAGACTCGGTAAACATTAGCTGGATGTAAAGAACGTTTTGGAACATCTTGGTCAAGACTCTTTCCAGTTGCCACGATTAAGTGCTTGCTGTTAAAAGTAGACTGGTCAAGGGGTTTTAGTCTAAGAGTTTATTTTTTATTTTTTTTGCTAAAGGTGAATCTTGGCATCTTTTTGACAAAGTACTGATGATTCTTGTGATGAAGCTTTTACTAGGATTATGCAATCGATTCTGACTTTATGACATGAAAAGACTTTTTTTCTATTGTTTTCTGTATATTTAAATGTTGTTCTTACTTTGGCAATATTCTTTTATTTACCTTTTTTGAAAAGGAAGTTTCTTTAGCAAACATTTTCGTCAAGATTCTCTTAAGAGAAACTATGTTTTAATTATTCTCTTCATTTTTATCTCTTGAGTTCCACCTGATTATCCACTAATGGTATACCGGAATTTTTTTTTTAGCAATGGATGATAGACTATCTATCAACAAGTGAAATTACATCTTTTTTTATGTATTTCTAAAAAAAAAAGGGTTATGCCAGCTTTACGTCTTACTGAGACTATTTATCTTGGCTTTTTCTGCAATTAGCCAAGATTCTCAAGTTTTTCCTCACAATTCACCACGTTGATTTCAATTCAAATTCATTTGCGAATCTAAGGGACTTATTGGTCATGTGTCAATACTAAAACTCTGTAGCCCACATGAGACTTTATGCGGGTGGGCCTATTAAGCTTGTGTCGCTTTTTCGCCTGTGAGTCCTGGCGAATTCAGTCCCCCGTTTTGCATACAAGTCCAGCGGACATTGTCCGTCGTGAGTCAATTCCAAATATCAGTCATCCCCATTGCAATTCCAGTGGGCTTTTCTATTATCTAAAGCTCATATAATATGAACAATCTCAGTTGCCCAATTGCCTGCAAAGTCATGTGGACATAACAGTCATAAATCTTTGAACCCTTTTATTTGGGGCCTCCACTTGTTTTCAAATGGCTCATAGAACTCATAGACTATGTGAATTACCCTAACTGTATACCTCTCTACCTTAGTTCTGCCCAAAGATGAATTATAGACTGTCTATCGACAAGTGAAATGACATTATTTTTATGCAATTCTGAAAAAGGGTTACGCCAGTTTTGTCTTTCACTGAAACTTTCTGTCTTGGGTCTTTATCCAATTATTTAAGGCTCTTCAGCCTTTTAACGGGGATCAAAACTGAAAAGCAGAATCTAATAGTCAGTGTTGTATTAATGCTCTTCAGGCCAAGTGTAAACTAAAAAGAAAAGAGCAGACCACCTAGTCCATGATTCGCTCAAAAAAAAATTTGAAACTGGTCGAATCTAGCACAATAGATTCTGAATGATGAAGTCAATTTAGTATTCTGAAACTGTTATGCCATCTTCTTATTGTGCAAATATTTCTTATTAAATTAAAGGCGCATATTTGAAACTGAAAATAATTTTTTCTCTGAACTAAAAAACCCTAACTTTAAACAAATCATTACCCTAAGCTGGTTCTGAAATATTGCTAGTGCACTCTCTTGACAACACACATAATGTGTTTTGATTATGTCCGGCATTCCCGGAAATTTTCACCTTAATACCCTTATCCTTTTGTAGACCAAAGTTTAAACATGACCCCCTTTCCCAATACTTGACCCTATATTTAAGCAACAGGAAAATTGCATAGCTTACAATCTTCATCCCAAGCAAATTGCCATCTTGTCGGACAAAAAGGAATATTGTCTCTCTTCGGCATGAACTCGTTCTGGTCATTTGTATCCGTTTTGGTCAGTTGTCTGTGCCGAAATTCCATAACAAGAGCAATCACACATGATAAACAAGAAGGATAGCTCTTTCAAGTAAAGACTATATCTACTTCCAAATAAACGTACATTTTTACCTCTCCTATTTATATCTTGGACAGTGTCGAGTAGAAACACTCCTGCATTTGTTTCTGAGCGGAGTCTTTTTTAGCGATTTTTGGGCTTTTGAAATTCCATACAATAGATACAAAAATATTGAAATTGACATTTGGGCTTGGGTATAGCATTCAGATTAAATAAAAATTGATTTTTAAAGTGTTCATATAACAAAGCGTTCAAAATTATTTAGATACATTCTTTGGCCTGCAGAATTTCGTATCTAACATTTCAGGTTCTATAGCCTAAATGAATCAGCTGTTGAATTTTCCTCACTACTTGGAACACCGGAAAATTAGTTTAGCGAAACTTTTCAAACATATTAAATGTGATAATTTCTTACCTACTACCATCAAAATGCAAATAAAGCAATATCTCCCGGTGATATTTATACTTATGTTTGGATTTTTCAAGGAGTTAAGACCTTCAGAGCCATTCTTGACTGAATATCTACTAGGTCCTTGGAAAAACCTAACTGAAGAGCAAGTAAGCAGTTTAGGCTTTTAAGTTTAGATAGTCATAGCAGAGTGGTTTCCACTGCCTCAGTTATTACTGACAAGTGACGATTCCTTGTTAGTGGGTAGGAGTGTAAATGTTTCTAACAGATTAACGGGTAGACCTGAAACAACAATGTAGAACCCAAGGTAAAATTCTAGTTAATTGACTTCTTGCTATCTCAGGAAGGGTTTAGGTTAGCAAAATGAAACTTCCAGGGATGGTTCTACAGGCTAAATTATGTCCCAGGAAGGTACTTTCAAGTACCCACCTCTACTCCTTCTCCCTCTAGAGGGCCCTGAAATTTGCCTATATGACAGGTCTATTACCTATTGAAATTTTGGTAAAATTCTAGTTAATTGACTTCTTGCTATCTCAGAAAGGGTTTAGGTTAGGAAAATAAAACTTTCAGGGATGAGTCTACAGGCTAAAGTTTGTCCCAGGAAGGTATTTTAAAGTGCCCACCTCTACTCCTTCTCCCTCTAGAGGGCCCAGAAATTTGCCTACATGACAGGTCTATATCTATTGAAATTTTTACAAAGCAACATTTTACCTTAATTTTCAGTTACTAGTTGCTTTTTCTCTGCCTTTAGTTCTGAAAATGCAATTCCTGTTATTTGAGTAGAATTTTGAACCATATCAATGTGTTTTTTTTTCAAAATTTAGGAAATGTAGGCTATATGCATATCTTTAAAACCTTATAAAATGGAATTGAGCAAAGCTATGAAGCTGAAAACAGTTTTGTTGTACTTTAATTAAGTAGAAGATCTATTTTGCAAGGTTTCACTTTTATAAACACATATTTTTAAAGGTCATCAAAGGTTAGAGCCCTCTAGAGGGAGAAGGAGTGGAGGTAGTTGCTTCAAAATACCTTCCTGGGACATACTTTAGTCTATAGATTCATCCCTGAAAATTTCATTTTCCTAGCCTAAACCCTTTCTGAGATAGCAAGAAGTCATTTAACTAGAATTTTACCATGATTTCAATTATCCAATCAACAAAAATGGAAATGATTGCAATTCTATATATATATATATAGAATATTTGGGCTGAAATAACTCCATAACGGTGAGTTTGCGGTAGTTTTGCAAGAGAGAAAAGATGTTCCAAAAGTCAAAATGCATCTATTAACAATAGTTTCATGACCCTAAACAATTGTTTAGGTAATATCAACATTGACTGACATTTTAAAGCACACACCTCCACTCCTCCCTCTAGAGAGCCCTGAAATTCACCTGCATGACAGGTCTATAGCCTATCTATTGAAATTTTGACAAAACAACATTTTACCTTAATTTTTGGTTACCAGTTGCTTTATCTCTGCCTTTAGTTTTGAAAATGCAATCTTGTTATTTGAGTAGAATTCTGAGCCATATCAATGTTTTTTTTTTTTTTTTTTTTTTTTTTTTTATTTAGGAGATGTATTTGCATATCTTTAAAACCTTATAAATTGGGATTGAGTAAAGTTGTGAAGCTGAAAACAATTTTGTTGTACTTTATTCAAGCAGAAGATCTATTTTGCAAGGTTTCACTTTTATAACACACATATTTTTGAAGGTCATCAAAGGTCAAAGCCCTCTGGGGGGAGTAGGAGTGGAGGTAGGTACTTTAAAATATCTTCCTGGGACATACTTTAGCCTGTAGACCAATCCCTGAAAGTTTCATTTTCCCAACCTAACCCCTTTCTGAGATAGCAAGAAGTCAATCAACTAGAATTTTACCAAATAATCTATTCAATATATTGACTCATATATGCTGATACACAGCATACACAGTTGTATCCATAAGATGGTGTAGCCCATTCTCAAACTAGCCCATGTTTAGTAAGGGTAGGCTCTTAAATGTTGCTGAGAACCCCCAAAAAGCTTGGACAGATAAAATACCTCCTAGGCTTATAGGCCTTGTTAAGATCACACTTGTTAAAATTACCACATGCCTCAAACTGTATTTTTTGAAACTGTATATTACCCCTAGCAATTTTCTCCAATTTGAGAGTAAAATAGCAAGAAACATTAACCCTTTCTGCAATCTGTATCAGTAGATGCAAGTGCTGTGATAGTCCCTGTGATTCAGCCACTACAGAATCAAGCCAGTTTGTAGAGAGCACAAGACAAAGTTTTAGTAGTCAATATCAGGTAAGCTTTATCAGCAGCTGTATCTGTCATGGTTCTGTAGATTTTCAGTTGGGAATCTTTAGTTCCAAGAAAAACTGATTCTCTAAAGTCATGGAAGTCTTGTAATATGGGTCTAAGAAATACCTATATGAAGTTGTCATAAAATTAATATCCATGCCTGCCACATATACCTTTTCTGAGAGTGGATTTCAAACCTTATAAGTTAATCAAACAGTTCATGGTAACAAACTGTAAGTAAGGAGCAATTTGGCTGAATAGCAATATAAACTCAAAAACATAGAATTTTTATAACAATAGATATATCAAATGAGTTGGATTTTTATGCTGACTCCAGATATATCAAATTCAACAAGTTTCTTGTACCCATCAAAAGCTACAAACCTGAGAAAATTTCTATGATTTCTTAGAAAGGGTGGGAACAGCCCTAAAAAGACAATGCATTTTAATAAAAATCACACCATCATATTTGGCATATCAGAAAATCATGCCATAAGGTTTTCTAGCTTCCATCTGTAAAAATGTGAAATTTTGTTGTTTTTGCCAGAAGAAAGATCATGGATGTGTCTTTATTTGTTCTATTTTGTGTGTGTGTGTGTTGTTTTTTTCTTTGCCAGGGCTATTGTATAGAACCAATTATCATATAAGATCAAGAGAGTGGTTGTTCAAACAGAAATCACAGTTCTAGTTCCCCATTTTGTGACCAAAATAATAAGAGGGCAACTAGATTTCCCCCTCCCTCCCATGCTCCTTTTCCCCCAAAGTCATCTGATTTAGATTTTGAGATAGCCATTTTGATCAGCATAGTTGAAAGGTCTAGTGTCATGTCTCTAGGGATGACACAACCCTGAAAGTCCATGGAGAAAAGGGCTGTAAATTATTAGATTTGTCTAGTGTTTACATATAGTATTTGATATTGGGAAGTAAATATACATATTTGGGGGAGAGTGAATGTTATGTCATGGATATGTTCTGGGGGGGGGTACAAGGGAAGAATTTCCTATGGTGAAATTCTTGGGAAGAAATTTTAAAGGGAAACTATACACAAGGACAGGAGAATTTATCTGAATCCTTATACAAAATTCTTTTTATTTAATTTACTTTCTCTTTGCCAATTCAATTGTACACATGGAGAAATTTGGGTAAAATTGCCCTGGGAAAATTTTCAGAGGATTTGAGATTGTCTGGGGGATTATATATATGAAGGATTCTCCATGGGGGAATTTCATATGGGAGAAACTTTCCATTGAGACATTGGGAGGGGATAATTTCCTGGAAAAACTTTCCATGAAGGGAAGATTTCTGGCCTGATTTGAAAAACGATTTGAAATTAAAAGAAAAACAAGTCTTTTTTCAAATGAAAGAAGGCTTAAAAATAATTTTCCAGGTGGAATTGTCCACAAGGAGTTTTTTTGGGGGAATTTTTAGGAGGGATGGAATTGTCTGGGGATGGGATATCATATGCAGAAGGAACTTTCTAAGAAGGAATTTTCTTGGGGGATTTCCCATGGAGCAAAAAGGTAGATTTTCTAGAATTATTTTAATTTAAAAAGCAATAAGAAGTTAAAGGAAAAAAACTAGTTTTTTTTCAACTAAAAGTAAGAATCAATATTAAAACAAACAAAATTATCTCATATATGAGGCAAAATCACCCTCCTCAATACCTTGCTGTTTATGCTAATTTTAACTTTTTTGTCCCAATTATTTAAGAACAACTCCTGAAACACAACTGTCTAATTAGAGTAAAGACATTATTAAAATACAAAAAAGAACTTTGGAATGAACAGAAAGGTATTGAGGTTGGGATATCACCCTAATATATGGGACAATTTCTGTTCTTTTAAGTCTTAGTATTGCTCCTTACTTTCAGTTTAAAAAAAATTGATTTTTAATTTAATCACTGAAAGGCTGAACCAATTCTCAGGGAAAATATTGACATGTTGCTCATTTGAATAGCTGAAAAAGCCAGTAGCTTATTTTTCTTTACCCTGAGCCTGAGTCATTCCAAATCATGGCTCTTGTAATATTCATTCATGTAATAGAAGTTTTTTTTGTATTTTGTTCAAAATTTAGAAAAAAATTGCACAAAATAATCTTTAATTAGAAATTTGTCATTGAATTTTGCCAAAACCTAAAGTTAATCTAGAGTAAAAAACTGATCAAAAATATCAAATATCAAAAATAAAAATATATATATATATATATATTGTTTAATCAAATTATTGCCCCAACACTAGTTACCAGAGCCAGCAAACAGTTGAACACATTGAGATCACAGGTGAAGAAGATCAAGAATCCAGAGTAGGGATTTCTCTTCAAGCTTGACTGCATGTAGCTTGATTGCAAGTCGCTTGTGGTAAACGAGGCAAAACTCCTTTTGTTGCTAAAACTACCTTAGCTTGTGACAATCCTAGACAGTCAAGCACAAGACACAAACAGTCAACTAAATATTGGTCCAGCAATATTTAACTTATTTATGTTAGCTCAACTGTCTTAGCTTATAAATGGGTTCACTTGCCTAACACTCCAGGCAGACAGACCCTTTTAGGCTTTGGATACTTATTCCCCTTGCAATTCCAGTCAACTTGTTGGCCAACTAACATTGAATTAAGTTTTTATTACTGCAATTGTCTAAGCTTATGAATTGAATCAATCGCCTTTCCTGACACTCATTGCAGATGGGCGCAATTTGACTTTAGACGCTTGTTTGCCTGTCATTCCATACAAATTAATGTTCATGTGTCAATTCTAAATTCTTGGTTCAACCTGCCTAAGACCATAGGTAGGCAAGCCTTTTTTACCTCCCATTCCAGGCAGTCTAACAGTCCATTGTCAATTTTAAATTCTTATAGGCCTAATCTCATTTTAGGTTTACTAAGATATATTTCCTTTTGTGTTATAGTTTGAGTTAGGCTAGAACCAATATCCTGTGATAAAAAAATTAGAAACTAAAGTTACTTGGTTGTCTGATCCTTATACCTAGTCCTATTTTAGGTTTATCAAGACATATTTCCTGTTTGGACTTACTCATATTTACTCCTTCTGATAGCTGTTTTTCTTCTGACAGATTTTCTGAGATATAAACCTGTTATTATTTTAGAGGGATTTGCATATATAATTACTTGGATTCTTCTGATATTGGGTCAGACTGTTGGAGCTTTCCAGGTACCTTTATTTCTTTTTCTATTATTTCTGCTTTGGTATTTTCTGTCATTACATGTTGGTGATTTAAATATTTTTTTATGTTCAAGGGCTCAGTAAGCATGGCCTTACATGAAGCCAATGAAGAATTAGATACGATGAATTTATTTCTTAAAAGTAACCAAAAATTTTAAAGAATAAAAAACAGCTAGTCTTAGGAAAATACAGATTTTGCTCAAAATAATGAAATTGAGAATGTTGAGTGCTGTCAATACAAAGAGGTGGAAGCAAGCTATGATTATTAATGAACACAGTCAAGATTTTAGGGATTGGATATATATAAATTCAAATTAACCAAAGATTCTAAGCGATAAAAACAGATGGTCTTAGGAAAATACAGATTTTCTGCTCAAAATATTGAAATTGAGAATGTTGAATACTGTCAATACAAAAAGGTGGAAGCAAGCTATGATTAATAATGAACACAGTCAAAATTTTAGAGACTGGAGATATACAAAATTTCCAGGTGGTTTGAAATAACCACTAGATGCATGTATTTAGCCATAACTTGTCTGAAGGGACCTTTGAAAAGTAGTGTTTGATGTTAACTAAGTGTTCTTGCTGGAAATAATTGGTTAGTTTGTTTACTCTTTTACTTGAAGGGTGGGGGGGGGGCAAAGAAGATAGAGGAAATTTACCCCCTTTGAAGTGCTCAAGGATCCTCCAGGAGAAAACAAATCATGGATGGGGGATGGGTACTAAACGATGATAAACATTTTTTTTCAATCACTTTTCATCAACATTTGGGTAAAAAATAGTAATTGATTGAAATAGCTGGTGAGCCTTCATGTTTTTGAAAAGAGGTTGGGGTTTTGGTAGTATATGCCCCTTTAAGTTTTAGAGTGTCCATGGAGGAAATTACAAGTACTTAAAAGTATAGGAAACATGGATATTTCAGCCCTAAACTGTAAAGATTCAGCCCTAAACTACCAAGAGTTGTAAACTGAAGCAAGCCATGATCTCTATCATGCGCACCAACAGCCCAAATTTAGAGAAATGCTGCACTAGTTTTTTCTTCTGGAGATGCTTTGAAACAATAAAAGCAAATTTTAGGCAACGGTATCCCTTGAAGATTTTTGGTATGATCTCTGGGGTGGAATCTCTTTGCCTGCAGGCTGGTATGATCACTTTTGTAATGCCAAAGAAAGTATACGGGCTTACGCGAATTTCGATGATACAAGGACAAAGACATCAATTACAAAGGACGGAAAACCCAATCAACCCTACAAGGAGCTTAAGGCTGACTTAGAGAAAATTTAGGCGTGGGCAGATGCATGGCTTGTCAGTTTTAACACATCAAAAACAAAAGAACTCCTAATTTCTGCGCATAATATGAGGGCTCATCCTTATTTCGTCTTCGGTCATCCTGATTTCATGTTCATCCTGATTTTTGTCTTTTACATTATGTTTTTTTAAAGTAATATTAAGTAAAGATGGTGATGCAGAACAAAGTGAAAAAATTAATGTTTATATTGTTGAACCCTGAAGTCTAAAGGCTATATTCCTGAAGTCAGAGTCTGATGGCTATTTTTATTGAATGAACTAGTTTGTGGCAGCCTAATTTGTATTTCTTCTTGTAAATTATATCCTAATTTTGCTAGGGGCCTTTTTAGGCTCTGTAATATTTTGTCACATACGTTTGTTTTTATATTATTGGACAAATTTCGTTATTTTATCTGACGTGACAAAATATTTCATTCCATTCTTTGTAATCTTAAAAAGTGTAATTATTTTCATATATTATAATGATTATTTATCTATAGAGTTGAAGTTTCTTTCTTACAAGATTGGTATACCATCTTCTGTGGTTTTTTAAGTGGACATGCAGCAAGTGAACTGAATCAAAACTACAAAATCATTTGTTTCTGCAATTCTTGGTATTTGCAAGAGATGTTGTGGTAGGGTGGCGTCAACTAATGCAATGAATTGTATGCAGGATCTTAGACGCATGAACATGACTTAAGGTGTCAATATCCGCTTTTTCTAATCTATCAATTTACATCGTTTCTTGACTACAAAGGGCCTTGGGTCGGAAAAGCTGTTTAGTCAACCTTTTCTAGTAAACAGTTATATCTTTGCAATAGGCAAGTTAGATCCAGAGAGCCTTCAATCAAGTGGCAAGGGCTCTTCCTGTGTGTTGGGCATCCCCTTTTTCTGATCTGCAAATCCAGGGATTATATTATAGGCAACAATTTGACATCTTCTCCAAAGCCAAAATCATAATATTGTGCAGCAAGCTTGGAATGGTGAGTGGTTTAGTGTCTTACAGGGAAAGGGTTGAGGTGTAGCCTATAGTGTTTTCTAAGTAAAGAGCCATGAGCCTTTCATCTATTACTCTAGTGATTTTTCGAGAAAATAAAACAAATGGAATCAGTTTTTCCCTAGACTATCAAATAGTATAAACATAAAAAATAAACTGAAACTGTCTTTAGCTTCGAAAATAAACTTCTTAGGGGTATTGTAATGTTGGATTACCAGTGTGTAATATAATCACCACTGTATATCTTTTTGATTTCTAGGAAATGATTCTTGAAAGGCCAATCTGAAAATCTTCTATGGCGATTTGTTTTTATATTGAATTTTTGATTTTGATCTATTTTTTTTTATTGAAAATCTGTAAATATTAGAAGCTCAGAACTAAATATAAAAAGTGCAGGTGTCATTTGACACATAGATATGGAAGAAGAGGGGAATTGTGGACTTTTGACGTTCAGAAGTGGCTGTTACATCACAACAGCACTAAATGGGAGGTTAATCGCAGTTTTCACAGTGGTAAGTCATAACTAGTGCTCTAGTGGTGCATTTTAGGGATCAGAACTGGTTCAATCTCTGTCCAAAGACAAAAAAGGGGAACGGCTGCATGAAGTTTTTCACTTCAGATATCTAAGAGAAGAGGTTGTTGGATGTAAACTAAACTTGTTGGAGAGTAAAAGTAAGCGTCTTAGTTACACTTTTCGTGTTTCTGTGCGAAGTATGACTTTTGTGGGGGTGATAAGGAGAGAAGAGTTCAACCCCTGAAGTGTTTAATTCAGCATATCTACCAAAAAGGGCCATCATGCACCAGGTGATGTTGGTGGGAAGACTGAAATTATTGTTATTAGGACACGTACAAGATACGTTATGGAATGTCACTAAAACTTAACGGGATAAGAGCTCTTGTGTTAGTCATCCTTTTTTAGGTGGGGGATTAAAACCCTGTTTAATTGTCGTAAGCACTTTCTTGGGAGTTCTTATGGTGACAGCATTTACCAGAACGGGCTGTTTCGGAGAGAAAAAGAGAAGTCCCCAAATTCATGTCATCAAAACGATAGCTAGAAGGGTTGTCGAAAATCACCCAAACTTGTTCAAAAGTAACAACTGATTGTTGGTTGTTGCATTCCTTGACTACTCGGTTTGAAAAGGCCCACCTTCCAACTTCTTTTATTTTATTTTTACTTTCTTCATTTCACTCCAAAAAATGAGGAGTAGGCTACAATATAAATATAAAGAAAAGACAAATAATAACGCTTACAGTAAAAAATATCAAATATTGATGAAACACTTAAAAAAGAAAAAAAAGATGCAAAAACACTTGCTAAATAATTTAACCTATAAATCATAAAGAGCCAAAACTATTACTAAAAAACGGAAATAAATCGTGACCTTAAAGGATAATTTTTCGCCCTGTCTTGAAACATTTTATATTTTCTTTTTATACCAACTACGGGATTCTTCACTTTCAGCTTTAAAACAATCTCAGTGTTACTAAAAGAAAGGGGGAAACCAAGTAAAAATTTACAAAATTTAAAGTAGGAAACTTTAATGGGCGAAAGATCAGAATGGTGGAAATTACGGAAGAGGGGGGATGGGAACAATACGTGAGGCAGAGCAACAGCGCTATACATACGACCAAGGACGTCCCGACAGTAAAGACACCGAAAACGAATTAAAGACCAAATGTATTGCGGAGTTTCATCTGAACGTGCTGAACCAGGACTGGTTTAAAATCTCTTTTTGAAGCAGCATAAGGTAATCCCAAATAAGTGACTATTGGTGACGACTGGAAAATAGCACCATTGCCGCAATCGAGAGTCGCCCTGACATTATCCTCTAAACAATTTACAACAAAAAATTGACATTTTAAAAACTGATACAAAGCCTGAAATCTTTTAAACAATTAATTAAAATATTAAAATTAGAAACAAGACTAGACTTGGACCGGCTTAGAAGGATAATGTCATCAGCATATGCAATGTAAGACAGATTTCGAGATAATGAAACAAAAGAGCAAGAAAGAGAATTAAGGGCAGTAGCTAAACACGAATTGAATATATAAGGAGAAATAATTCCTCCTTGTCTAGTTCCTCTACCCACTTTAATTAATTTGGACTGAGATGAAGACGAACTCGGACAAATACGGATCTTTAATCCAGAATACCAAGAGCGAAGGACTCGAACGACAGCTAGGGGTAATCCAGCATGGATTAAAGCGAGCAGTGCAGATTCATGAGAAATGTTATCAAAGGGCCCTTTGATATCAACCAAGAGGGCGTATAGCGGTCGACAAGAAAATCTCACTTCTTCAATAACTTTGCTGAAAGATGCATGGAAGTGGTCACATCCCAAACCTCTCTTGAAACCAACTTGATTAGAACCAACGTCGTGAATTTCAAAAAGATCCTTCAAACACAACTCAAACACTATCTCAATCATAGAACCCCTAGTAATTAGCCTCCGGGAACTACAAGATGACAAGTCTTTGTTCCTGCTCTTAGGAATAGGCGTAACTATGCCAATATAGAATGACGATGGTAGTAAACCAGTAGTAAGTAAAAGGTTAAAAATGCCAGTAGACTAATAAGAAAAGAAGAAGGAGCAAGTTCGAGGTGATTAGAAAATACGCCATCATGATCCTTAGCCGACTGCGCCTATAACGTTTTGATAGCTTTACGTAACATATCCTCAGATATCCTGTAATCAGTTGAACAATTCTTCAACCTTCCATCTAATTGTAACACAACACTGTTAGAATCATGTGAAGTCGCCAACTTAGAAAAATAATTTTCCCACTCTTTTACCGATGGTGTGGAATTAATATGAGGCGTGTTAGTCCACCTATTGCCTCGGAGGGCTTTCCAAAGGAGATTCTTGTCATTGTTGTTATCAACGTCTGAAGAAGCTTCTTCCATGATCAGGTTATTATGACGGCAGAGCTCTGCTTGGAATTCGGCCTTTCTCTTTTTCATTAGCAAAAAAGCTGGATGCGAGTCTCTAGGTTTACCAAGCGCCCACCATTCCCAATACGCTTGTTTTGCCGCCTTATTAGAATTTACCAAAAAAGTGTTTTAAAAACACTTTATTGAAAGTGTTTTGTTTTAGCTTAAAGTTGTATCCTCGCATATTGTTTGTGTCGAAGAAGAGTATTTCCTCTGGTCCAATGTTATTGTAGTACTTGGGACATAGCTTAAAAGTTTCAATAAAAACACCTCGGCGGAGTCTATGGGAGATGTAAGGAAGTGACAGCTTTTCGAATCGTTCACAGTAGGAGAGGCCTCTTAGTTTTGGTATGGGTTTGTTCCTCCTCGCTGAATCTTCTCAAGTACATCAATTTATTTTTGAATGTGAGGTCTTATTGTCGTATGACCATGATAGGCCAATCAAGAGACTTGAATAGAGTTGAAAAAAGCTTTGGATCGTTTTGGGTGAAGTTTCTACGAATAAGTCCAACTATTTCCGAAGCTTTGCTTATGATGGATTCGTTGTGGCTGATGAATTTTACATGACTATATATTATTACTCTGAAGTCCCGTTCAAAAGAAGTTTTTGGTATTAGACTGGTGTTAAAGCTATAGGTTGACTTGAAATTCTCTGGTCCAAGGCAGAGGTGGGAACTTTTATTTGGGATATCCTCCATTTCCTGCGTCCTCAACCAATCGACTATCTTGTTCAAGTCGGTCTGCAGTTCTTGCATAAGATTTGGGCATTTGATAGGTCTAAAAAGCTTTGTATCGCCAGAATAGAGTGTGATGTCTGAGCTAATATTCTCAGGCAGGTCGTTTGCAAACAGACTGGAAAGTAGGGGTCCGCTGACGCCTTGCGGAATACCGCTAGACACTTTTGTCACAGCTGTGCTAATGTGGCAATCTGCTTTCGCCCTGTGAGTTCTGTCTTCCAGAAAATTTGTGATCCAGTCAAGTGCTTTGCCCGCAATCCCGAAGTTTCTTAGAATGCGAAGAATGCGAGGGCGTACGTCGTCTGAACCTTCAGATTTATTTGTGTTTAGCTTTTTAAGTTTTTGATAGATGTACTCTTTATCGAAATCTATCACTGAGAAGCAAATATTTTCTTCCTCTATTCGTCCACCTTCACTTCTATAATCTGACTATGGTGTAAAAACGGATGCAAAGTGATAACTAAATAGATTGGCTTTTTCGGTGGGGTCCTCCAATATTTTTCCAGATAAAGGGAGCTGGGATGCTAGGTTGGTTATGTCGTTTGGAACTTATATAATTCCAAAAAACCTTGAGATTTTTTTTTATTTTGGTGACTTGTTTGCTCTTTGAGCTGCTTTATTTTCATTGACGTATTTCTGTTTTGTTTCAGATTTCAATTCAATAGTGATAGTAGCATGGTCCCACTTGCCCAGAGGTGCCTCAACTCTAACTATTTCAATTTCTGAGCGATTGTTGCACAGTGTTGTTGGTTTATCTTTTCCCCGAATTTGAGCTGGCTGCTATACAAGCTAGTCTAGATAGTTGTCACTTATTACTTTTAGAATTCTCTTTTGGGATGGTGACCCAAGTGATTCTTGGGTAGTTGAAATCTCCCGTATAATGCTAGTAGTATTTGGTCTGCAATGCTCATAAATTTGTGAGAGAAGGTCTTCATTTTCAAGGGTGCTTGAAGGACTTCTGTACATAGGTTCCAATGTTTATCGTTTTTAGATTTCTCTGGGTTAGCTGTAGCCATATAATATTTAATCCATTTGTTTTTACATCGACAATAGCTATGTTACAATTTTCAAGAGTGTAGCATAATATTCCTCTACCATTTTTATCTTCAAGATTTATAGAGTGATTTGTGTAGGCTGGAATTGAAAATTTTGGGAAGTGCGGTTGGGTGACGGCTTTTTTTGGATTTAAATACTACAATTCCAACAATATGCGGGGTTTCAAGAGAAATTATATGCTTCAGCTCCTCAAGTTTATTCGAAAGGGAGTCTGCATTTAGATATAATATTTTTTTATGCCCTTTTTCTCTCTCGATTGCTCTAGTCCTTTTCTTTCTTGAGCTCTACCTGTTGTTTTGCAGTCCTTTCGTGGTTTTGTTGAAAGTAAAGTTGGTTCTGACCATTTTCCTTTCCACAGACAAATTTCTGCTAGGGCTCCTCTCTGCATGGAAGTTGGGTCCGGATTTATGTAAACCTTGGCTTGGGTGTACTCATCGCTAGCTGTTCGGAGGTACAGTACTGATTTGACGATGATTTGACGCTTCCTTTTAGTTTCAGAGGACTCTTTGCTTAATTTCACATGCAGTTTGCGAGGTGACGACTCATCTTTTGGTCTACCAACTCGGACGGCTTCAACAATACCATTCATTGTTAGGATGGCTCTAAGATTATTTTCTTCTGTTAAGTTGATTGCTTGTGCAGAATCCAAAATTGTTGAGGACTCTGGTATACCAATAATTGCAAAGTTTGTTTTCTTCCCCTCTCTTATTTTTTTTTTGCATCAGTGCTTAATAAGAACTAGTCTTCTAGTGTTGGTTTGGGGTTCTTGACCCACCAGGCCACCGTGAGAGATGGGGGCTCCTATTATCTCTTATCATCATATATTTACTAGAAAAGGTTTTCGGGTCCCAACCAAGCTTGGTGACAGGCAAAACTAGGCTAGTTTCCCTAGTCTTGCCTTTTGTTGGGCCCAAATATGACCTTTGTTGGGAAGGGAATTCCTCTGTTCTTGTCATTGAAACATATACCAGAACAAATTTCCAGAGTTAAATGAAACTTATGAGAAGTAAAAGCCAATGTACTAATTGTGCTTCTTTTGATTCTACATCTGCAAAAAAAAGGGGGGGGGGAAGGGACGGCTGATTGCTTGTGATTATGACATCCAACAGAACTGACTGTAAGGTTTCAACAAAATTTGGTCGAAAACCAGAGCTGGTTTCGACATTTTGCCTTTTGTTAGTCTGAACAGGATCCGAACTCTTTAGGAGTCCCTAAATTTTTGTCATTAGGACATTTACCCGTCTGTTCAACCTCATCCAAAATAGGAAACACTTGATAGAAAGTCCTTGTTTTATTTTTCTTTGAGTCTGAAGACCGTCTGACTTCAGCGCAAGGAGGGGTAAAAGAGATGAGGTGTTTCTTCATTCCGCTCATTAAGATATCGAATAAAGGGATTGTTGGATCTCAACCTTGCTTAGTCTTAAGTAATAGTTAATGTCTTAATTCAGAATTGAGTTTAAAAAACAAGGATTAGTTCGAACTTTGTAATGGAGGAATAGGGGAGATTGCAAAAAAAAAAATTATGACTGCACTTGCCAAAAGGGAAAATTATATCCAAGAGTGGGAAGTAAGAGCTTTGCTAGTAGCCATGACATCTCGTGGTCTGCACCTGATCCAACATCAGCTGAAGATGGGAAGATAGGACAAGGATCTATATCAGATTATATTGTAATCAGCATAATTACTATGGACCGAAACTTATTCATCAAAGCGCAGCCTAAAGATACAGTTATGGTTTTGGGTGTCCATACATGATCGAACCTCAGTAAGGGAAGGGCTACATTTTTGTCGTGCGCTTTCATAAAAATGGCTTATTGGATATTAAATCAGTTTGGCAGGGATTAGCAGCTAGGTTTTTTGGCCTTTAGATGGTTTTGAGAGTGATGTTTGTCCACAGGCCAATTCAATGATCGTTTGGTATAGGTCACAGTTTATGCAGCTTTTCACGTTGCCTTAGCACCAAAGGTTTAGTTTCTATTGATTTTTTTTTGTTTCTGTAATCTTTGAATGGGACTTAACAATTTACTTTATTTTTTTGGAATGCTCAACTACCTTACTATAGAAAGATTTATAGGGATTATCATCTGATATTTGAAGCTTACTCTTTAGGCTATTGATCATGTGCAAAAAAAAATCTTTTTCAGTTGTTTAGATCTTAGCATAAAAAAGACAAATGGGATATCCTGTGTGTATAAGTATAGCTTTTAATGTTGTTAATTTTGTTTTCTCCGATTGGATTT
This sequence comes from Artemia franciscana, assembly GCF_032884065.1. Classification (NCBI taxonomy): domain Eukaryota; kingdom Metazoa; phylum Arthropoda; class Branchiopoda; order Anostraca; family Artemiidae; genus Artemia; species Artemia franciscana. The sequence goes on along the minus strand of NC_088864.1, from coordinate 48,006,324 downwards.
GACTTTTCTCAATGTTATGTTTGAATGTTATTCTAAAAGAAAATTTGCTTGTTGGTAAATGCATTGTCATTTTGATATTTTACCCTCATCTTTTCATTTCAGGCAGTTGAGTTCTTTTATGCCATTGCCTCCTCTACAGAAGTAGCCTACAGTACATATATTTATGCTCAAGATCTGCCGATGACATTCGAAAAGCTAACGGGGTTGGTACAAGCCGCTCTTCTTGCTGGTAGGTTTGGTGCAGGGATACTTGCTCAGGTACTGCTTACAATAACTAATGGTTTTTTACTATTGTTTTTCTCTTTTTTGAGCGTTAGCACTTTTAAAAGGCAAAAACCGAAATGGTAAAATGTACAAAAGTGAGCTAGTAATAAAAAGTCACCTTGATCTGGAATATGTTAGATAGACATGTAATCGGATTTTTTTTTTTTGGGGGGGGGGGGGGGCTCAATTTGAAAATAAACGCACAAAAGCCTTAGAGTATTTCACAAATTTTTGAAATTATTGAAAAAACTTAAAATAATGAGATTTCAAAAAGGATCCAAACGCGAAGCAGCTATCCTCCCTCCCTTTCATTAATACCTATTTGCCCAGTATATCTTGGTTTTAAGGCTATGCAGTGTTAAACTAACTAATTTTAAAAAATCAAAACGCACCACGTATTATTTATCTTGAGTTACGTGCTTCAAATATGACTATCAGTTTCACGACTAGTTACGTCATGAAAATCCTTAGATATCGCTTGTGACATGTGCGGAAACAGGGAAAAATGAATAGGATCCACTTTTTAAGGGGAGAATTATTCTTCGGTTCAATTAGCATAAATTCCCATATCTCTCCTCCTATGCGGAGCTATGCTAGACAAAGTAGTTAACGTATTATATTGTGTAAAAGCATCATTTAGCCTTAGAAGGAATGACATCCATTGATTAATGAAGTTTTAAATACCTCTCTTGTGTTAGAATCAGGTGTGTACCTAATAATGGATAAAACTATAATGAAGGATTAAGTTCTTCCGATTTTTACATAAGTAGTAGGTGAGGTTCTAGTACTAGGTATAACCTGTATTGAATTACTTCATATTTATTTTGTTTCTGAATTCTAGACTAATTGACTGCTTATTGAATAATGTTTTATTAATAAATATTTGATCCTACAGGATGATCTAACAATCCTACAGGATTGTTAGACACTTTTTAGCAGGGGGCGCAAAATGTTTTACTCCGATAAACTTGCGAACAAAGAAATGCCAACAATTTAATGGGAACTTCAACGATTATACGCTGTAGGTAGGTTGTGGAAATGGTCGTAAATTAAACAAAAATCTACTGAGGGTTAAAGTTGTAATAAATCTGTTGAAATTAAAATGATGGAAAATATTGATACAAAAACAGTAAGTTATAGAAACCACCCCGCCATAAAAAAATGAAAAGCTGTTCACCCTTTACGAAAAATGTGATATTTAATATGGCAACATGATATTATCCCCAAATCCACCACTACGTTAGGGGGGCGCGCGCCCCCACCTCGATCCGCCACTGCGTATAAAGAAATATATTGGGAGGGTGAAGGGTCTCCAGTGGCCCAAATCGGAGTGTCCCTTCAGAGTCTGAAAATAAGTGACAGAAATACTTACTTTCTATGTAAAAACATAGAAGATGAACATAAGTCGTTGCCATGAAAGGCGTGACAAAGCTACGTTTGATGTAATTAGGATTTGGAATGTTTTAGGATGAATAGTATTAATGCGATTCCGTCAAAATGTTGCATTATTTTAGCATTTAGACTATAATACTCATTAAAACGGAAAGTTCTGTGGACTTGACTACAGTGCTTGACTACATTCCTTTGTTGGGTCATACGAAAACACTTCGTAAACATTGGGATTTTTTCCAGTACGATAATTCTTGATAATGTTTACTATTAAATTAAGGAGTTTAGTTACAACTTAAGTTCATTTGTTATCTGACAAAATCAACAATACTAGACTAATCTTACATTTTTACTTTGGAAATGTCTATTTACCCACACAATCTTAAGGTTTTCTATTCTTTAGATTAAATAATATTTTGGAAAGTTCCAATGGTGCTTTTCAGATTTCAAAAAATGTTCATATGGTAAAAACAGAGAGCTATTGCTGCCTTTTTATCAAAAACAGACATTATGGCTTGATTTCCTATTTTGTGATGCGGACGAATTTCGATGATTGGTACAGTTAGCAATTATATTGATTGGTACAATTGTTGATAAATTGGTTACCAATATATTGGTCACCAAATATATTGGTTGGTACAATTCTCTTTGTTTCTCTTTCCTGACACGGACGAACTTCGATGATTGGAAAATATAGTAACTATATCGATAGCCGAAATCCGTTGGTGTAAGAAAAGACCAGATCAACTCCCTTAAATACTCAGTAATTAGGCTTTGTATGTTTACTATCCTTTTAGACAAGAATGATTGCTTAATCATACTGCATCTCAACCAATTACATTTATCTTGAGTAATCATCGAGATGTTTCTGATTCAGGAGAAAGAAAATTTTTCTCATTTCTGCCCTAATTATTAGACCTGAACCTTTCAAATTTTCAATTGATTGCGTTCAAAAAGGAAATGACTGGAACACTTAAAAAAAAAACAAGATACCCTGTAATATCAGGTTTTAATTTTAGCGTACGGATCATTTGATGGAATAAAACCTAGTTTATTTAATGTTTGCTTGTTTGTTCGAATGAGGCTGTATTTAAGTACAGTTCAGTGGCATTCTAGTTAAGTTTGCTTCTAGAAAACCCCGTTATTTTTCTAATCTTTTGAAATGTATTAAGCACCGAAAAATAACGAACGAGATAAAGTGACTGTAATTATATCCTTGTTTTAAGGCAATATGTCTTTCAAAATACAGTCACTCATCAAGTGCTTTTACACTAAAATGTAAAAGATTAAATAAAAGGGGACTTAGTTAATTTGATCTTTGTACAGTGCAATAGTCGATTCCTGCAAGTAATTTTTGTTGGATTTGTATTTTCAACCTTGTACTTTCTTTGTAAAGCTTTATAGCTATACTAACTACAGTGCCTAGATATCTGCTAGTTTAATCTAGCATAATGTTCTATTTTATCGTTTTCTACATTTTTGTGACTAAACACATTATAAATGGAACAAAAGAAAAATAATCTTAACTGACCTATCGAACGAACAGGCAGACTCGTATTAAACAGTAAACTATATTAGAAATAAGTTTTGTTGATTTTACTACTGTTGAACCAACGACACAAAATAAATCTCAAATTTATCTTGCGTTTGGCGACACTTGGCATTTTTTTTTCAGTGTAATAATTAGAATAAATAATTTATTTTGTGTAGTTGTTAAAATTAATGAAGTTTCCCAAAAAGCTGGATGGTGTTAATGTTCTTTTGCTGATACTAGCACCTGTTTCCACTCTTATAAGTTACCCATATTATTTGTGTTTAACTAACTGAATAGACACTCTTGACAAACTAAACTAGTGGAGAAAATTAACTGAATAAGCTAGTATATACTTTGACAATCGACCAATCAGATCACGTGATAATACTCTTGAGTGTGCGTTTTCTGTTACAGTGTAGTTGCTGTTGATTTTAGGTACTGGTAACGACTGGAGCTCTTGATTATTATTCGCTTAACTTCATTTCACTTGGCTCCGTATGTGTTGCTACATGCTTTAGTTTTGCCTTACCGAGTGTTCCTAGATCAATTTACTTCTACAGAGATGAATCTGCTTCCCTTGGTCCTGAACAGGAAAATGATGAAGATAGAGGATACGACGCTGAGGTTCCTCCTGAAGCTACGAAAAAGACGGTTATTAAGGTGCTCTTGAATTAATTATTTTAAAAATGATTTCATTTGTATGAACTGTTGATTGATGTTTGGTTTTAGGATAACTACATCAGATAGTTAAAGACTTTTAATGTGAAATTTCTTTGCCAAATTGGTCCTGCAAATTACTTGATAATATGTGGTAAGACTTGGTAGTTAGTTATTACCAGATCTATGGGAGATTAGTTTATAAACGAAATAATTTTTTTTTAGACAAATCTTTTGTGATATCGTATGTCAAGTAAAGAGTGATCTTTGTCAATTTAAATTTTACGGACGATACTCTGAGGTTTGAGGATCAGGAATCTCCAGGAAAGGGCTATTTCACAACAACATATGCATCAAAAGAGTGTATTTTAGGCTATTTCAAATTTAACGACGAAAACTGCAAAAACTATTACCAAATTTAACAAATTTACCGTATGAAAATTGACCCAATAAATGGCAGCGCTATAGATTGCCTAAGTAAAGAGCGGTGTGGGCACAATGCATTTTTTTGGGGGAGGGGGGGGGGCAGACCGCTTTGTATAGAAGGATTTGTCGTAGAAACTTCGAAAAGGGCTCATTCGATTGGAAATTGAAAGAATTAGGCCCCCTTTTAATAGTTGACAGTGATTTGAGGGCACCCCCCCCCCCGTGTCCATCATTTCCCCAAACACATCCAATTAAAATTTTCAAATGGCTATTTTGTTCAGCGTAGTTGAAAGGTCTGGAAATTATGTCTTTGGGGATGACAACCCCCCACTGCCCTCAGGGCAAGGGTTGTAAGTTATGCCCTGGGGGCATTTAAGGTTTTATAGAAAGGGTGGTCATATAAACCTTGGAGGGGGCTCATTGGACTGGTAATCAGAAGTTCTAGTGCCCTATTTAAGAGTCAAAGTGATCGAAGGGCAGCAACCTCCTTGTCCTACGTCAAATTTTCCCAAATTGCATGTGATACAAATTTTGAGATAGCCATTTGTTCAAAAAATGGTCCAAAGATCATAGGCAGCAGAATTCTGTTGCCTTGGTAAAGAGCTATGTGGGCACAAGGGCTCAGGGCAAGGGTCGTAAGTTATGCCCCGGGGGCATATAAGATTCTTATGGAAAGGATGGTCGCATAAACTTTGGAGGGGTTTCGTTGTATTGCAAATTGAAAGTTCTAGTGCCCTTTTTAATAGTCGAAAATGATTGGAGGGCAACCTCCCCTTCGGCTCACCATTTTCCCAAACACATCCAATCAAAATTTTGAGATAGTCATTTTGTTAAGAATATTTGAAAGGTCCAGTAATTGTGTCTTTGGAGATAACACCCCTTCCCCCATGGCTCTCGGGTCATGGGTGTAAGTTATATTAGTTGTCAATTGATAACATTTATGGTTTTTATGGAAAAAGTGGTCATATAAACTTCGAATGTGGCTCATTCAATTGGAAATTAGAAGTCATAGTGTCCTTTTTCAGAGTCAAAAGTGATAGGAGGGCAACAAGCCCAAATGGATCCGATAGAAATTTTGAGATAGCCATGTTATTCAAAATGGTCTAAAGATCATATAAAAAGGCATTTTGGGTTGAAATAGCACCTCAGAACCTGGGAGCAAGGGTTGAAAGTTATGCCCCGAAGGTATATAAGGTTTTATGGAATGGGTGGAGGTATAAACTGTGGACAGGGTTCATCTGATTGGAAATCGGAAGTCATAAGTCTCTTTTTAGGAGTCAAAAGTGAATTGAGGGCAACCAGCCTCCCCCTCCCATGACCATCATTTTACAAAACAAACATCCAGTCAAAATTTTTATACGTCTACTTTCTTCAGCATTGTTAAAAGATCCTGTAATTATGCCTTTGCGGATGTCCACCCTCTTACAGCCCTCAGAACAAGGGCTGTAAGTTAGACAATTCCTTCACTGTTTACATATAGTATATTTTATTGAGAAAGGTATGCATGTTTGACCTTTACTTTCCAAAAAGACAAAGGGTGTTCAGGTGAGCCTTTCAGAGTAGTTTGAGGGGAGTGTTGAACCAAATCCAAACACGTTATGTTCATACGGGCTGTCAAAAGAGAGTAACTCAGGAATGACTTTGGAACTTTCAGAAAATGATAAGGAAGATGATCATTGACCAAAAAGGTAATATTTGTACGCTACTAGTGCTACTACAGTTACCATCACTACTACTGCTTCCACTAGTACTACTACAACCACGGTACTATATTTAAAATATTAAGGGGAAAATTTGAATTATATCAAAAGATTCTATGTGCATGCACATTGTCAAAAGAGCGTATCTCAAAAATGGATTTGAGCATTATGGTGGAACTTTCAGAAAATGCTTAAAGGGGAAGATCAATTAACTAAAAGGTAATATGTGGATACTACTACTAATACTTATACTGCTGCTATATTTACTATTACTACTGCTGCTACTACTTCAACTTCTACCACTATTGCAACTACTTGTAAGGCTAAAAGCATTAAGATGAAAATCACAAAAGTATATAAATATACAGGTTATCAATAGGATTTATCAGCAATATTATCGCAATGGCTAATTGTATTAATTTGGAACTTCCACGACTTGATGAGAATGATGTTCAAATCACCAAAAGGCAATGCATATACTATTAATGCTACCACTACAGTTACTGTAACTAATGACGCTAAGGGTTTTAAGGTGAAACGTTTAGGGGGAGTATCAATTAAACGAAAAAACTATATGCATGCAGGTTTTCCAAAGGGCATATAAACAATATCATAGGCAGAACCCCTCCGTAATAGCTAGAAATATCATTGAAACTTTTGAAGGAGCTAATTCGATTCAAGATTAAAAGTAATAGTGCCCTTTTTAAGAGTAAAAAGAGATTGGGGGGGGGGAACAACCCTCCTCCTAAGCCCCGTTCATTTTCCAAACACATCAAATCAAAATTTTAAGATAGCCATTTTGTTCAGCATTGTAGAACAATACAGCAGCAATGTCTCTAGGGATATTGGGTATGCTAACTCCTCACAACTATGCAATTGGCCCATGCTTTAAAACTAAATCAAAAGGCACTCTATGCATAGTTGCCGATAAGAAACCTCAGGAATATATCGAGAAAAACTGAGGGCATTAATTTTAAACTTTCGGGCTGCTACTATTACTACTTCTGCTGTTACAATTTAAATAAATCAAAAGAGTGTAAGTATATCGAGGTTGTCAAAGAGCATAGATGGAATTTTTTGGGAATGATATTAAGTTTCATTTTTCAGGTAAACTTGAGTAGGCATAAACTTTAATTAAACAAAACTATTTGTTTTAACAATAAAAACTGTTGAAAAAGTTTCTCCAACATACAAATAGCAAGCCGAAATTTTCTTTTTCAATGAAAAGAACTGTCAATAAAAAATGAACTGAAATTAATTTAATAAACTTTTACCACAAAATAAGTTTTTCACAGAAAAGAAAAGAGCTCCACTAAGCCAAAAATGATCATAAATAAAGTCAAATAACCTTTCAAGCTTAAAACTAACACAAATCATAATCAATAAATAAGTGAAACTCATTGACATGAGCAAGGCTGACAACCCCCATGCCTTCTCAAGATCAGAACATAACACTTTACTGAAAACAAAATAAATTTAAAATGTTTTCACTTTTTTGACTTTAATAAATGAAAAGTCATTAAAACTTTAAGGAATAAATATCAGTCTATGTATATTGAACTGACAATCCACGGTCATTTTTCTTTTCAGTAAAGTACTAATTATGTTCTGGTCTTTTGAAGACATGGGGGTTGTCAGCCCTAACTAATCCTGTTAATTTTTGCTTGTTTTGAGTTTGAATCGGTCAATTATTTCAATTTCTGTTCGTTTAGAGTTTCATTTGTTTATTGATGGTGATTTGTGGTAGTTTTACTCTTGGAAGGCTATTTGACTTTATTTCTGATCATTTTTGGCTTTGTGGAGCTCTTAACTTTTCTTTGGAAAACTTATTTTTTGGAAAAAAAAGTTTTTAAAATTAATTTTAGTAAAAGGAGAAAATACCCCTCTGAAAGTTGTGCACTCTTGATAAAACTTGAACCATTAAATTACAACGTCTGAGAGCTCCTTTTTTCCTCTTCTCCTACTGCATCAGTTGTTTGGTTTTGTACATTGGGATGGATAATAAAATCCTAAATGCTAACGAACATACTATTTACATATATCGATCGTAAACCTTTCAAGTTATCTGAATATTTGAATTTTGATTTAATGAACTTTAAAATTTTATTATGGTGTCGAATCATATGAGGGCCAAACTATTGTACTCTACTATTCAGTTCATTTTTTGTGTTGTTTCTTTGGAATTGCCGGTTATGTGTAAAACAGTGGAGGTTATCATTGATGTCAGATTCAATTTATGCTATCAAATAATGGGCTATTTTAGCTCATTATATTAAAATAGACAAGAGGTGCTCTTGATTTTGCATTTTGTATTGTTTTTATTGATAATAAAAGTTAGCCTAATTCTTCAACTTTGAGTTAAATCAAATTGTTATTTGATGTAAGTAATTGACAAGGCTGGGTTTCTGATTGCTATAGGGATGATGTATGAAAATGTGAAAAAGATGAATAGCTAAAAAACTTGTTTTATGGTGCTTGGCGAAAAAATGCTCATATAAGTAATGAAAAGGATATTGGTATTTTTGATAATAAATTTCTTGAGTTAGAATTGCTAATTATGGTTTGATTTTTTCCCATTTGGTATGAAAGCTAATTCTTTTCTTATTTTTCAGATGACCTTTTCCGAAGGTTGTTCACTCATTTGGAAAGATTTCAGAAGTTCATACTCAAACTTGAGTGTAGTCAAATGGTCGGTTTGGTGGGCATTCACCATGTGCTGTAATCTACAAGTACTGAACTATATACAGCCTCTTTGGCAAACTATAGCCCCCACTTCAACTGGAAGCTTGTATAATGGAATAGTAGAGGCACTACAAAACATACTAAGTAAGTAAGTTTGAATAACATTATTACTTCGTAAAAGATACTAAGTAAGTTTTTCTCCCTCTTTTTTCAACTCTATCCCAATTTATATGTGTCTCTTCTCTTTAAAAAAATAAATCATTTTTAGAAACTTTCCTATCTGCTAAATGTCCTTGTTTTATTCCAGTGTTTTATTATTGTATGTGTTTTAGTGTTTCATGAAATTCCAGTGTTTTATTATTGTATTGTGTGGAACACTACACGCCAAGCATCTTGGGCCAAGTACCACCTTTTTATACTTGTAATTGTTTTCTATTTCCTATAGTATTTATAAATGATTGATTGATTAATAAAAATCATTGAAGTCTCTGCTTTTGCCTTCTTTAAGTAAATGTTTAAAGTATGAGTTACTTTAAACATTTACTTTTTTGTGTAAGACTGCAAGTCCTACACGAGTCTGAAATCTTCTTTTCTTTGGCTGAATGTTTGTTAGAAAAATTAATGTAGTTTACAATTTGCCTGTTTCTGTATTTGTCTGTGTGTGTTTGTGTGTTTTTGTCTCTTTGTACCTGTGTGTCTGACCTTCTGTTTGCATGTTTTTGTGTTTCTGTCTCTCTCTCTCGTATCAGAAAATCATCTCTCATATCAGAAAATATACAAATCAAAGCTTCAAACTGTGGTTTTGTTCGAAACAAGATGAAAATAATCAAATGAATGCTTCAAAAGGAGTTGCTTTTGCTTAAAATATGGATGCGTGTGGCAAAAAAAGGATTCTTGCTTGAAATGCAATGAAATACAAGTGTCGTTGACACTTGAAATTACGTCATCTTCAGTTACATTGGGGGGTTCCCCACTTGATTAGCGGCCCGTAAGCTCTATCAAGACAAGTGTCATTGACACGCAAAATTACGCCATCCTCAATAAATCTGAAGAGGATTAACGGTGAAGAAAAAAAGAGTAGTGCCTATGGGCGGGCTTAAAAGCCTTGTGGGGTAACTACTAATGTTTTCTTTTTAAATTCGAACAAAGAGTTCAGTTATTCATGCTCTGAACGAAAATGAGAAAATGTTTCGATCATTCTCATGGAACCATGTTGGTTAATCGGGGGGATGCTACTCGTTGTTACCTAAATAACATTTTTAATTTTCTAGGTCTCAGGACTAAAATATTTGAATTGCTTGTCAATGCTTGTCAATGTCGTGCTTGTCAATCTATGCGTGTCCCAGGTACAACGAAAAATATTAACAAATCTTTTAACAGGCCTTGGTCATTAAATTCAAAACATTTAGTAGAAAAACTTGAAATCCTTACAAAGTAAAGATAAATCACAGTAATTTTTTGTCTGCTAAAATAGCATTGATGTCACCCTTTTTAAGAAATTTAAATTCTTAAATTTTCTAGATTTCATTTTGATCAATAGATTTTCGAAATTTAAGTAATAATTTTTCTAATGAAATTTTCTTGGCGTGCCTGTGAAGAGCCTTGAGAATTTTCACAAGGAATAATTAATTCGGTTTTTGAACAGAAAACAGTTCGCTTTGCTAAAACACAGAAATTGAAAAAAAAGGAAATTCCGAAAATTGGATCTTTTTTGGTCAACATTTATATTTGCAGGTGCTCTTGCTACTTTGGCCGTTGCTTACTCAAGAGTAAATTGGAGTAAATGGGGCGAATTCACTTTGGCTCTTTGTGCTTTGATTAGTGGCTTTCTATTAAGCTTCATGGCATCAACACGTCACCTTTGGGTTGCGTATATGTGCTACATTCTTTTCAAAATCATTTATCAAGTTCTTATAACAGTGTCCAAGTAAGTTGTTTGTTTATTTCTTGTGTCTCCCACCCTGTGTATGAAAAATGTCAGGAATAAGAGAGAAAACCTGAGAATCTTAATATTTTTCACGTGGATATGAATCTAAAGTTCACCCCCTCTCCCTACTACGTTCCTACCTGTACTTAGTTGAAAGGAAGATAGTGATTTCATTTTCATTGCAGAATTTATTTCTTCTAGTCTAAGGCCCCTTGAAAGTTGTTTTGAGGCTTTTCTTGCACCCGAACGGTCATTGAAGAAGCGAAAAAACAGAATGCTGTGGCCTTTCTTGGTTTTCAAAATATGGCAAAAACCCTTTTGAAAATATCTTTGATCAAAAGAAGGCGTATGTGTTCTAATTCTGTATGCGTGTGCATGTTGGAAGGTCGTAAATTGAGAACAAATTTCTCTGATTCTTATAAAAATGTATACACCGCTTACAGCTTAGGGGAAAATGTTATTCAGGCGGCATACATTTTTGTGTACGATTTCTGTGATCTTGTGATTTTGTGATTTTTGTGATTAGAGTTAAAAGTAAAGATCCATTCTAGTAGTGTCTAGGGTTAATTTAAAGCGGAAATCCAGGAAGTGTAACTTATTTCCGCGGAGCTATGATGTTGGTAGACTCCAGGATGAGAATTTGAGAGAAACTTTCCAAGAACAGTTGAATACTAAATTGTATAGTTTGAAATTTAACAACGTAGAAGATGGATGGAATAATTTTAGGAAAATAGTGTGAAGTCGCTGATGGCGTCTTAGTGAAGAAAGTTTGAAACGCAGCTAGGAATAGTAGTGAAAATAGAGGAGGGAAGGGGCTTGTGCAAGAATTATCTGAGTGATGGGTATTATGAAAATAAGGGGAATGCAAAGAAAGTTGAGAAAGTATTAAAATATGAATTAAGGAGATTTCAATCGGATACCATGGATGAAATTGACGACGATTTGGAAGATGCAGCCAGATAGCGCAATATTAAAATATTGTAGGCTACTGTCATGAATTGAGTATGTTGATGAATTGAGAGGGAATAATCTATCTGGGCTTGTTCCAGTCAAAAAAAGGAATGGGGCCACAGTTAGTGATAAAGGAAGAGTTAAAGAGAGATGGGCAGGCCATTTTGAGAATTGGCTAATCCGTGATAGGATTAAAGGAAAAGATATAGAAGAGAATGAAAAGTTTGTGAGACTTCAAATGTGAAGGAAGATTTATTTTGTGAGGGAGAATTATTGCCAGTTCTATAAGGATTAAAAGACAATAAGGCCCCAGTTGCTGATTGTGTGGCAAATGAGTTTCTGGAATATAGTGGTAAAGAGGTTCGAGATAGGCTACTGAAGATACCGAGATAGGACTATGAATATGATTTTAAAAAAAAGAGAAACTTTTGGGTACGGTTTTTGGGAAACTCTAATTGAACCCCTTTGTAATAAAGTTGATAAGAGTGAATGTGGTAATTATAGAGACGTTAATTACCTGGTTAATAAAAAGGCCTGGTTTCTAGAGGAAGCAAATTACTTAGTTGAATGATACTTTTTGACTCAGAGATACTGTAAATAAAGTTTTCAGAAAAGAACAGTGTGGTTTTAGGAAGGGTAGAGGATATGTCGACCAAATTTTCACTCTCAAGTTAATAACTGAGAAGTGCCTGAGTTGTTAAACAGCTTCGGTTCTCAGTTTTATAGATTATGAGCAAGCATTCGATTCTGTTGATAGAAGATTACTTAGCAAATCACTTAGTTGAATGATACTTTTTGACTCAGAGATACTGTAAATAAAGTTTTCAGAAAAGAACAGTGTGGTTTTAGGAAGGGTAGAGGATATGTCGACCAAATTTTCACTCTCAGGTTAATAATTGAGAAGTGCCAGATTTGTCAAACACCTTCGGTTCTCAGTTTTATAGATTATGAACAAGCATTCGATTCTGTTGATAGAAGAGCTTTAACAAAGGTCTTTTCCATGTATGGTATAACAGACAAATACACTAAAGTGATTAATGCTATGTACGAGAATAACACTGCTGCGGTTAAGGTAGGAAATGAGGTTAGTATCTGGTTTTGTATTAAATCGGGGGTTAAGCAGGGTTGAGAGATGCTGTAGACAAAGTTTTAAGAGAAGAACAGTGCGGTTTTAGGAAGGGTAGAGGATGTGTCGACCAAATTTTTACTCTTTGAGTAATAACTGAGAAGTGCCTGAGTCATCAAATGACTTCGTATTAAATCAGGAGTTAAGCAGAGTTGCATTCCATCTCCATTTGTATTGACAATTTTAATGTAGTTTGTCCTAAGGAACGAAGTATAGACAATGAGAGAGCACTGAGTCAAATGAGAAGTAAAGCTACCCTGTACTTAGATTATGATGATGTAAGCACCCTAGATGAAAATGTTAGCAAAATGAATAAATTTTTTGAGGTTTAGTGAGTCGTTTGCTTCGTTTATTTTTGCCCGGTTACATGGAACTCTTCCAATTGTAATTCAGCCTCCTATTTTTGCATCCGAAACCTCTTTATATTGCCTGCTATGTAGTGTTAATACGAGAGTTGTTACCACACCCTGCGTTCGGTCTGATTCTAGCCCTCTGGTTACTTCTTCAAGAGTTTGGAATATACTTCCAGCTGTAGCTGAGGGCTACCATTCATTTGGCACATTCAAGCGTCTGGTGGCTGATTTTTTAAAGGGCAAAATTAATTTATAAATAGTTGAAGATTTTTTTTTTTCATTTATATGCTTTGGATGGTTTTTTTTTCAGATGGCTGATTTCCTAAAGTTTAATTTTTAAAATTTTCCAATCTTAGTGCGGAATTTGTTGAAAAGCTCGACATCAGCCTTTAGTCCTATATAAATAGCGACTTTGTTATGACGCGAAGTATGGTTATAATTAATTTTAAAAATTCGTTACCTAGATTTATAAAGGTCAAATATTTTAAACACATGTTTATTACTTAACGTCCAGAAAGGTCTGATTAATCAAAAAAAGAAAGAAATAAATCAGCTGTAATGGTTTGCGACATTTCAACGTGTGGAGAACAGTTGTGGGGATAAACCTGAGGTATGAAGTTTAAACTTTCCGACATGTTGAAGGAATGTTAAAAAAGGCTGAAGTGCAACCAGTCCCCCTTCCATATCCTTTTAGCCACAATCTCCTCAAAGACATCTGATTAAAATTCGTTACCTAGATTTATAAAGGTCAAATATTTTAAACACGTATGTTTATTACTTAACGTCCAGAAAAATCTGATTAATCAAAAAAAGAACGAAATAAATCAGCTGTAATGGCTTGCGACATTTCAACGTGTGGAGAACAGTTGTGGGGATAAACCTGAGGTATGAAGTTTAAACTTTCCGACATGTTGAAGGAATGTTAAAAAAAGGCTGAAGTGCAACCAGTCCCCCTTCCATATCTTTTTAGCCACAGTTTCCTCAAAGACATCTGATTAAAATTCGTTACCTAGATTTATACAGGTCAAATATTTTAAACACATATGTTTATTACTTAACGTCCAGAAAGGTCTGATTAATCAAAAAAAGAAAGAAATAAATCAGCTGTAATGGTTTGCGACATTTCAACGTGTGGAGAACAGTTGTGGGGATAAACCTGAGGTATGAAGTTTAAACTTTCCGACATGTTGAAGGAATGTTGAAAAAAAGGCTGAAGTGCAACCAATCCCCCTTCCATATCTTTTTAGCCACAATCTCCTCAAAGACATCTGATTAAAGTTCGTTACCTAGATTTATAAAGGTCAAATATTTTAAACACATATGTTTATTACTTAACGTCCAGAAAGGTCTGATTAATCAAAAAAAGAAAGAAATAAATCAGCTGTAAGGGCTTGTGACATTTCAACATGTGGAGAACAGTTGTGGGGATAAACCTGAGGTATGAAGTTTAAACTTTCCGACATGTTGAAGGAATGTTGAAAAAAAGGCTGAAGTGCAACCAGTCCCCCTTTCATATCTTTTTAGCCACAATCTCCTCAAATACATCTGATTAAAGTTCGTTACCTAGATTTATAAAGGTCAAATATTTTAAACACATATGCTTATTACTTAACGTCCAGAAAGGTCAGATTAATCAAAAAAAGAAAGAAATAAATCAGCTGTAATGGCTTGTGACATTTCAACGTGTGGAAAACAGTTGTGGGGATAAACCTGAGGTATGAAGTTTAAACTTTCCGACATGTTGAAGGAATGTTGAAAAAAAGGCTGAAGTGTAACCAGTCCCCCTTCCATATCTTTTTAGCCACAATCTCCTCAAAGACATCTGATTAAAGTTCGTTACCTAGATTTATAAACGTCAAATATTTTAAACACATATGTTTATTACTTAACGTCCAGAAAGGTCTGATTCATCAAAAAAAGAAAGAAATAAATCAGCTGTAATGGCTTGCGACATCGGATCTTTTTTTTTGCAAAGATAAAACAAAGCTTTTTTATGAATGATCTTGAGAGGCGTTTATATTATTATTTTAAGAAACAAACAATTCCAACCAGGTTGAACATGTAAAAATTCTAACTTGTGTTTTACCCATTGATATTGGCTCATATTTTTAAAATACTGAAAAACTGAGTTCAGTGGTTCAGTTGTTGAAAAGCTTAACTTCAGCCTTTAGTCCTATATGAATATATGTAATTCAGTATGGGTACTGATGGTATCTGCGGGGTGGCTCTTGATTTTAGCGTTGATTTTCTATTTAAATTCGTGAGCCTGTTGCGTAAATTGACATTCTAATCTGGAATAGTGCCAATCATTTTTGTGTGAAGTAAATCGATACCCGTGATAAAGCGAGCTAAACTTTCTCACCTTTGCAATGCGTATAGACCCATTACTATGTTGATTACATTACCGTTGTGTCTTATATTTAAAATTTAATTTTTTTTTTATTAGTCAATATATTTATGGGTGTTATATGTGTCATATAGATGTTATATTGATCCTGTAGATCCTATATTTGTCATTTATTTAATTAATGAAATTGCGTCATATATCACATACAGAAAAAAGTCCTCGACTTTTTCTTAGCTGGATATAGTAAAGGACAGCCCCAAGATGAGTTGCTCAAATATAACATCATATACTTTGTATAACAGTTGTTGAATTTGTCTTTTGTGAATGAACTCTCTTTCCTTCTGTCACGTCTTCTTCTTTTTCTTTCGTTTTTATTGCTTTTTTTCTCTTTGTTTTTCTGTTTTTTTTTCTTTCTATTTTTGTCAGTACTTGTTTTTGAATTTTATGTGCTTAATCGAGTAATAGCTTAATATGTGTAATTTGTTTTTCTTGATTATCCTACTTTACAGGTCATAGAGCCTTTGTGGGATCTCTGACTGTGTTATTGAGTTTTTTTTTTTTTTTTTTTTTGTTTTTTTTAAGAAAACTAAATGTATCTGTATCTGAAAAATGTATCTGTATCAGGGTATATGTATCTTGTGACAGAGATACTAGTGACTCAGATGAATTTTACTTACAGTTACAGGAGCAAATAGACAGGGTACTAGGTAGAAATATGGTTGTTTTTATTAGGAGAGTTTAACGCCCAGTTTGGTAGAAATAGGGATAGATGGTATCCTAGCCTAGGTAAATTTGGTGTAGGAAAAGAAAACAGTAATGGTAGAAAACTACCATTCACGTGATGGTAGGACAGCAAACCTTATTGATTATGTTATTGTAAACCGAAGACTAGCAGGATCAATACAAGATACTAGGGTATATGGGAGTGCTGTTATTGATCTTAAAAGTAAATTTCACCATCTAGTAGTGTCTAAGGTTAATTTAAAGCTGAAATTTAGGAAGGGTAAATACCTCCCGGGAAGTTATGATGTTAATAGACTCCAGGATGAGAATTTGAGAGAAAATTTCCAGGAACAGTTGAATACTAAACTTGAGAGTTTAAAATTTGACAATGTGGAAGATGGATGGAATAATTTTATAAAAACAATGTTTGAAGTTGCTGATGGTGTCTTAGGGAAGAAAGTTAAGACTGCAGCTAGGAATATTAGTGAAAAAGCTTTATGTTTAGTAGAGAGTAGAAAGGGTTTGTACAAGAATTATCTGAGTGATGGATCATATGAAAACAAAAGGAATGTAAAGAAAGTGGAGGAAGTATTAAAACATGAATTAGATGTGAAGTGGAGGACATGGATAAAATTGCTGAGGATTTGGAAGATACAGCTAGAAGGCATAATAGTAATATATTATACTGGCATGTTAATAAATTGAGAGGGAGTAGTCCATCCGGAAATGTCCCAGTTAAAGATAGGAACGGGGCCACAATTAGTGATAAGGAAAGGGTTAAAGAGAGATGGGCAAACATTTTGAGAATGTGCTAAACCGAGATTCAGTTGCAGGAAAATATATAAATGAAAATGAAAAAGTTATGATACCTTGGATGTGAAGGAAGGTTTGTTTTGTGAGGAGGAATTAGCGACAGTACTAATAGGATTGAAAAATAATAAGGCTCCAGGTGCTGATAGTGTGATAAATGGGTTTCTTAAATATGGTGGCTCTGACGTTAGAAACCACTGTATAAGAAAGGTGACGAGAGTGAGTGTCGTAATTATCGAGGCATTAGTCTGTTCTTTGTAGGTAGCAAATTATTTAGTAATATGATACTTTTTCGACTGAGAGTTGCTGTTGACAAAGTTTTAAGGGAAGAACAGTGCCGTTTTAGAAAAGGTAGAGGATGTGTCGACCAAGTTTTTACTTTTTAGGTTATTAATTGAGAAGTGCCTTCGTTGTCAAGCACCTTTCATCCTCAGTTTTATACATTATAAGCTACTGTTCGATTCTGTTGATAGAATAGCTTTAGCAAAGGTCTTATCCTTATATGGTATACCAGACAAATACATTAAACTGATTTATGCTATGTACGAGGATAATACTGCTGCGGTTAAGGTAGGAAATGAGGTTAGTAGCTGGTCTTGTATTAAATCAGGAGTTAAGCAGAGTTGTGTTCTATCCCCCTTTATATGGATCATTTTGATGGAATTTGTCTTAAGGAGTACAGGAAAGGCAATTGGAAAAACTGTCCTGGACTTAGATTATGCTGATGATTTAAGCATATTAGATGAAAGTGTGAGTAAAATGAATGAGTTTCTAGAGGTTTCACGAGTTCAGGGTGCTAGAATATGTTTGAAAATTAATGTTAAGAAGACTAAATCACTAAGGCTAGGAATAAGGGAAGATGGAAAGATAACGTTGGGTAACGAAAAGATTGATCAGGTTGGCAAATTCGCTTACTTGGTTGTATTATTAGTAACGATGGTGGAAGCAGTGAAGATGTTAAAAGTAGAATAGCCAAGGCTTATGGTGTTTTTTCACCGTTAAAAAAAGATGGAATAATAGGAAGATAAGTCTGCAAACCAAGATTTGAATATTGTAAGCTACAGCGATGACTGTGGTCAAATATGGCTCTGAAGCATGGACGCTCCGAAAAGCGAATGAAAATTTACTATATGTTTTCCAGAGAAATTGCCTACGGATTGTTTTGGGTACCCGGCTGACTGACTGTATTTCAAACAGTAGTTTGTACGAAAAATGTGGTTAATTCCCACTTCTAGGGCCATAATGAAAGAAAGGTTGAGATGGCTAGGCCACGTTCTGCGGATGAAGGATGGCAGATTTCCGAAGACTGTCCTTTTTGGCCAGCTGGGGCTAAACGGAAAGCAGGTCGTCCTCGTCTGGGGTGGGAGGATGTTATAAATAAAGATTTAAAGGAAATGGGAACTTCCTGGGAGGGTGTAAAGAGGGAGGCCTTGAATAGATTGGGCTGGAGGAGGGGCGTGCGTAGCTGTGTTGGGCTCAGGAGGCTTGGTGCTGCGGTGAGTTATTATTATTAGTAGTAGTAGTATCAGGGTGCTAGAATAGGTTTGAAAATAAATTTTAGGATGACTAGAGTCGCTAAGACTAGGAATAAGTGAAGGTGAAAACGTTATGCTGGATAACGGGAAGATTGATCAAGTGGACAGCTTCATGTACCTAGATAGTATTATTAGTAAAGATGGTGGGTGCAGTGAAGATATTAAAAGTAGAATAGTAAAGGCCCAGGGTAATTTTTCACAGTTGAAAAAAGTTTGGAAGAATAGGAAAATAAGTATGTGAACTAAGATTAGAATATTCCAGAGAAATTGCCTACAGATTGTTTTTTAGTACCCGGCTGACAGACCGTATTACAAACAGTAAATTGTACGAAATATGAGGTTCAAAACCGCTTTCTAGGGCTATATTGAGAGAAAGGTTGAGATGGCTACTGCAAGTTCTGCGGATGAAGGATGACAGACTGCCAAAGATTTTCCTTGTCAGCCAACCGTCTAGGGCCAAACATAAAGCAGGTTGTCCCCGAATGGGGTTGGAGGATGTTGTAAGGGAACATTTAAGAGAAATTGGAACTTCCTAGGAGGGTGCAAAGAGGGAGACTGGATAGATTGAAAGGGAGGAGGAGCGTGTGTGGCTGTGTCGGCCTCAGGCGGCTTGGTGCCGCAGTGAGTTGATAGTAGTTGTAGAATAGTCTATAAAATAGTTGAAAATTCCCATGAAGAAGTTTCCACAAGGACACCGAGGATTATCAGATATTGAGCATATAAGCTTTTTAATTATTTCATTCTTTTGTTATGTTTATCGTGTATCAACCAGTGCTGTCACTTACTTGAAGTACTACTTAAGTAAAATTTTCCATTACTTGTACTTGTACTTAAGTAAAAACTCTAGGATGTACTTATTACTTGATACTTAAGTAAGATTACGAAATACTTATTACTTTAAGATACTGATAATGTACTTGTTTTTCTAATACTTTACCTTTGACACGAAAATTTTTTGTGCGTGTGCTTTGGAAAACATCGCCTTTGGATTTCGAGTAAACTCAGATATAGCTTCGTGTCTTATTTTTGGATGTGAAATAAGGTATTTGTTTATGACGACGAAAAATTATAGTATGATTATCACTTGGTTTAATTTTGTTTAAAAGTTGTATAATAAAAATTGAAATTACTTCACAGTTCACTGGTCGACAGTGAGCTAACATCCCTTGTTTTGTGCTAAATGTTGCATACTGTAGTCCATTTGGGCTTATGCTTCTGACATTGGTGTTTGAGTTTTGTGATCTTGTCAACTTAACCAGATTTCTGCCATTTCATCATATTTAGGACCATATTATTGGTAAAACTACTGGAGCTATGAATCTTTACTCATCTAAATGTTGTCTGCAATCGACAAGTCTAGGGAATTCTAGCTGGATGCAATTCAGTGGTATTTTGTCAAATTCATTCCAGCAAATTCAGGTATTCAGACGAATCTGACTTCAGATTTGTCACTCCATTCATAAGTTATAGGCCCTACTGAATTAAAGGGAAACTCAACTTTCTTAAGAATTGAAACCCCCTCCCCCTCGCCCTATTTGAGATAGGGTTTGTGATACCAGAATTTGATATGAGCCCTGATCTTAGGCATCTTTGGTCTAGCTTTCATTCAGATCTGTTGCTCCATTCGCAAGTTATACTAAATTTAAACAGAAAACTAAAATTTTTTCAGCAATTAAAACCCACTCTCCCTTGTTATATTTGAGCTAGGGTCTTCTTCCTAAAACTTGATAAGTGTCATGGTCTTAGGCCTCTTTGGTTCAATTTTCATTCATATCCATCACCCCGGTCGCAAGTTACTCTGAATTAAACGAAAAACTTTTCTTTAGCAGGTAAAGCCCCCTCTCTCTTGTTCTATTTGAGCTAGGGTCTTCATCTTTCAACTTGATATGTCTCGTGGTCCTTGGCAACTATGGTTCAATGTTCATCCAAATCTGGATGAACATCCAGACACATGGCTACCCAAGACGTCCGAACATCCGGACGTCTTAAGTAGCCATGTTGGCTTATTGGATCCCAAAAAAAGAAAGAATAGCATATCATCATCCAGGCATCATCACCTATTTGAATGGTGGAAAAAATCCATCAAGATAGGTTTTTGAGATCTGTCTGTCCGTCCACCGGTCTGTGCATCGAGTATAGAGGGAGAACTGCCAGTCAGATTTGGATTAAAGTTGAACTATTTGGATTAAAATTGAGCTTAATTAGGGCGATGGGGAGGGGGCTTTAAGTGCTAAAAAAGTTGAGTTTTTCGTTTAACTCAGTTTAACTTGCGAATGAAGTAATGGATCTCAATGAAAATTAAGCCAAAGACGCCAGTCGGATTTGGATTAAAATTGAAATAATTGGATTAAAATTGAGCTTAATTAGGGCGATGGGGAGGGGGCTTTAAGATTTTAAAAAAAATTGAGTTTTTCATTTAATTCAGTGTAACTTGCGAATGGAGGGATGAATTTCGATGAAAATTGAATAAAGATGCCTAAGAGTATGATACGCATTGAGTTCTGTGACGAGACCCTAGCTCAATTAGGGCGAGGGAGAGTGGGCTTTAAGTGCTAAAAAAGTTGAGTTTTTCGTTTAACTCAGTTTAACTTGCGAATGAAGTAATGGATCTCAATGAAAATTAAGCCAAAGACGCCAAAAACCATAAGACACATGATGTTTGAAGATGAAGACCCTATCTTAATTAGGGCGAGGGGGGGGGGGTTAAGTGGTAAAAAAAAGTTGAGTTTTCCATTTAATTCAGTAAAACTTGCGAGTGGAGTGATTGATCTCAATGGAAATTGAACCAAAGATGCCTAAGACCATGAAAAACATCGATTTGGAACGAGGGGGAGTGGGTTTTAAGTGCTGAAAAAGGTCGAGCTAAAGTACTTGATACTTGATACTTAAGTAAGAATTTGGAAAGTACTTATCACTTGATACTTAAGTAAAAACAATGAGTACTTAATACTTGATACTTAAGTCAAAATTTGAGTACTTGTTGCAGCACTGGTATCAACTATGCCCATGAACATTATGTGTCAAAAGGGGACTTCTTTTGAAAATACTTCAGCAGAGACGCTATTTTTTCGGTCCGTATCATCTTTGATTTTACCAGTATGGTAAATAGGGTTTAACAAATGATTTATGTGCCCATAGATATTTAAAAAGCCCAACCCTTTAATGGAGGGGATTCAGAATTTTTTCTTTTGGGGACTGAAACGAAAAATTATATTTTTTAAGTTGCCAATTTATTTTGTTGAAGAAAAGAGGTATCCTTTACGTTGATTTTGGGGATGGGACAAACCTCCTTAACCGTCAGGATTCCGCTTGACTAGAATCTGCTTCTCCATGGTAGTAGGCGAAAAACTTAATTAGGCGTCTTTTTCTAGCTATGAGATTGCCAAAGATTTGAATATGCATTGTTATGGACTGATTTTCGGTTTCAACACATTTCTTGCTTTGATTCTGCAATCCATTTTGACAACTATTGTGGCCAGTGGAGTTGGTCTTGGTTTACCTCCAAGAGATCAAGTAAGTTTCTTGTATCTGAGCTTATCTAGTTTGACGTTTTTTTTGTTTTTTTTTTTTAACATAATATCTGTCGTTTTTTTTTCAACTAATCAAACGGTTCGCGATGATGAACTACAAATAAGGAACGACTCTTGCAAATAATAACCAAAACTCTAAAAAGGGAGTTTTGATAATACTATATAAATGAAAACGAATTGGATTTTTATGGTGGTTCCAAATAAATAAAGTTTATTTGGAACACACCAAAAGTTACAAGCTAAAGAGCAATATACCCCCAGAAAGGCGAGTGATCTTAAACTTGACGGAAATCCTATCTATACAAATCTTGAACTTTGGATTTTCCCGAGAAGGATGATGTCGGATGTGTGTTTAGTTGTGTGTTTTGTTTTCCCCAGTGGTGATAATGGCCCTATGAAATCGGGGAAAACTTCATTAGAAAGGAAAGAAACTAGAAAGTCTTTGTGCCATTTTTAAGTATCAAAAAAGATTGTTCGCTAGCAAAGTGGCGTTTTCCACCGTTTTTTGGCGCAAAACGACAGCTTTGGCCCAAAAAGCGCCAAATAGCCATAAAGTGAAATTTCTGAGATAGTCATTCGATCTAAAATTATCGAAATACTATATGATAAGTTTTCTAGTTTCAGAGGTAGTGATGCCGCGCGATTGCGCATTTGTTTCTAAAGATGCACGTAGTTCAATGATTAATATAAACACTTATTTTGAATTTTCATTTAACTAAGCTGATTCATTTGAGACTTGAAAAATTATGTATCGTGGTGTATAATTGTGCATCAGCTATCATGGAGGATGGCTTGAGGGATCTTTGTGTAGGGGGAGGGGGGTGTACTTGATGCCTCACAACTCGGGTTTTTATGCCCAAATTTCCTTACTCTCCGTGAACCTTCGAATAAATATAGAAGGAGGGTTGGGATAGGGCGGGGGTTAAAAAGTATTCCCTAATTTCCATTGTTTCTCAGGCACTACTAGATTATCTCCTGGTGGCGGAGATTACAAGCCTTACCAGGAGCTTTGTTTTCAACAGTATTTAAATGGGAATATTTCTCATTTCCGCCGAATATATGTAAAACGAATAATGAGATCTAAATAAAAGAGTTTATGACAAAAGGTGGAATAATATTTTACTTCAGTTGTAAGTGTTAAGCCCTTCTTATTGTCAAAATACAATAATCGGTCAGTTTTTGCTCTCCAAATGTGTTCTATTTCTGTTATTCTCCTCCCCATAATTATTATTCTTTTTTCAATATTATTCATCTTATTTAGTATATCACCCTTTTTTAACTTCCAGGATATCTATATATATCATAAAAACAATGAATTTAGTCGTATAGACTATTGACTTGAACCCCTATTCTCTTTGCTCTGCTTGAAGTTGACGTCAATTTAGGTTCATATAATTTGTTATCTCTCTCTCCTCCTCGGTCTTTTCTTTTTCTCTCTTTCTGTCTTCTCTTCCTTCTCTTCTATATATCTATTTACTTCTACTTCTTTTGCCGCTCTTTTTGTGTCAAGTCTCTTAATTTTTACTCTTACATGCAATAATTATTTTCCTTTTAGAAAATGATTTTTCTTTCTATTTGAAAAAAAAAATTGAATAGAATATAATATAAAAATATAAAATAGATATAAAGTTTAACTAGACCTACGTTGCCTCAGCAACGTGAAGTGTTGCGGTAACCTTTCTCCGGCTTCGCCGAATAAAGTGTTGCAAGAGCAACACTTTGGTTTTGTTTCTTTGCTATCGGTTAAACGCTGAAGTTGTCAGCCTATCGAAGCTTTTAAAACGTTATGTTCAAAGTAGGACACGATCAGTAATCACATGATCAAAGGCTATTCCTCAGCGTTGAAAAAACAACAATAACAAAAGAATATCGAAAGAAGGGACTAAATTGACTTTGCAGGCAGTTGAACTTTATCCTTTTCAATCGTAGACATCGTGACGGATGAAAACTTGGAACACTATCTTATATAATCTAGTTGGTATTATAAAGCTATCAGTAACTTTTCAGGATTAAAATACCATAGGTAACACTAATTATTACGAAACTACCTCATTGTTTTACGTGTTCGCTCGTACCCGTTGCGTAAACACTTAATTCTAGGTTACAGTGAGTATGGGTAGGCTACACCAACTAGCAAAAGTTACAAATCCCTCTTCACTGAAGATGATTGTAGCGTAACAGACGATTATTACTTACAAGTCCCCTGCATGTCTTACCACTGAAACCAAATTGGTTTTACCATCAAATACACTGGAAATGAATAATAGGTACACCAACTAGCCAAAGTTGCAAACCCCTTATTGCCAAAGATGATTATGGTCTAACAGCCGACTGTTGCTTACAAGTCCTCTACTTGTCTCACAATTGGTATTGGCCTATTTTTGGTTTCAGTATGTACCCTACTATTGAAGTTGTCAACCCCTTAAAACTTTCAAACTAGTATATCTCATGAAGGAATTTTTGTACCAAAAAATGGATGACATATACTTTGATCAGCTCATCAAGAGCTATAGATTGCCGTCGAAAAAAAAAAAATGCTATCTGTCTTAGTTCAAAAGTTGATTATTTTTTTTTTGCCGTAGGCCAACTTTTTAACGTCACCACTTAGAAAGGAGCAAAGGATAAGCTCCAATTTCTTTAGCAATGACAGAACTTTTAAAGTTTAAGAGGTACATCTGATAACATTTCTCTACCTCAATCCCAAGTCCTAAAAAACAAATGATAAACCCAGCCGAAATCACGGCAGCACTTTCGGACCCGTGGGAAAATGCCGCTTTTTTGCTTCTGTAAATTTTTCTATTTAGCACTCAAAGAAGATATATTGGCTATGGGGCCGGATAACTGCCGCGTATATTTAACACTTATAGATTTTAGTCCATCTTCAATTTGAAAGTGGCGCCTGCCTGCTTGCCTGCTAGAACGGAGCTTTCCACTCAAAAGCAGAAACATGGTTTGATGAAACGAAAGCTTGGCTGCACAACTTCAGATACTCCTCTCTGACTTGGGCTATATAACTCCACTTCACTTCGCACACCATAGGCTCTGGCGCGTGGAAAAGCAAAAACCATCCTTTTTGGCCCCAGACAAGAGTTGTGCGGAGCTTTCCAAAATGTAATGTCACATTCATCAATCCGGCCTGAGGTCCACACTTTCCGTAAAAACCGCACAGGTTAGACCCTTACCAGTTTCCAGGAATAAGCCGAGATCGGCGGCATAGAAAAAAAAAAATAAAAACAGGACAAAACCAAAGTGTTGCTCTCGCAACACAAATATAAAGTAAAATATAATGGATAAAAAAACATAATTTGAAAAAATCATTTTTATATAGAAATTGTTTTTTTTTAATAATTAATTTTTCTTTTAGTTTGTTGTATATGGAATCTACTTTTTTGTGTTGGCTGGAGTATTTACAACAATTGCAGCATACTCTTGTGGATACGGCACCTACCGGCAGAGTAGAAGTGGAGGGAATTCTGGTGTTGTAACTTAACATATGGATTTGTTTATAGTTTATTGAGTAGTTTCCTAATTGTATGTGATACAAATTTAGCCTTTTGCAAGCTGAAATTGAGCAAAACCTCGTCTTGATTGACATCATTCAACCTGTCAGCAGCAGGGCCGGCTTAGACTAGACACCCTATCATAGTCGTCGGAATATTCGAAGGCTGTCCAGTTATATTGACTGTCCAATCATAGCCATCGGTTCAAGAATGATCTGCCTACAAAAAATACTGCTGGCAGGGTAAATGATGTCAATCAAGACGAGGCTTAACTCTGTTTTAGTTTTTTTTTCTTTTTTATTGTCAAAGTAATTCGTAATGTCTTGAGCTTTTTACGTTTATAAATAAACTCACTAATAATTATCATTGCCCTGATTCTTAAAAAGAAAGAAATATTGGCATCTTAAGAGCAATTCGTCAAACTCCAGAAAAAAAGTGATCATGCTCGAAACATAGGTAAACATTTAATGCACTATTAAACTCGTAAGAATGTAAGAAAGACTCATAGGTAAACACACTTAATGTATTTCTGGCAGTATCATTGGTACATTCTATCGCGGTCAGCAAGATGTATCCTTTGACACTTTTCTCTGTTCCTCTTTTGTTGTCGATTTAGCTAATTTGGTAAATGAATGGCTTAGTTATTGTCTCGGGTGATATTTTTTTCTTTATAGCGAGTGATTTATATTTAGAGTGGTTATAAAAAACTTAGATCTTTAGTTAATGCTACGTTAAAGAAGAGATTTAAGAAAGGATCAAATTTTTTTTTTATTGCGAGCGTTTTAGCATAGTATGTGTAGAAATCTCTAGTCGTAAAAGGTTCATTTCTTGTTTGAAGCATGGAATATTAATGTGTATTGCGCCATCTCGAACATTTCTGAATTTTGGACAAGGTCGCCGGGGTGAATGTATGTAGCAGTAGGAATAGTAATCTATTATCCCCCAAAAACAGAGACTAAATCAGTTGGTAGCATACCAAAATGGTCTTAAAACGTTAATTCAAAATAAAATAGCTTAGAATTGGGTAGTTGTTTTTACCTTATTTTTTTCTGAAAGAACATTCCATGTTGCCCTTTTCAATCGCTTTTTTTCTTCCTTTAAACATCAATTTTAAAGCCAAATTGCCTCGTAATATTCAGTATACCAAGGGACAATGTTGCTTTTTGCTCCTTAGAGCCAATTTCTCTGTTGCTACATGCATTTTGTTTCCTGTCTATCTTTGTGTATTTGAAATAGCAAAGAACTGGCCTTCTAAAAAGACATAGTTACTGAAATGTCGATTTAACCCCATCTGCGCCAGCAGTGGCTCTGGAGGATCTTTTTCAATTTTTTTGCGGATGAACTACGACAGATTGCCAAAGATTGTCCTTTTTGGCGAACCATCTAGGGCCAAACAAAAAACATGTCGTCCTCGAACGGGGTGTGAAGCGGTCATAAGAAAGGATTTAAAGCAAATTGGGACTTCTTGGGAAGAAGCTATTAAAGGGTTTAAAGAGGGAAGCTTTGAATAGATTGGGATGATGGAGCATGTGCGATTGTGTTGCCCTTAAGTGGCTTGGTGCTTGAGTGAGTTGTTAGTAGCAATAGTACTCTTATCCGTGGCACAAAATGTATCCCTCGTCAATTTTTAGTGTCTGAAGATTGTTTTTTATTTTCTCTTACTGGTTCTTTGCATGGTTAAAAAAGATGATTCATATCGATTGACAGCTTGGTTTTTCAGGTGGATTTAAGCTGTTTTATCCTCTTTAGAATGGTTTATCCCCATCAACGGTGCAATAGTATGTTTAAAATATCTGTCGTTCTTTAATCAGCTGTAGTTCAGTTTGTTTTATATTCATTGCTTTACATAAACATGGCTGTGCTTTTTTTTTCATTTTTCTTAAACGATTTTTCCCATTGCGCACACTATAAAAACCTAGTACTTCTATGTTTCCCTCGAATATTTAGTGTCTTTTCAAGCTTGTAAAATGTGCTCCTCTGGTATCTTTATATTAGCAAACGATTATTATCGATACAATAGTATTAATTGCTTGTTCAAGGTCGTTCAGATATAACTAGGCCTTTGCGAAAAACTCTACTCAAATCTTGCATTTAGACCCGACTTTCTTGTTACCTTTCTCTCACTACCTGCTGTCCCAACTTTTGGCCTTTGTTTTGATTTGCTATTTTAACTTATGCCGTCCAACAAAGAATCCCTGGACAAACCTGTGACCATTGGCAACGGAAATTTATTACCTCCTTAAGAGTACAGAACGCTTGTCACTTATCTCTTTTTTAACTGCTTTAAACTTATGAGGACTCTCTTTGAACTTAATATCCACTAGTTTTACTTCATTATCACTGCCATGTAGGGACGCATATCATCGTGAAGTATTTAAGATTGGTTGAAATATTTGTATTTTTGAGAGGTGTGCATATTTAACTCTTTCAATGACTTAAACAGTAGTAGGCTCCATTTACTGTTTATCTGTCGACTAAAGGGTCCATTAACATAGAATAATTTTATCTCCCCCCCCAAAAAAAAACAACACACACACAAAACTACAAAGGGTCTTTCCTGATTCAGAACTCCATATTTAAATGGTAGAATGGAGTCACATTAGTGTTGAAACTTGTTTCGAATAATATTTAGACCACCTCAACGCTGTTTTCGAAATTTCCAATAATTTTTTCTTTTATATGTTGGCTATTGCTAATTATCTCTAGACAATCTGGTATTTTTAGGTTCACCGTTAAACTTGGGTGTCAGGGATACCTAAAGCTTGGCATAGTGTTATGTTCTTTCTTAAATTATTTGCTCCAGAATATTTTTGGGAGGGCTAAGTATTTTTGGATTCTGATCTTATGGGAGTAATTTGCACTGAATCTGCAGGTTCGACATTTTTCTGCATACTATATTATGCACTCAAACTCATATCTCACTGATTCCTCTCGATAGGTACTAATCTGCAGGTTTTGAGTGGACAGGGCATTAAGCAAAGCTTGTTACAAGATATACAGTACGACCTTGCTCCCTTTAAGCCGCTACCGGGGAGTTAGGAGCAAAGGCCGGCTTATGCTGATACAATTCGTGTACATTTCACAAGAGACCGAATGTCTTTTTTCTTATTTGCACAAGTTTTCAAAAGTCTTGTTAATCCTGTGAAGTATTTAAAAATAAATAGTTAAACCTTGTTGTTCTTCTCATTCTCCTTTATTCTTCCCGTTCTCTTTTCTTTTTCATCGTTTTTCTTTTGTTCCTTCCCATGTAATGGCTAATTATTTTTAAGTATCCCAATGACTATCCAGGCTCTTGATAAAGATTTACTGAAAGCCAAATTCATTTTGTGACATACATTCAGCAAAAATAGAAATTCACCAAAAAGATTCACCAAATAGATTTGCAATCCCTGATCATATGATAACAATATCCTCCGGTAAAGGATTACCAAAAGTGCAATTAAGATAGTCCAAATCCAATTTTGATTTCACTGGAATATTATTTCGCTAATCTACATAGTTAGCGGAACGCTAGATTTTTGAAATCAAGATTGTCAGTATTTATTCCAAAGTATTAATGGAAGTTTAATTTTTCATTTGTGAAGCTTGTGTTATTGTGTTTGTTATGTTTATTTTTTGCACAATAAACCTATTAAACGAATTTTGTTCTTATATGTAGCAGTAGGTACGGTATTAAAAATATATTATACAACAATACAGTATTTTAATCCAGTCAAAAAAAGGTTATTATATAATAAAGACGAAATAAGACTGAACATAACTTGCAATTATCTCAGACATCCTCAAAGGGCGTGTTCCAATTTGGGACCATCAGCCTTAAAACTGGGGATCGGAGAATCTGAGCTGGGTAGCACTAGAATAGCGAGGCAGCTTGTGTTCAAGCTTTAAGGAAATATTAACCGTTACTTTAAGAAAAGTAGGCCATGAAAAGCTGGTTGCTAACAAGCAGCAGTTCAATAGTCTAGATAGAAGTATATTGAAAAATAAAATTTGATTTCGTTTGACCAATGATCAAACCGTCAGAACAGTAGAATTGTCTCTGAGAGACTAGCCTCAAAACATAGCAAATATAAGCATCATCAAGGGAATACTCATTGAAAAAAGCCAAAGAAATGGATTTCTCTCGTAAATACTGCCAGAAGTCTTACCAGTGTGGAAAAGGGGACCTGCGAGTGCTGTGTTTGAAAACATGCTCGGTTAGTCTTTGTGGAGCTGTATGGCAAGATCAGCCGCCTAACTCCTGCAAATCTTGAATAACATATCAAACAGTTCGTGATAACGCACTGTAGTAAGGAGCAACCCGGCTCAATAGTAACCGAAAATTAAAAAACTAATTTGATACCAACAGTTACATCAAAAGAATCGCATTTTTATGCTGATTCTAAAGATATAAGTTTCATTAAGTTTAGTTTTACCCATCAAAAGTTACCAGCCTCAGAAAATTTGCCTTATTTTAGAAAATAGGGGGAAACACCCCCTAAAATTCAAAGAATCTTAACGGAAGTCACACCATCAGATTCGGCATATCAGAGGACCCTACTGTAGAATTTTAAAGCTCCTATCTACAAAAATGTTGAATTTTGTATTTTTTCCCAGAAGACCTATCATGGATGTGTTTTTTTTTTCCAGGGGTGATCGTATCGTCCCAGTGGTCCTAGAATATCGTGAGAGGGTTCATTCTAAAGAAAATTGAAAGTTCTAGTGCCCTTTTTAGCGACCAAAAAACCGGAAGGCACCTAGGCCCCCTCCCACGCTCACTTTTTCCCAAAGTCACTGGAACAAAATCTTGAGATAGCCATTTTGTTCAGCATACTCGAAAAACCTAATAATTATGTCTTTCGGGACGACCTAATCCCCCACAGTCCCCGGGGGAGGGGCTGCAAGTCACAAACTTTGACCATTGTTTACGTATAGTAATGGTTACTGGAACCTGTACATACGTTTTCAGGGGGACTTTTTCACGTCAGGCGAGGGGGGAGGTTGGGGAGGGAATGGGTTACGTGTGAGGATCTTTCCATGGAGGAATTTATCACGAGGGAAGAAAATTTCCATGAAGGTGCCGCAGGATTCTCTAGCATTATTAAAAAAAAAAAAAAAATGAGAAACTAAATAAAAATAAGTTTTTTCAGGTGGAAGTAAGGAGCAGCATTAGAGAACCTAAAACGAACAGAAATTATTACGTATAGAAGGGGGGTCGCCTCCTCCGCAATACCTCACTCTTTACGCTAAAGTATTTTTAATAATTTCAACTATTTGTTCTACGGACTTTGTGATCCAGGGGTCATTCTTAAAGAATTGGGACCGAATTGAATCTTTAATGTATAGAGCGAGGTATCGACGAGGGGGAGAACCACCTCACGTATGTAATAAAAATATACAATTATAGAACTTCGTTACGTAAGTTAATTCATAAGTTACATATATTTATTACTAATAAAATCGTCCGTAAAAAAATAAAAAGTTCTAGTTGTCTTTTTAAGTAACCAAAAATTGGAGTGCAACTAGGCCTCCTCCCCCATCCTTTTTCTATCAAAATTGTCCGATCAAAACTATGAGAAAGCCATTTAGCCAAAAAAAAATATAAAATTTGTAAATATCGTTTTAATTATTCTTGTGCGGTGAGCCAAAATCAAAACATGCATTAATTAAAAAACGTTCAGAGATTAAATAAGAAAAAATAATTTTTTTAACTGCAAGTAAGGAGCGACACCAGAACTTAAAACGAACAGAAATTATTCTGCATTTTTATTTAATTAATTATAATAGGATTATCAGCTTCCACAACAAGGTCATCAGCATAAGTAAATTGTTAATTTATTCAGGTGCTCAAGCCAGCTAGCACCAAGACACTTCCTAGGATCATCAGAACGAACCAAAAAAAGAAGAGCCGATAGTGCACGCGAACGACATTTACCGAAGAAAAGGGGGGTCTATTCTTAGAACCACAACAAATAACACAGCTCTGTCGTGTCAACAAAAAAAGCAGTTGTAAGTATGGTGGGGGAACACCACGATTCTTTAGAATAACAAAAGAGGACAGTGCTACCCCGCAAAAAAGTGATTTGCCTTATTCCAGGGGGGAGGGGAGGTTGCAAGTTTCCGGCTTAAGTTCTTTAACAATGGTGGTTTCAATTATGACTTGCAGTTTTTTTTTTGTTGATAACTCGACACAGCTGAAGTATATTGCTGCATCCCTTGTTGGGTATGGTGGCAAAGGGGTAATCGCTAGAGTCAAAATTTACCACCCATTCTTCGTGGGGGAATGGCCAGTCAAAGGGTCTTACTTCAATCTCATATAGC
The DNA here is from genome assembly GCF_032884065.1 of Artemia franciscana. Taxonomy (NCBI): domain Eukaryota; kingdom Metazoa; phylum Arthropoda; class Branchiopoda; order Anostraca; family Artemiidae; genus Artemia; species Artemia franciscana. Next base: position 47,974,570 of record NC_088864.1, on the reverse strand, counting down.
GTTCCCTTTCTTGGAACATCATATGTATTCTGTATATTTAATATAGTTTCTGTTCCCGCAGATGATTTCTCTATTTAATCTTTATGTTTTTCAAGTTTTTTGATAAACTACTAAAAGATTCATCAAGAGGCATATATGTATACATTGATTTTATATCAAAACTAAATAGCCTAGATTCATTTGATATTTCGATATTTATAAGTTTGTTTTTAAGAATTCAGGGGTTTTATATAAGAATCTTGGAGATATAATAAAGGTTTAAGCGTGTTTGCTATCTGTTTTCCGATCTTTTCCATTGGTGAATCACTTTTCGATACTATAGGTCTCAGAGGAATATCTATTTTATGAATTTTTGCCCCCTGTCATACACGGAACAGTTTCTGTTCGATTTTGGTTTTGGTGTCGCTCCTAACTTTCGTTTAGCAGGGCTTTTTTGTTTTATTTAATTCCTTAATATTGGTAGCAATATCCGTTGTAAAAAATAATTGTTGAGCGTTTGCGTTATCATTGTCGTTGGAAGCATGAAATACCTTGGTAATCTTTAGCTGGCTTTTAAACGTAAATACTTTAAAAACTATATCTCTTATCTTTAGCAATGTTAAACGATTTTGAGGTATTTAGCTTTTAGTTTTGAGAAAAAGGGATGTATATGGTCAAATAACATCTCCTATCCTTAGCAGTGTTAGATGACTTCGAGATGGAGGAAGGTGGGAGGAAGAAGGCTCCATAAATGTACACTCAATAGGGCTTAATGGAGTTTCCACACGTCCCATAAGCTATTAACCTTCTCCCAGTAATGGGTTAAATTGCATAGTGACACAAAATACTATCGTTGAAGGATCCTCTATAGGAGGACAACTGCGCAGGGCGTAAGGTCTAGTTCTATGGACAACAGCCTCTGCAAAGGGCTGCCAGGACACTTTCGGGGCACCTGGAAGACTGGGGACCTTGCGGTCGACTCTATTCCCACTTGAAGAGTAGCACCCCTCTTGGAAATTATAGCCTGGTAAACGACACAGCATTGGCACGGAATTCTGATTGACGGATAATTCTTCAGAGCTTAGTCTGTTTTGACCGGTGTTTTCGGGCTGAAAAACCTCTTCCTAGCTAATGTATCTACTATGGCTTGCCTTTCCGTAGTAGCATAGTATTTGTAGGCATGAATATATAATGAGTCGGAGGCAATAGGCTTGGGACTGTCTGTGTAAGATATCGACTCTTGTTGATAGAAGATCATCACCAAGTGCTAAAATCATGTTTTGACCAAGATGGGCTCAGGATAGAACAAAGCCCCCATTCATACTGGAAGTCCCAGGGACTTCTTGCTGTCAGGTTCTAAGCCAGCTTAAGTGCTTTGGTGTAGACTTGAGAAGATCTGTTGATCCCCATCCTGTAGCGGTATCCGGGATCATTGCTTTTCCTGAGGTCAAAATAATTTCAATAATTTAAAGAACATGAAAATTGGAACTTGAAATGTTACGACGTTAAAAAAGGACTATCGTATCGACATTTTGACTGACGAATTCAGATGATTCAAACTGGACTTATTAGGAGTTTCAAAAACTCATATTCCAGGGGCCGGAAGCATGAAATTAGGTAATATAGAATTTTTTTACTCAAGCAGGAAGGATGGGGTACATAGACAGGGAGTAGGGCTCCTGAGGAATATTATTGGAAGCTGCTAAGTTTTGTTTAGGCTGAGAAGGTATTAACCATAGAATACTAATTGCTCATTTTATGACCAAAAAGTTCGGGGTATCAGTACATGCTCCTGTTGAACCGACTGACGGAGATATTAATGACTCAGATGAATTTTACTTTCAGTTACAGAAGCAAATAGACAGGGTCTCAGGTAGAAATACGGTGTTTTTATTAGGATATTTTAACGCTCAGGCTGGTAAAAATAGGGATAGGTGTTATCCCAGCCTAGGTAAATTTGGTGTAGGAAAAGAAAACAGTAATGGCAATAGACCTTTGAAATCTTGTGGGTATAAGAATCTAGTTATAACGAATACGGCGTTTGGTCATAATGTGGCCCATAAGTTGACATGATATTTACGTGATGGCAAGGGAGCAAACCTCATTTATTATGTTATAATAAACCGAAGACTGGCCAGATTAGTACAAGATCAAATAAAAAAAAAAGAAATTTTTTTAAAACTGAAAGTTAGGAGCGACATTGAAACTCAAAACGGACAGAAATTATTCCGTATATGAAGGAGGGGCTGTCCCCTCCTCAACGTCCCCCTCTTTACGCTAAAGTTTTTAATTGTTTTAAAAAGTAGAGCTGTGACAAAGAGTCAAACTTTAGCGTATAGAGCGGGACGTTGAGGAGGGGACAACCCCTTTCATATACAAAATAATTTCTGTTCGTTTTGTGTTTAAATGTCGCTCTTTACTTTCAGTTGGAAAAATTTGTTTTATTTATTTAATTTCTGAACGTTTTTGAATTAATGTCTGGTTTGATTTTGGCTCACCGGATATGAATAATTAAAACAAATGCATATAATTTTTTTTTGGCTAAATGGATTTCTCATAGTTTTGACTTGACGATTTTGATAAGAAAAAGGTGGGGGAGGAGGCCTAGCTGCCCTCCAATTTTGGGTTACTTGAAAATGCAACTAACCAAGCAACTTTACCAAGGTAAAGACCCTATTCCGATAATTGAAAACTCCGGTGTCTACAAAATTCCTTGCTCTCTGATCTTTGCTACATCGGAAGAACTAATCAACGACTTACGGATAGATTAACTCAGCACTCTACCTCAATTAATAACACCCTTAAAAAGTGAAAAAAAATTGACTTTGCCCTCTCAGAACACATATTTAATAATCCAGACAATGCTGCTTTATTTAACCAAGTTAGCCTAATTTTGAATTTTCCAACACTACAGAGAAGCTGTTGAAATTTATAAATACAAGCATTTAGGTCTAGCTTTGAACAGAGATTCATGTGATTTAAGAATAAATGAGTCGTATTTCGGTTTTCTCAAAAGAGTGGCCGATACTTTAGTAATCCCTGAAATAAACGTTGGACTATTTCCCCAATCACAAAATCAAACACATCATCAACCCCTTACATCACAAAGGGTATCTGCAAGAAATGCAATGGTTTAAATCAGAAATCAGGTGACCTAGTTCTCCAATTTCTTCAATTACTGCTTCGTTTGTTTGAGTGAATGAACTTTTTCTTTTATTTCTCAGTTGTTCGTTAGTATTCATCGTTGGCAGTTCAATTTTGTTTGGATTTTGTTCAAATCGCGGATATTGGCTAATAGCTCACTTTATTGTTTGTTAAGTATTTGCTTTTAATTCTTTTAACTTTTGGTCTTTTATTGAATTTTATTTAGTTTTCTGGCGTTTTTTTCCCACTGGCTTTGTTGCACTTTCCGCGCTTGTCTTTTGGTTTTTGTTTTTTCCTTGATCATATTATTTTGTTCGCGCTGAAGAAGAGAGGCGGTTGTTCTCTCGAAATATTCGCTTTCTGTGTTTTCTTCAGTATTTTCATTTGGCCTTTAAAACCCCAGTTTGGATTGTTTTCTTTCTTTAAGTAAAATATTGTACTAGCATGTTAATGAATTGAGAGGGAGAAGTCAATCCGGATTTATCTCAGTTAAAGATAAGAACGGGGCCACAATTAGTCATAAGGAAAGAATTAAAGAAAGATGGGCGCAACATTTTGAGAATGTCCTAAACCGAGATACAGTTGCATAAAAAGATATAATGGAAAAGTTTGTGATACCTTGGATGTGAAGGAAGATTTGTTTTGTGAGGAAGAATTAGCGACAGTGCTAAAAGTAAAACTAGAAAATAGTAAGGCCCAAGGTGCTGATAGTGTGGTACATGAGTCTCTTAAATATGGTAGCTCTGAGGTTAGAAATAAGTTACTGAAGATGATGAATATGACTTTTGAAAAAGGGGAAGTACCTAACAATTTTAAGAAAACCTCAATCCACTATATAAGAAAGGTGATAAGAGTGAGTGTCGTAATTATCAAGGCATTAATCCGGTCTCTGTAGGTTGCAAATTACTAAGTAATATGATACTTTTTATACTGAGAGATGCTGTAGACAAAGTTTTAAGAGAAGAACAGTGAGGTCTTAGAAAATGTAGAGGATGTGTCGACCAAATTTTCACTTTTAGGTTAATAATTGAGAAGTGCCTTATTTTTCAAACATCCTTACTCCTCAGTTTTATAGATTATAAGCAAGCATTCGATTCTGTTGACAGAAGAGCTTTGGCAAAGGTCTTATCTTGGTATGGTGTACTAGACAAATACATTAATGTGATTAGTGGTATGTACGAGAATAACGCTGCTGCGGTTAAGGTAGGAAATGAGGTTAGCAGCTGGTTTCGTATTAATTCAGGAGTTAAGCAGGATTTTGTTCTATCTTCCTTTATTTGGATCATTTTGATGGACTTTGTCTTAAGGAGCACAAGAAAGTCAATGGAAGACCACGGAATCAAATGGGGAGGAAAAACTTTTCTGGACTTAGATTATGCTGATGATTTAAGCATCTCAGTTGAAAGAGTGAGCAAAATGAATGAACTTTTAGAGGTATTGCGAGTTCATGGTGTTGAAATTGGTTCGAAAACTGATGTTAGGAAGACTAAGTCACTAAGGCTGGGAATAAGTGAAGAGGATTTGAATAGATTGGGATGGAGGAGGAGTGTGCTTAGCTGTGTTGGCTCCAGGTGGCTTGGTGACGTGGTGATTATTTAGTAATAGTAGTAGTATTTGGCACACCATATTTTCTTGAGCAGACTGATCCTTTCGGAAAGAACTTACAATAGGCTACATTTGCGGTGTGATATTTCCATTAGTTTTAAGTTCTGCTAAATCATTTCTTAATTTTGCTACGTGCAACTCAGTTGGGTCTGTGTTAACTTTTTTATGTTGAGATATCCTTTAGAATTGTTACTATTTTACAATCACAATTATCTTTTTCTAGAACTACTACACTATTGCTTTTATCAGCTTTCGTTATTATTAGAGAATTTTTTTTTATCTTTTAAAATCTGTATATCCTTTCTTTTAAATATGTATAAAATTTTCAAAATATTCCCAAACCGTAGTCTTAGATCATCTACTTTATTAATATTTTTTGAAAACCCTTTTTAAAAACTTATGAATCCCTATGTAGCCCGTCCTTCCAACCTGAGAAAACAAACTCACGCTTCCTAACCTGGGGATATGAGTTTCTGAAACTCCTAATAAGTTCAGTTCAAATGGTCTGAATTCGTCAGTCAAAATGTCGATACGATAGTCTTTTTTTAACGTCGTAACATTCCAAGTTCCCATTTTCATGTTGTTTAAATCATTGAAATTATTTTGGCCTCAGGAAAAGCAATGATCCCGGATACCGGTGCAGGATGGGGATCAACAAATCTTCTCAAGTCTACACCGAAGCATTTAAGCCGGCTTAGAACCGGACAGCAAGAAGCCCCTTGCACCTCCAGTATGAATGGAGGCTTTGTTCAATCCTGGGTCTATTTTGGTCACAACATGGTTTTCAACACTTGGCGATGCTCTTCTATCAACAAGAGTCGATATTTTGGACAGACAGTCCCAAGCCTATTGCTTCCGACTCATTGTATATTCATGCCTACAAATATTATGCTACTACAGAGAGGCAACCCATAGTAGATATATTAGCTAGAAGAGGTTTTTCAGCCTGAAAACTCCCATCAAAACAGACAAAACCCAGAAGAATTATCCCTTAATCAGAATTCCGTGCAAATGCTGTGTCGTTTACTAGGCCATAATCTTCTAGAGGGGCGCTACTCTTCAAGTGGGAATAGAGTTGACCGCAAGGACCCAGTCTTGAAGGTACCCTGAAAGTGTCGAGGCAGCCCTTTGCAGAGGCTGTTGTCCATAGAACTAGATCTTACGCCCTGCCACATTTATCCTCCTATAGCGGATCCTCCCACTATGGTGTTTTGCATCACTATACAACTTAATCTATCTAGATTAAATTTGATTTATCTAGTTATAGTTCTGTTTTTAGATGTAGAGGATGTATTCACATCCACTTTCGAAGGTTTAAAGCAAGAAAATCCAATCTTGAACTGATATATTTTAGGGATTAAAAGAACCTTAAATATCAGGAAAAAATCGACGATGGTATTTTGATAGCCTGGGTGAAAAGAGCGTCCTTTGATTCAACTAAATCCTCTTTGCCTAAGTCATAGCTCAACGTCTACTTGTTTTTCTTCACTACTGCCTTTTGAAACGCCCTTTTCATTTCCCAGCAACACGCAGTGTCTTTTTACCAAATCCAATCTAAGGGTAGCAAAAATAGGTACAAGATGGGGGAGGGGTGCCAACTAATAACTTTCATTTCTTAAAAGGGCTCTAGAGCTGTCAATTTTGAACCGAAGTATGACCGTTACAATACATTTTGTGTCTATTAAGATCTCTTTCGTAGAGAACCAAATTAAAGAAAAACCAATAACAAGAATATTTAGCACCTCGCCTCAGCATTGACTTTGAATTCCCCGAATCCCCACCACTTCCTCTTTATTCAATGCCACCAGAAGTTCCCAGTACCAGGCTCCGATCAGTTCCCAAGCTCTGGGAAATAGGATATTTTCATAACCTAGATGAAAAGGGCGTCCTTTGATTCGACTCACTGTCCAAATCATAGCTCAATGTCCACTTGCATTCCTTTACTACTGCCTTTTGATACGCCATTTTGATTGCCTAGCAAAACGCAGTGTCTTTTTACCAAATCCAATCGAGGATCAGCAAAAAAAGGCACAGGGGGGGATGCCGACCGATCAATTTCATTTCTAGATAGGGTACTACAGCTATTAATTTTGAATCTAAGTACAGTCGTTATAATATTTTTTTTTTGTTTATCAAGATCTCTTTCGTAAAGAACTAAATTCAAGTAAACTAACATACCTTTTTCTTCGGAGATACTATATAGAAGGATTGCTTGTAATTATTCCTTTTGTTATTAAATATTAACTTTGCAGAAAAAATAGCAGCGGAAAGAGCTAAAAAAAAAAACAATTTTCTAAAAGAAACCTCTCTTTTAATCCACGTTCAGTACATAAATATGTGTGACTTGGTAGCCCCTGAAGTACAACGCGGGTATCCCTTACAAGTAGTTAGAAGCGGTTAGAAGTCAGTTGCATGTAACATGATTAGTTTCTCATTGGACGGATGAGGATATTGTAATGATTAGTTTTAGGTACCACTTTATAATATGTTTCGTCATATCTGTCAACTCTGTATCACCGAAATCGTAAGTCTATTAATAGCACATTGTTCTAGGCTAAGTGTGCAATATTTTCAAAGAAAGAATCATGAAGCAAGATATATATATATATATATATATATATATATATATATATATATATATATATATATATATATATATATATATATATATATATATTATATATATATATATATATATATATATATATATATATATATATATATATATATATATATATATACTAGCTGTTGGGGTGGTGCTTCGCGCCACCCCAACACCTAGTTGGTGGGACGCTTCACGCCCCCCCAAGCCCCCCCGCGCGCGTAAGTCGTTACGCGCCATATTAGTTACGCGCCATTGTAGTTTTGTCCCTGTGCCCACCTGTGAATAGAGATATATATATATATATATATATATATATATATATATATATATATATATATATATGTTTTTAACTACGTAAAACATGCGAATATACAACATTCTTCGCTGTCCCACTGTCTGTGCATATAAATAGATTGTCAGGTTTACTGACTCTTGAACATGCAACATATAATTGTCCATGGGAAAAACAATCCGTATTCAGATCTATACCTCATTATTCTAATGATGTATCCCTGTGTCCCGGTTGTCGTTTATATTCCCTGTGTCCCGGTCGTCATTTGTGTCCCGGTATCCCAGTTTGTAATTTCTCTTTGAGTGTCCCGGTCGTCATTTATATTCCCTTTGTCCCGGTGTCCCGGTCTGTAATTTCTATTCGAACAATCCCTGTGTCCCGGTCGTCATTTATATATCCCGCCTGTGCCTCCGGCGTCCCCGTTGTAGTTGTGTCCCTATGTCTTGGTCGTCATTTATAGGCCTATTCCCTGTGTCCCGGTCGTGATTTGTGTCCGGGTGTCCCAGTCTGTAATTTTTCTTTGAGGTTCCCGGTCGTCATTTATATTCCCTGTGTCCCGGTCGTCATTTGTGTCCCGGTGTCCCGGTATGTAATTTCATCAGTTGACAAACATGACGTCAGTCGACAAACAACTTCATGACGCATACAGCTCAATCCTTATAATGACGTCAGTCGACACACAAACATGACGTCACTCGACGCACACACACACACACAGACAGACAACTTATTTTTATATATATACTAGCTGTTGGGGTGGCGCTTCGCGCCACCCCAACACCTAGTTGGTGGGGGCGCTTCGCGCCCCCCCAAGCCCCCCCGCGCGCGTAAGTCGTTACGCGCCATAATAGTTACGCGCCATTGTAGTTGTGTCCCTATGTCCCACCTGTGAATATAGATAGATATATATATATATATATATATATATATATATATATATATATATATATATATATATATATATATATATATATATATATATATATATATGGTTTTAACTACGTAAAACTTGCGAATATACAACATTCTTTGCTGTCCCATTGTCTTTGCATATAAATAGATTGTCAGGTTTACCGACTCTTGAACATGCAACATATAATGGTCCATGGGAAAACAATCCGTATTCAGATCTATACCTCATGATTCTAATGATTGCCCTTGAGCTTTGTTGATGGTGATTGCTAATCGACCATTCCCTGTCCCGGTGTCCCGGTCGTCATTTATATCCCCCTGTTTCCCCCGGTGTCCCCGTTGTAGTTGTGTCCCTGTGTCCCGGTCGTCATTTATATTCCCTGTGTCCCGGTCGTCATTTGTATCCCGGTGTCCCGGTCTGTATATACATTCGTTTTTTAGTTTTGTTTTTCTCCTTTATTTTTTTCCTTTTTTTTTCTTTTTTAGTTTATTTAGATTTTTAGATTTTTAGTTTTTTTATTAGTTTTTAGTTTTTTTTTATTTTTAGTTTTTTTGTAGTTTTTACCTTCTTTTTAGTTTTGTTAGTTTTTTTTTTTACTTATGTCCTGGTCGTCATTTATACTCCCTGTGTCCCGGTGCTTTGTTGATTGCTAATCGAACATTCCTTTTGTCTCGTCATTTATTTTTTTCTTTTTTAGTTCTTTTAGTTTTTACCTTTTTTAGTTTTTTTTAGTTTTTTAGATGAAAATTTTTTTTAGTTTTTTCCTTTTTTTCTTTTTAGTTTTTTATTGGTTTTTACCTTTATTTTAGCTTATTTTTCAGTTTTTTCCTTTTTTTTATTTTTTTTTATTTTTTATTTTTTTTAGTTTTTTACCTTTTTTTAGTTTTTTTATTTTTTTTTAGTTTTTTAGCTTTTTTACTTTTTTTATTAGTTTTTAGTTTTTTTTGTAGTTTTTGCCTTTTTTTAGTTTTTTCAGTTTTTTTTTTAGTTTTTTATTGGTTTTTACCTTTATTTTAGCTTATTTTTCAGTTTTTTCCTTTTTTTTTAGTTTTTTTTAGTTTTTAGTTTTTTTAGTTTTTTACCTTTTTTTAGTTTTTTTAGTTTTTTTAGTTTTTTAGCTTTTTTATTTTTTTTATTAGTTTTTAGTTTTTTTTGTAGTTTTTGCCTTTTTTTAGTTTTTTTAGTTTTTTAGCTTTTTTATGTTTTTTATTAGTTTGACGTCACCTGATCCAGTTTTTTCAGGTGACGTCACCTGATCCATCCACAGACAGACAACTTATTTTTATATATATAGATATATGGATATATATATATATATATATATATATATATATATATATATATATATATATATATATATATATATCTATATATATAAAAATAAGTTGTCTGTGTGTGGATCTGTGGATGGATCAGGTGACGTCATGGAAAAAACTAAAAAAAGGCAAAAACTACAAAAAAACTAAAAACTAATAAAAAAAAATAAAAAGGCTAAAAAACTAAAAAAACTAAAAAAAACTAAAAAAAGGTAAAAAACTAAAAAAAACTAAAAACTAAAAAAAAAACTAAAAAAAAGGAAAAAACTGAAAAATAGAAGAGAAAAAGAAAACTAATAAAATTTTAGGCTAAAAAAGGTAAAAAACTAAAAACTAAAAAAAAAACTGAAAAAACTAAAAAAAGGCAAAAACTACAAAAAAACTAAAAACTAATAAAAAAAAATAAAAAGGCTAAAAAACTAAAAAAACTAAAAAAAAAAGAAAAAAAAGAAAAAAACTAAAAAAAATTTTCATCTAAAAAACTAAAAAAAACTAAAAAAGGTAAGAACTAAAAAATAAAAAAATAAATGACGACACTCAAAGAGAAAGCGACCGGGACAAAAGGAATGTTCGATTAGCAATCAACAAAGCACCGGGACACGGAGTATAAATGACGACCAGGACATAAGTAAAAAAAAAACTAAAAAAACTAAAAAGAAGGTAAAAACTACAAAAAAACTAAAAAGAAAAAAAAACCTAAAAACTAAAAAAAACTAAAAAATCTAAAAATCTAAATAAACTAAAAAAGAAAAAAAATAAAAAAGGAAAAAAATAAAGGAGAAAAACAAAACTAAAAAACGAATGTATATACAGACCGGGACACCGGGATACAAATGACGACCGGGACACAGGGAATATAAATGACCATACATAAGCCATAATGATCAGGACATAAGTAAAAAATATAAATGACGACCGGGACACAGGGACACAACTACAACGGGGACGCCGGGGGGCACAGGGGGATATAAATGACGACCGGGACACCGGGACAGGGAATGGTCGATTAGCAATCACCATCAACAAAGCTCAAGGGCAATCATTAGAATCATGAGGTATAGATCTGAATACGGATTGTTTTCCCATGGACCATTATATGTTGCATGTTCAAGAGTCGGTAAACCTGACAATCTATTTATATGCACAGACAATGGGACAGCAAAGAATGTTGTATATTCGCAAGTTTTACGTAGTTAAAAACATATATATAATATATCTATCTATATTCACAGGTGGGACATAGGGACACAACTACAATGGCGCGTAACTAATATGGCGCGTAACGACTTACGCGCGCGGGGGGGCTTGGGGGGGCGCGAAGCGCCCCCACCAACCAGGTATGACGACACTCAAAGAGAAAGCGACCGGGACAAAAGGAATGTTCGATTAGCAATCAACAAAGCACCGGGACACAGGGAGTATAAATGACGACCAGGACATAAGTAAAAAAAAAAACTAAAAAAACTAAAAAGAAGGTAAAAACTACAAAAAAACTAAAAAGAAAAAAAAAACTAAAAACTAATAAAAAAACTAAAAAATCTAAAAATCTAAATAAACTAAAAAAGAAAAAAAATAAAAAAGGAAAAAAATAAAGGAGAAAAACAAAACTAAAAAACGAATGTATATACAGACCGGGACACCGGGATACAAATGACGACCGGGACACAGGGAATATAAATGACCATACATAAGCCATAATGACCAGGACATAAGTAAAAAAATATAAATGACGACCGGGACACAGGGACACAACTACAACGGGGACGCCGGGGGGCACAGGGGGATATAAATGACGACCGGGACACCGGGACAGGGAATGTTCGATTAGCAATCACCATCAACAAAGCTCAAGGGTAATCATTAGAATCATGAGGTATAGATCTGAATACGGATTGTTTTCCCATGGACCATTATATGTTGCATGTTCAAGAGTCGGTAAACCTGACAATCTATTTATATGCACAGACAATGGGACAGCAAAGAATGTTGTATATTCGCAAGTTTTACGTAGTTAAAAACATATATATAATATATCTATCTATATTCACAGGTGGGACATAGGGACACAACTACAATGGCGCGTAACTAATATGGCGCGTAACGACTTACGCGCGCGGGGGGGGGCTTGGGGGGGGGCGCGAAGCGCCCCCACCAACTAGGTGTTGGGGTGGCGCGAAGCGCCACCCCAACAGCTAGTATATATATATATATAAGTTAGATATTTATCAAAGACAAAGAATTAAACAATACATATGATTTACCTAAAGCTACAATCAAATCCCTGATGGTTTCGAGTTTCAAATGCCAGATTCGCCCCATTTTTTGTAAGCCTCAATTAAAGTTACATCCATAAGGGTTATAACTTTCAAATGTCGGATTCTCATTTGCTTTTCTTTTCCTTCTTGTGTTTTTCTCTTGTATTTTTACAGTTTTTGTTTTAAGAAAGGCGACCCCTCGAGGCTGCCGTGAGCCTGCCTACTATCTTCAAACGAGTAATTATTGTTTATTTATACAAAAATGTTTATGTATTTTTTTTTTCGAGAACGGCTCCAGATTACTTATTTCTTTTAAAATTAGCACCCAGGCATTTTTTGGCCTGAGGTCAAAGTATGAGAAAATTTATTTAGAGCCTTAATTTTGGAGAAAAAAACATCATGTGCATAACGTCATATTTATATACATTCGAAGAGCATAAATTACGTCAGTGGTATCGATTTATTATCTATGGATCATGCAAAATTACTTAAGATGACAACTGCTCTGCAGAAAATTACACTTGAATAAGTTTTATGACACGTTCAAAACTACTCAAAATGACAAAAGACTCTGAACAACTAAAGAAAAAAACATGGAACAGGAAACAGCAACAAACCCCCATTGAGTTGACAACAAATACGTGACTTAAAACAAACGATTAAAACGATAATTATGCTATTGCGGAGTTTAGATATTCCAAAAAACGACGATTGAATAAGAAATGTTTTATTTTAGCGTCTGTAAAGGATAAGTAGGAAGAAGGTATTGAATCTGTGAAAGAATTTCTTAATTCAAATGATATTGCTGATTTGCCACCCTTTTACTTGAAACTAAAGAATAAAACGATGATTTTGCCAATGCGTATTTTAGACATTTCAGTGGGTAAGTTGCAATTTACCCACTATAAATTAGCATAAAATATGTTATTAAGATACAAGCGAAAGTGAGAATCACGACAGCTAAATCAGAAGACCTAGAACTAACGACAGCAGGAATCACTTTAAATTTCATACAAAGATTCGGCACAGTGATGTATGATTAAAAGCTGAAAAAAATATTTTTTCGTACGTATAATGTCAAGCAAAATTATCTAATATGATAAAAGAATCCAAAGAGCTAAAGCAAAAATCACGAAAAAAAATACTTTAGTTAATTATGAATGAAAGTGATATTGAAATCTATGGTTAGAAGAGAACAGTGAAAATCACAAGGAATCCCAGGAGAGTACAAATCTTATAAATATATGACTCAGTCAAGGATTAACAGGAATAAGGACTTGTTATGCTGTGTGGGAAGGAAGCATTGACAACTGTCAACAAAACATATTATTGTTGAAATTATATGTACTTTTTTAAATTAACTAAATGAGCAATAATTGTGCATACATATGTTTATACATTATGCGTCGAAATAGATTGGATAGCGTTTTCTTAAAACTGACCTATTGAAATTTCTGGCCACAAGAACGATCTAAATAGGTGACAAATTTAAGGTGGAATTCATATTCTTCTCACGGAGGTTGTATCTAACATATGTTGACACCATAACATCAAGAAGAAGCTCACATTGTCTGCGGTTAGAAGACAAGTGACAATGATAATCAATGTATACAAGACTGCCGTGCCGGGGACAGGCGGTGAAGCCGTCAGTCTCGCTGTATATAGGCTACATAAATATATATATATATATATATATATATATATATATATATATATATATATATATATATATATATATATATATATATATATATATATATATATATATATATATACTAGCCTAGTTGGTGGGGGCGCTTCGCGCCCCCCAAGCCCCCCCCCCCCCCCCCGCGCGCTTAAGTCATTACGCGCCATATTAGTTACGCACCATTGTAGTTGTGTCCCTGTGTCCCCCCTGTGAATATAGATAGATATATATATATATTTTTAACTACGTAAAACTTGCGAATATACAACATTCTTCGCTGTCCCATTGGCTGTGCATATAAATAGATTGTCAGGTTTACCGACTCTTGAACATGCAACATATAATTTTCCATGGGAAAAACAATCTGTATTCAGATCTATACCTCATTATTCTAATGATTGCCCTTGAGCTTTGTTGATGGTGATTGCTAATTGAGCATTCCCTGTGTCCCCGTCGTCATTTATAAATCCCCCTGTGGCCCCCGACGTCCCCGTTGTAGTTGTTTCCTTGTGTCCCGGTCGTCATTTGTGTCCCGGTCGTCATTTGTGTCCCGGTGTCCCAGTCTGTAATTTCTCTTTGAGTGTCGCGGTCGTCATTTATATTCCCTGTGTCCCGGTGTCCCGGTCGTCAATTTTGTCCCGGTCGTCATTTGTGTTCCGGTGTCCCGGTCTGTAATTTCTCTTTCAGTGTCCTGGTCGTCATTCGACCACCCCAACACCTAGTTGGTGGGGCGCTGCGCGCCCCCCCCAAGCCCCCCCGCGCGCGTAAGTCGTTAAGCGCCATATTAGTTACGCGCCATTGTAGTTGTGTCCCTGTGTCCCACCTGTGAATATAGATAGATTTATATATGTGTTTCAAACTACGTAAAACTTGCGAATATACAACATTCTTGGCTTTCCCATTGTCTGTGCATATACAAAGCTTTATGTACTAATAATGACGTCATATGCAAACGCTCTTTTTACAAACAAACAAACATGCATACACACAACTCGTTTTTATATAGATAGATAGATAGATAGATACAATACAAATTAACTGCGTAAAACTTGCGAATATACAACATTCTTCGCTGTCAAATTGTCGCTACATATAAATAGATTGTCAGGTTTACCGACCCTCGAACATGCAACGTACAATTGTCCATGGGAAAAACAATCAGTATTAAGATCTATACCACATTTTTCTAATGATTGACCTTGAGCTTTGTTAATGGTGATTGCAAATGCTAATCGAATTTGGAATTGTAATCTTTTAAATTGAAAAGGCAGATCCGTTGGAATCATGGGAATGTGAGGAATAAGAACAGCCTCACCCTCAAAAGGCCCTGTCAAGATTGTGGCCTCTATTAGGTTTTCCATTGTTTTTTTTACGGCAAGTCGCGTGCCATTGCAAAGCTTTGGTGGGTTGATATTTCTTAAAAGTATTATTGGTACGCCTATTTTTAGTTGTAGCACGTGTGGTGGAAACCCTGAAAGATCTATGGAATTTAAAAATTCAGATGGATAATTAACCGCTTCATTTGGTTCCAAAACTGTGTCGACTGACTTGTAAAGGACTGCCTGGTCTCGAATCTTGGTCAAAACAATATTATTGATTTCGTGGACGTCTATATTTTTGGGTGCGAGAATCGCTCTTTCACTTAGCCATTTATTATTTTTATAATTTTTTAGAATATTCGGAAATACTTTTTCAATCAATTCATTTTTGGAGGTCACTAAATTACAGAAATTAGCAGGTAGTTGTATACGTCCTGAAATTGAGTCTACTGGGAGCTTTCCGTTTCCAATTGCCAGCAATTGATCTGAAAATGTTTGACCAGAGTCATCGTTTTGCAATCGGACACGCATATTTGTAGTTAATTTTAATATTTTTACGTGTGCCCATAAATTAGAATTTTTCAGGCAAGCATTCATTTCGTCTGCAGGAGTTGATCTAGGTATTATTAAATAAAAAAAACAAGTTTTTTCAACTGATAGTAAGGAGTGACATCAAAACTTAAAACGCACAGAAATTACTTCGTATATGAAAGAGGCTGCTTCCTCATCAACGCCCCGCTCTTTACGCTAAAGTTTGACTCTTTCTCTCAATTCTTCTTTCTAAAACAGTAAAAAACTTTAGCGTAAAGAGCGGGGCGTTGATGAGGAAGCAGCCTCTTTCATATACGAAGTAATTTCTGTGCGTTTTAAGTTTTGATGTCACTCCTTACTTTCAGTTGAAAAAACTTGTTTTTTTTTATTTAATTTCTGAACGTTTTTGAATCAATGCATGTTTTGATTTTGGCTCTCCGCAGAGGAATAATCAAAACGAAATTTGCATATTTTTTTTTTTGGCTCAATGGCTTTCTCATAATTTTGATCGAATGATTTTGAGAAAAAAAGAGCGGGGGACGAAGCCTAGTTGCCCCCCGATTTTTTGGTTAATTAAAAAGGCAACTAGAACTTTTAATTTTTTACGAATCTTTTTATTGGTAAAAGATTTACGTAACTTATAAATTAGCTTACGTAAAGAACTTTTGTATTCTCATGTTTTTATTACATATATGAGGGGATTCGCCCCATCGTCAGTACCTCGCTCTTTACACTAAAGCTTAAATTTTATCCCAATTCATTAAGAATGACCCCCTGAATCACAAAAGCCGTAGAATAAGTAGTTGAAATTACCGAAAATACTTTAGCGTAAAGAGCGAGGTATTAGAAGGAGGTGAGCCCCTCATATGGGTAATAATTTCTGTTTGTTTTAAGTTTTATTGCTGTTCCTTACTTCCAGCTGAAAAAGCTTTTTCACTTTTATTTTTTAATTGTTTTTTTTTTAAATAATGCTAGTAAATCCTGCTCTCCCTTCATGGAAATTTTCTTCTCCCATTACAAATTCTCGAAGGAAAGTTCCCCTAGCATATCCCCCTCTTCTCAACCCCTCCCCCAAACCAAAAAAATCCTCCTGAAAACGCCTGTATACTTCCCAATAACCATTACTATATGTAAGCACAGGTCAAAGTTTGTAACTTGTTGCCCCTCCCACGGGGACTGTGGGGGAGTAAGTCGTCCCCAAAGACATAGTTATAAGGTTTTTCGACTACGCTGAATAAAATGGCTATCTCAGAATTTTGATCCGTTGACTTTGGGAAAATAATTAGCGTGGGAGGGGGCCTAGGTGCCCTCCAATTTTTTTGGTCACTTAAAAAGGGCACTAGAACTTTTCATTTCCGTTAGAATGAGCCCTCTTGCAACATTCTAGGACAACTGGGTCGATACGATCACCCCTGGGGAAAAAAAAAAACAAAAAAAAAAACAAAAAAACAAAAAAACAAATAAACACGCATCCGTGATCTGCCTTCTGGCAAAAAATGCAAAATTCAACATTTTTGTAGATAGGAGCTCGAAACTTCTACAGTAGGGTTCTCTGATACGCTGAATCTGATGGTGTGATTTTCGTTAAGATTCTATGACTTTTAGGGGGCGTTTCCCCCTATTTTCTAAAATAACGCAAATTTTCTCAGGCTCGTAACTTTTGATGGGTAAGACTAAACTTGATGAAACTTATATATTTAAAACCAGCATTAAAATGCGATTCTTTTGATGTAGCTAATGGTATCAAAATTCCATTTTTTAGAGTTTTGGTTACTATTGAGCCGGGTCGCTCCTTACTAAAGTTCGTTACCACGAACTGTTTGATAGGTAATGTTTGCCTGAAATCTCCCGCAAGCAATATTAATGTGCTGCCAAAGGGTTTCGACTTCCCTCTCAAATCTTTCAAGCATTGATCCAGAGCCTCGAGCGATTTTTTGTGTGCCATTGTGCACTCATCCCAAATAATAAGTTTGCATTGCTGCAATACTTTACCCATCTCAGATGATTTGGAAATATTGCACGTGGGAGTTTCTGTAGAATGCAAATTCAGAGGCAATTTCAAAGCGGAATGAGCAGTTCTTCCACCAGGCAGCAACGTTGCGGCTATTCCGGACGACGCAATTACCAACGCTATATCATTTTTGATCGAATTGATGCCAGAATCAGTTTTATCACAAACGTTTTACCAGTACCTCCTGGTGCATCCAAAAAGAAAATTTCTCCAACGTTGTTATCGACACAATGCATTATCGTATCATAAATGTCTTTTTGTTCCGACGTTAACTTGGAAATGTTATTTTGTACATACGACAATAGATCACTCGTACTGTAACTTTGTTCACGATCCAATTCTACACATGTCGAAACAGCAGCGATACGGTTAGGTGAAGGCATTCCCAAATCCTGAAGAGGTTTGTTTGCCATACATACGCACAAATCTTCTATAATAACTAAAGTGTAGTTATAAATTTCTGATGTAAAATCAAAATTCATATCTGACGTCTCTAACTGTTTTCGATGGAGTATATCTTCGGACATTTTTGACTTATATTTTTCCCATAACTCTGTAGGAGCTGATGGAGAGCAAGTTGTTAAAATGATGCCAAACAATGCACGAATTTGACTTGGGGTTGACGTTTCGCCCGCGTCATTGATGCAGTTATCCCAGTGTTGGTCATTCTCCAATAAATTCAGAGCTTGGCATGCACTACGGTAAGTGTCACCGTTTACAGTTCTCAAAATATTCAAAGGATGTCGGACCGGGTACATTCACCAAAAGCAGGCGTAGAAAGAAGCATTCATGTTGATTGGGGTGAACGGTGTAGTCTTCCTATCGTGGTATCTTTGAAGATGGTAGGTTGGCCGTCGACTGACTTACCCTGTTTTCGACGTTCAAATACTTTATTTTTAGTATTCCACGTGTAATACGAAGGCACTTCAGTATACAGCAGTTTTTTTGCAAAAGAATCATTTTTGCAAAGCGAAAAAAAGCTGTTAATGTTGTATCCGGTGGATTCAGGGCTCTTTGTTGCACGTTGGTTTCCGTGAAATAAACACGTTGACCATTCTGTAAATGTACCGCTAAGTGAACAACAGCTGGACTACGTTCATGTATCGGAAATGAAAGAATTCGCCAAACAGCTTCATTACTGCTTATGTATCTTCCAGCCTGATATTGTACGATTTCGTCGAAATCTTTGATTTCGGGCTGCAAGCCAAAAACTGCCATGTCACTGCCTTTGTTGACGTATTTACATATGTATTTGATTGCCTTTACGGAGTTACAGTATTCAACGTTTATGTGTGCATTAAATGTTTTTGATAATAATGGGGAATATGGAACAACCCACTGGTTATCTACTTCGATGGTGGTACCGTTACGCTTCTTTATTATTGCTGTTTTACCGCCATCTTCAGTAGATCTTCTTCTATATTGTGGGTAACCATCATTGCCAGTAATTGTCTTTGATACTAAAAGTCGAGGATATTGCTTTGTGCACCTTCCTTTGGCCATGCATGGTGAATTTTCGTTCAGTACACCGCAAGGTCCATGTATCATATTTTTTACAATAATATCATGTAACCCCTTATCGACATTTTTATCAGGTATTTCAGCGGAAATCACATCATCAATTTCGTTCGAAGTAATTTTTTTATGTAGCCAGATTAGTATATGTGCGTGTGGCAAACCTCGTTTTTGCCATTCTACTGAGTACATCCAGCATCGCACTGACCCAAACATTTCAAGTTTTACTATGTAGTTTATCAGTGATTTCAACTTTTGCCGGAAGACACGGGCCGTAATGTCATGCCTATGAACCGCCGATTGGCCTTGAAGTAAAAGCTGCAGTATCTCGTCCCAAGATTGATTACATGTAAATGTAATAAATAAATCTGGACGACCATAAAGACGAACATACGCAATAGCATCTTGAGCATATTCATGCATATGACGGGGACTGCCAGCATATGACGAAGGTAAAATTGTTAATCTTCCAAGTTTTTGGTATTACCGTCATTTATAACTGCATCTCGCAAATGAATGTATTGTTCAGAGCGGAGCTTGGTCTGATTCAGGCGGATATATAGCAAACGTTCTGATTCAATTTTAGCATACATATCAACGACAAATTGGTGAAACAATTCACGGCATTTTAAAATATAATTTTCTTCATCCTGCCGAATCATTAGTCTATAGGAATAATAATGCATTGCACTGCATTTCTTATTCATTTCTTTGTTAGTGGCTGGATTCATCAATTTAATATTAAAGTGATAGCCGTCGGCTCCATCCCAAAAAATGATAGGATATTGAAGGGCATCGTAGCATCGATGAGTTTCAGCAATTCTTAACAACTGAGCGTTTCGCTTATGAAGAATAATATCTCGAGGTAAAAACTGATCACCGACCATAACGATTGTCACTTCGTCGATAGTTGGAGCATTGTATCTACGCACATGTTGGCCAGGAGGCGTTTTGTCAGCGGAAATAACAATTTTATGCGTATCAGTAGGCATCAAATCGATGGCTGTTTTGAACAGACGCACTAAATTATTATTTTCGTGGAAAAGATGTTGCAATTGGGAAACGATTGTCCTTTCAACCTTGGGAGAAATTTCGTAACGTGCATTCAATTCAAAATTTCTATCACTGATGAAGTACAATTGTAAAAATTTATGATTCTCGCCTGAGAATGGTAGAAAGGACCCTGCTCTATGATAAATTTGCCCTTTTACTTTGAAAGTAGACATAAATTGATCTGGATTTTCGATTTGGGCTCCAAACGACGTCATTTGGAAACATGAGTTGTATTTTCTGATTTGTGACAAAAAATGCTTAGATTCTGACGTAGTTCCAGTAAGGAAAGTCTTCAATGGCTCTGGTGGTGCAGCCAATTCCTCGGCACGCTTTCTTTTCTTACTTTCTCTATCAGCAGCAAGCCTGATTTCTTGCTGTTCTTGTGATTCCTCGGCACGCCTTCTTTTTTCACTTTCTCTTTTAGCAGCAAGTCTGCTTTCGCGTTGCTCTGGTAGTTCCTCGGCACGCTTTCTTTTCTGACTTTCTCTATCAGCAGCAAGTTTTTTGGCATAGACTCTTTGAGCATCTTCATCGGCTTTTGCCATTGTAAGTTCATCAGTCATTGTAAACTTAAACATTAATAGATTTCTACGTGAACATATATGTCTTAAATATCTTTGATGACGTCACCGTCAAAGCAAAAATGACGACAACTAATTTCATGACGTCAGTCAACACAGAAACATGACGTCACCTGATCCACAGACAGACAAGTTATTTTTATATATATAGATAGATATATAGAAGATGTCCCGGTCGTCATTTGTGTCCCGATGTCCCGGTCTGTAATTACGTAAGTCGACAAACATGACGTCAGTTGACACACAAACATGACGTCACTCGACACACAGACAACTTATTTATATATATATAATACTAGCTGTTGGGGTGGCGCTTCGCGCCACCCCAACACCTAGTTGGTGGGGCGCTTCGCGCCCCCCCCAAGCCCCCCCGCACACGTAAGTCGTTACGCGCCATATTAGTTACGCGCCATTGTAGTTGTGTCCCTGTGTCCCACCTGTGAATATAGATAGATTTATATATGTGTTTCAAACTACGTAAAAATTGCGAATATACAACATTTTTGGCTTTCCCACTACTGGGAGCTTTCCGTTTCCAATTGCCAGCAATTGATCTGAAAATGTTTGACCAGAGTCATCGTTTTGCAATCGGACACGCATATTTGTAGTTAATTTTAATATTTTTACGTGTGCCTATAAATTAGAATTTTTCAGGCAAGCATTCATTTCGTCTGCAGGAGTTAAACTACGTAAAAATTGCGAATATACAACATTCTTGGCTTTCCCATTGTCTGTGCATATACAAAGCCGTATGTACTAATAATGACGTCATATGCAAACGCTCTTTTTACAAACAAACAAACATGCATACTTAACCGCTTCATTTGGTTCCAAAACTGTGTCGATTGACTTGTAAAGGACTGCCTGGTCTCGAATCTTGGTCAAAACAATATTGTTGATTTCGTGGACGTCTATATTTTTGGGTGCGAGAATCGCTCTTTCACTTAGCCATTTATTATTTTTATAATTTTTTAGAATATTCGGAAATACTTTTTCAATCAATTCATTTTTGGACGTCACTAAATTACAGAAATCAGCAGGTAGTTGTATACGTCCTGAAATTGAGTATCGTATCATAAATGTCTTTTTGTTCCGACGTTAACTTGGAAATGTTATTTTGTACATACGACAATAGATCACTCGTACTGTAACTTTGTTCACGATCCAATTCTACACATGTCGAAACAGCAGCGATACGGTTAGATGAAGGCATTCCCAAATCCTGAAGAGGTTTGTTTGCCATACGTACGCACAAATCTTCTATAATAACTAAAGTGTAGTTATAAATTTCTGATGTAAAATCAAAAGTCATATCTGACGTCTCTAACTGTTTTCGATGGAGTATATCTACGGACATTTTTGACTTATATTTTCCCCATAACTCTGTAGGAGCTGATGGAGAGCAAGTTGTTAAAATGATGCCAAACAATGCACGAATTTCACTTGGGGTTGACGTTTCGCACGCGTCATTGATGCAGTTATCCCAGTGTTGGTCATTCTCCAATAAATTCAGAGCTTGGCATGCACTACGGTAAGTGTCATGTATAGTACCGTTTACAGTTCTCAAATACTCAAAGGATGTCGGACCAGGTACATTCACCAAAAGCAGGCGTAGAAAGAAGAATTCATGTTGATTGGGGTGACCGGTGTAGAGTCTTCCTATCGTGGTATCTTTGAAGATGGTAGGTTGGCCGTCGACTGACTTACCCTGTTTTCGACGTTCAAATACTTTATTTTTAGTATTCCACGTGTAATACGAAGGCACTTCAGTATACAGCAGTTTTTTTGCAAAAGAATCATTTTTGCAAAGCGAAAAAAAAGCTGTTAATTTTGTATCCGGTGGATTCAGGGCTCTTTTTAGCACGTTGGTTTCCGAGAAATAAACACGTTGACCATTCTGTAAATGTACCGCTAAGTGAACAACAGCTGGACTACGTTCATGTATCGGAAATGAAAGAATTCGCCAAACAGCTTCATTACTGCTTATGTATCTTCCAGCCTGATATTGTACGATTTCGTCGAAATCTTTGATTTTGGGCTGCAAGCCAAAAACTGCCATGTCACTGCCTTTGTTGACGTATTTACATATGTATTTGATTGCCTTTACGGAGTTACAGTATTCAACGTTTATGTGTGCATTAAATGTTTTTGATAATAATGGGGAATATGGAACAACCCACTGGTTATCTACTTCGATGGTGGTACCGTTGCCATTGTAGGTTTTTCAGTCATTTTACAATTAGAAATTTCTCTTTCAACGGTCTTCTTACAATTAAAAATTTGTCTTTGAACGATATTCTTAAATACCTGTGTCCTGGTCGTCATTTATATTCCCTGTGTCCCGGTCGTCATTTGTGTCCCGGTATCCCAGTCTGTAATTTCTCTTTGAGTGTCCCGGTCGTTATTTATATTCCCTCTGTCCCGGTCGTCATTTGTGTCCCGGTCTGTAATTTCTCTTTGAGTGTTTTTCTTTTTAGTATTTTTTAGTTTTTTACATTTTTTCTTTTTTCAGTTTTCTTTTTCTTCTTTATTTTTCAGCTTCACTATGAAATACATATCGCCGAACCTTTGTTTTTTTAACTAAAATCTGGTAGGCATTGATGACCTTATCCAAGTCAAAATCCCAAACCCAATCATCATCGCTATCATTTTCAGTTTTGATATGTTTTGACTCTCGCTGTCCAGGTGGATCTTCATCTAACTGCGCGGTTTTGCGTTCTTTAGCCTCAAGCCTGTTTCCTTGCTGTTCTTTTGATTCCTCGGCACGCTTTCTTTTCTGACTTTCTCTATCAGCAGCAAGTTTTTTGGCATAGACTCTTTGAGCATCTTCATCGGCTTTTGCCATGGTAAGTTCATCAGTCATTGTAAACTTAAACATTAATAGATTTCTACGTGAACATATGTCTTAAATATCTTGAATGACGTCACCGTCAAAGCAAAAATGACGACAACTAATTTCATGACGTCAGTGGACACAGAAACATGACGTCACCTGATCCACAGACAGACACAGACAGACAACTTATTTTTATATATATAGATAGATATATATGTATTTATTTATTTTTCTCGAAAACGTCTCCATATTTCGGAAAAAATGGCATCCTGGGATATTCTGGCCCAAAAAAGCTATCTAGATCGGTCAGAAGTTTGAAAAAAGTTGTCCAGAGCCTTAATTTTGGAAAAAAATATTTATGCGAGTGACGTCTTTTTTATATACATCAGTATTGCAATGGCATTGTCACACTTATGTGGAAAAATTGAACACTTTCATGTATAAGGAAAAGCAAAAAACTGGTAATTGCAAAAGCATTTGTATATATTTTTGACAAGGGATTATAACATTTTAAAATCCTTAAAAAAGAAAACCAAAAGTTTGAACCTTAGTAGAGATTGTTGTTAAAAATCAGACTTGGTTCAATAATCAAATATCTTTGAAAAGACTTAGTATGAAAAAACATTAAATTGCGTAAATAGCAAAAATTGGTGATGTAAAAATATTTATGTATATTTTAACAAGAGCTTACAACAATTAAAAACCTTAAAATATAGAAAACCAAAAGTTTGAAGCTTAGTAGAAATCGTTGTTGGAAATTGAACTCGCTTGAATAATCAAATGCAATTGAAAAGGCCAGCATGAAAAGGCATTAATTTGCTTAAAAAGCAGAAAACTGATAATTGCAAAAATAATCGTATGTATTTTAACAAGTGAATGCAACAATTCAAAAACCTTAAAAAAGAAAACCAAAAGCTTCAAGCCTAGTAGACAATCGGTGTTAGAAATCGGACATGCTTCAAAAGACTAATATCTTTGAAAAGACAGAATGAAAAGACATATCAGTACGAAAAACATATCTAGAGGTAGACTAAAAAAAACGAAAATTTACAAGTGTTATAAATGATAATTCGTTGGAAAAAAAAAGAAATTTCTGTCCCACCACCTAAACAATTAACAAATCTACAACCAGGACAACCATGGAATGCCCAATAAGGGCAGCTAAAGCACATGACATTGACGTTTAATTCACAATGGGTGAAAAACAACAGCCTGGACCATCAAATGAGACAAAACCCTAAAACGAAAATTTACAGATGTTGTAAATGATACTTTTTTGGAATAAAAAGAAATTTTTGTCTCACCATCTGAACAATTAACAAATTTACGATCAGGATCATCATGTAATAATTGAGCTTGAATCAGTAAATTACGAAATTTCACCTGACGCTTACTGATCATTAGATATTTTTTTTTTCTTTTTTTGTGTTTTGTTGGTTACAATTTCATCATATTGAAAAACACCGCAATAACAATCATCAAATATGCTTCTGAAACGCGGGTGTTTCAAAAGACCGAAGATGTTCTAAGAACTATGTAATAGAAGATAATTCTAAGAACAGTCTTCGGTACTCGTTTAACTGACCGTATATTAAACACTAGGCAAGAGGGAATTTAGTTTCAGCCCACTTTACAGGGCTATAATGAACGAAGGTTAAAATGGTTAGGCCATGAAGGATGGAAGATTGTACTCTTCCGCCATTTATCTAGGGCCTGACGACTGGTTTGTTGGGTCTGAAGGGTTGTGAAGAGATCACAAGAAGGGATTTGAAGCAAAATTTCATGGGAGAGTTAGAATGTAAAGTTTAGAATTATTTGGAACGAAGAGGTACATGTGCTGCTTTGCTTGTCTCGGGCAGCACGGTGTTGAAATGAGTTTTTAGTAGTAATATTAGTAATTCTGTCACGATCCAGTGCTCAAGTTAGTTATTACTAATTTAAGAAAACAAGTTTCTCTCCAAATGAAAGTAAAAAGGAATATAAAATACTCAAAACAAACAGAAATTATTCTTTATATGCAGAAAAATGTTATCTCCCTTTTCCTGTGCTCTTTTGGCTAAAGTTTAACTGGTGCTGAACTAAAAGTATTTCGTAGTGAAAGAAAATGTTACCAGTTTGCGGTATTTTATTAAACAATTGCCTTTCGAAATTTCAAAACACTTAAAATCAATATGTTAATGGGTAAAGAAAAGGTAGACCAGCCCTTCCACAAGTTCTTTGGATCCAATAATTGTGCTAAAATTTCTGTACGATTTTTATTTCAAAATGCTATAATATTCTCACCTTTCTAGGGCAATGTAACATTTATCATTTGAAATCAATCAATTGCATATGTTCGAGTTATTTCTTTAAGTATCTCTTGTAAACCTAAAATAATCTGGACCAAACCATCCGCAAGATAAAGTGAGTTCATTGATATAATAGGCTTAAGCCCTGTCTATGGCTTTTTTTAGGCAAAGTCGGCCAAGTAAAAACAACTTTTTATGCACTGAAAAACAGACATTTCAGAAAAAAACCCACTTCAAATGCGCCTGATTTGTCCTTTTAAGCCATACTGTACCAATGGAAACTGGAGCTGCCTGAAAATGTAAAAAAGCACGGGCGAGTTTGCCTCAAAAAACTGTAATGAAGACCCGGCATGACCTCTTTTCAACAATGGATTTGTGTGTTGTTCTATATAAAATGAGCAATTCTTCACACTTATACCACCCTACTCTGGAAACTGCACAAGTCAAGCTGCTTCCGAAGACACAATTTCGCGTATTTTAAACTTTGTAACTACAATGTCAGCTTTGAAATTGTAATAGTACAAAACATTTGGTCGCAATGGTCCACGGAGTTTAAAAAGGCACAGGGAGGAACATGGTTGTTATTCTATCACTTCCTGTTGTTAAAATGGCACTAGAAGTTGCTATTTCCGTTAGTATGAAATCCTCTACGTAATTTAACGACTATCTCGAAATTTAAATTACGCTGAAAATTTCCTCTTGACAATTCCCCCGGAACATCTCCGCATACAGAATTAATTAGGCAAAGAAAAATAAGACAAATAAAAAGACTTTCGTAAAGCGAGACTAAATTGAGTGGAGGTGAGCTTGCCCCTATATAGCATGGCTTGAGGTTTGCGAGGGTGCAATTGCATTGGCCTTGTTTGAGGGAAAATTTGAAATATTCATTAGAATGACACTGGAGGATGGATCACTTGGCTCACATTACGAACGCAAATTCTGTTAATTCCTCCTCAGTCTAAAATTCCCCATGGGAGGTTTAAACCCAGAAATATATCTACACACGAAAAATTAACCCCATGGAAACTCACCCTAAACGCAAAGGCATATTCTCCAAACGCATAATTTTGGGACTTTTGAACTATACTGATTAAAATTTTGATCGGACGACTTTGGGAAAAAGGGGGCGTGGGAGGGAGGCTAGTTTCCCTATAATCTTTTGGGTTGCTGAAAAAGGTCACTAAAATCTTTAATTCTTGTTAAAATGAACCCTCTCCTGATGTCCTAGGACCATTGGTTCGATACGATCCCCCCTATGAAAAAAAAACATGCATCCGTGATCTTTCTTCTGACAAAAAATACAAAATTCCCCATTTTTCCAAATGAGAGATTCAAACTTCTACAGTACAGTTCTCTGACAAGCTCATTCTGATGGTGTGATTTTCATTAAGCCTCTTTGACTTTTAGGGGATGTTTCTCCCCTTTTTCAAAAATCTGGCAAATTTTCTCAGGTTTGTAAACTTTTATAGTTAACATTAAACTAAATGAACCTTTTATATTTGGAATCAGCATAATAAGTCGATTCTTTTGTTGCATCTATTGAAATCAGAATTCCGTTTTTAGAGTTTTGGTTACCATTGAGCCGTATCGCTCCTTACTTACAATTTGTTACCACGAAATCTTTGGAAACATTATAAAGAAAGTCAATTCCGCTTAATATTCTATGTTCAAGATCTATTATGATGCTATGGACATCCCTATTTAACGTTTTTGCTGGGGCTGCTGATCACCCTGATTGGGATGAGTTTAGTGGGCATTAAAAAGTCTATTTTCGTTTTGGTAACCTAGGTTTTTTACATGGTCCTGTTTTTAAGGGCATTCCCTCCATCATTAAGCCTAGTACGCTGGGCTAATGGTGGTCCTCAGGTGTAGTATTATGACATGGGGCCAGGCTATGTTGTTTTCTCCCTTTTTAGGCCTTGCTTTTTAGCGTGAAGGTGTCAATTTGAACAGGCAAAGTCATCCCTCAACAGAGAGGGGAGTCACCCAGAATTATGAATCTCATCTGTCACTTTATGCAGTGTCATCTTCTTTCAGTCCATCCAATCTCGGCAGGGTGCTAGAAAAAAACCTTGCCTCATGGCTAGACGCTGGACAGGATGGTCAGTGGCAGGGTGGTGACTGAAATAGGCACTGGTAGGCTCCTATTTGTGTGCTGGTGTTAACCAGGCCTGCTACTCTTAGGCACACCTGGGGGAGGTTGTCACCACAGCCACATTTTATATATTAGGAATCATCGTAAAAAGAAGATTCTTCTGATATTGTTATAAAAAGAATTTGTGTGTATTATGATTGTATTAGGTCGAACTTCAGTTACTATAGACATTTGCCGTTTTTTCTTTACATCGTTACCATGAACCGTTATATAAACCCTTCTCGGTTGTTTAAAAGGGTTTAGGCGGTTAATTTTTTGGGTTGGACAAGAAAAAAAAGTTCTCTGTACATTGTTCCAAAAGAAACTCGAAGTTTTTTAAAATCACCGACTGTACAACCTCTAGTCCGGTCTAGTCCCACCCCCGAAATATTACCTCCTTGGAAATTTCTCCTCCCCCAATTTTCCCCTTATGAAATTTCAGATGTTTATTAGAAGGGAAATTGAAAATTCTACTAACCTGTTTAAGTCAAGGGCAATACTACACCGTTGCCTATAGTAAAGAGCCATAAGGGTTCAATGCATTAACATCTTTTCCCCAGAGGTACTTCATATGGTCGCATGAAATTCGGAGGGTGGTCATTTTATTACAAGTTAAAAGTGATTGATGGGCAACACGCCCCCCCATAACGTCTTATCCCCAAACTTATCTGATCAACATTTTGAGATAGCCATTTTGTTCCAAATAATCAGCAAATCCAATATCCATGCTTCCAAGTTTGAAAACTCCCTTCCAGCCCCCAGTGGAAGAATTGTAAGCTCTGCCACTTGTCCATTATTAAAATATGAGGGTTTTATGGGAAGTGTGGTCGTTAAAACTTTGGAGGGGTCTCGTTCAATTGGAAACTGGAAGTTCCAGTGTCCTTTTTAAAATTTAGCCTGCTTTTCAACCAGTTGATACTGAATGAGTTGTTACCGACTACAGTGTTCTAAAAATATTTTAGACTCACCCCCAATTGAATATATAAGTTTCATCAAGATCAGTTATACAAATCAAAAGTTACGAGCCTGAGGAAATTTGCCCCATTTTAGAAAATAAGCAAAAGTCATACAATCTTAACGAAATTGCTGAACCATCAGATTCAGCGTATCAGAGAACCTTATTGCAGAAGTTTCATACTCCTATCTACAAAAATGTGGAATTTCGCATTTTTTGCCAGAAGACAGATCACGGATGTGTGTTAATTTGTTTTTTTGTTTGTTCTTTTGTTTTTTTTGTTTTTTTTCCCAGGGGTGATCGTATCGACTGATTGGTCCTAGAATGTCGCGAGAGGACTCATTCTAACGGAAATTAAAAATTCTAGTGCACTTTTTAAGTAACCGAAAAATTGGAAGACTAATAACTATGTCTTTAGGGACGACTTACTCCCCCGCAGTCCCCGTGGGAGGGGCTGCAAGTTACAAACTTTTACCTGTGTTTACATATAGTAATGGTTACTGGGAATTGTCCAGACGTTTTCAGGGGGATTTTTTTGGTTTAGGGGGGAGAGTTGAGGGGGGGGGGGGTACGTGGGAAGATATTTCCATGGAAGAACTTCTCATGATGGAAGAAAATTTCAATGAAGGGGGCGCAGGATTTTCTAGTATTATTTGAGAAAAAAATTAAAAAATAAATATGAAAAGTGTTTTCTACTGAAAGTAAGCAGCAGCGTTAAAACTTAAAACGAACAAAAAATATTACGCATATGAGGGTTTACCTCCTCGTTATACCTCTATCTTTACGCTAAAGTATTTTTAGTAATTTCAACTATTTATTCTAAGGCCTTTGGGATTCAGAGGTCATTCTAAAGGAATTGGGACAAAATTTAAGCTGTAGTGTAAAGAGCAAGGTATTGACGAGGGTAGAACTTCCTCATATACGCAATAAAAACATACGAATATAGAAATTCGTTACATAAGTTAATTCGTAAGTTATGTATTTTTTTACCAATGAAAATGTTTGTAAAAAATTAAAAGTTCTAGTTACCTTCTCAAGTAGTCGAAAAATTGGAGGGCAACTAGGCCTCTTCCTCGCTCCTTTTTTTTCTCAAAATCTTCCGATTAATTACAATTAATTAATATGCAAATTTCGTTTTAATTATTTATGTGCGGAGAGCCAAGATTAAAACATGTATTAATTCAAAAACGTCCAGAAATTAAATAAAAAAAAAGTTTTTTTTAAATGAAAGGAAGGAGCAACATTAAAACTTAAAAAGAACAGAAATTATTCCGTATATAAAAGGGGCTTTTCCTCCTCAACGCCCCGCTCTTTACGCTAAAGTTTCTTACTGTTTTAAAAAGTAGAGTTAAGAGAAAGAGTCAAACTTTAGCGTAAAGAGCGGGGCGTCGAGGAGGAAAAGCCCCTTTCACATACGGAGTCATTTCTGTTCGTTTTAAGTTTTATTGTTGCTCCTTATTTTCATTTAAAAAAAATAGTTTTTTTTTATTTAATCTAGTTAATGTTGGCTTTCACTGGTGAATGTCCAACAATCGCTTTTCTCTGCTTGGATTCAATTGGCTTTACGACTCAGCTTTTTCAGTCTTATGCATGCTATGATGGTAAAAGTTAAAAGTTAGGTTAGATTATGTTACTTTAGGTTGGGTTACGTTAAATTTGGTTCTAAATATCAGAAAATGGGTTAAAAACGTAAACTAAGCTACTATAACCCAACCAAACCTAATCTAACCTAATCTGTCATCATTAAACTGTGCATTAAATTGAAAAATTTAACTGGCAACGCTGATTAAATCTAAGGAGAAACTTGCCTGCGCAGTTATTATGAAAGTAAAGAGTAACAATAAACCCTTAAATGAAAAGAATTTATTCCGTATACTAGGGGGGCTGCCCCTTTCCTCATCCCCACTTTTACCTCTAGGTCATAGAAACTTTGGAGGACGCTCATTTGATTAGAAATTGAGAGCTAAGGTCCTACTTTTACAAATCGAAAGTGATTGGAGATCAACCAGCCCCTGTCCTAAACTATTAGTTATTTTATACTTTCTCTTTTTTCTGCTAAATTTTACGTGTGGGGGAATTTTACAGGGGGAATTTTCTGTGGTGGAGAATTATCTGAGAGAGGGATTTTCCACGGGGGGAATACCGGCTCCCCTGCAATCAAACGAAATAAAACAGTCACTCAAATTTCCTCCACCA
Source organism: Artemia franciscana (assembly GCF_032884065.1). NCBI lineage: Eukaryota > Metazoa > Arthropoda > Branchiopoda > Anostraca > Artemiidae > Artemia > Artemia franciscana. The sequence goes on along the minus strand of NC_088864.1, from coordinate 47,943,355 downwards.
AACTGTTACTATTTGGCAGGATGTGTCTTACTGAGACGGTAATTTTGAATGCTCTTCAAAATACATTAAATCACGTCCGTCTATCCGAAGAAAGAAAGGCTCATCTAAAGAAAATCCTATTTCCTAACCGCCTTTAATTAGTAACTGCAAACAAGCTGGGTTTTTAAAAAGCAAGAGATATATAATTGAGTCTTGCGAAACTAGCCCATAATCTTAGGAATAGAAGATGTCCAAAAAAAAAATTCATGGCCTGACTCATTAGTTTGAAGTGACTGCCGAATTGCGATGTCTAGTTTATAGAACCAGAAAAGACAAGTAAATAATTTGTGCTATGTAAGTAAATTGGCTTTACTTTGATTAGCTACGGTCAACTAAACATGGGTTGGTGACCCAGTCTTTTGAGCTAGAGCGTGAGGAACTATTTGCTAACTCTCTTGAGGGTTCCAACAAGCATTAGTGAGGATAAATATAGTGCTATTAACCACTAACGTCGGTTACATAGGGTTGGTGCTTACGAACCTTTGTTGTCGCGGGGAATTCATCCCTGTTGTGTACGCTAA